>NC_142029.1:57437904-57747615 GCF_982192425.1 Myodes glareolus | reverse complement strand
CCTTGAGTTTGTTTTGTGTTGACCATTTGCTGCTGGGCATGGGGCCTACCCTTAATAGTTTGTTTCCCCAGCGAGACTCCCTTGTGGAAAACTAATTTTTCTTTTTTCTTTTTTTTGGAGGGGGGCAGGATTTCTCTGTGTAGCTTTGGAGCCTGTCCTGAAACTTGCTCTGTAGACCAGACAGGCCTTGAATTCACAAAGATCCTCCTGCCTCTGCCTCTTCCCGAGTGCTGGGAATAAGGGTGTGTGCAACCACCGCCTGGTGTAGAAAATTAATTTTTTTTCATTTGCAAGTAGTTAGCAGTTAAAAATAGCTCTTGGTTAGGGATGAGGGCATGTGTCCACTTTTCTTAGCTCTAGGTCCCCATTTGGTGTTTTCCCGAGCAAGCCCTGTATATGCTGCCTTAGTTTCTATGAGTGAGTTCATATATGTGCGTTGGTCCTGCTGTGTTTAGAAGGCCTTGTTTCCTTGTGTCTTCCATCCCCTTTGGTTTTAAACTCTTTCTACCTCTGCTAGCTGCAGGTCTCTCTGAGCCCTGAGGGGAGGGATTTGATGAAGGGATCCTGTGTAGGGCTGAGGGTTCCAAAGTCTCTCACTATCTGCATATTGTCTCTCCGTGGTTCTCTGTATTTGTTCCCATCTGCTGCAGGAGGAAGCGTCTCTGATGATGACTGGACAAGGCACTGATCTATGAGTCGAACAGAAAAATTATAATTAGGAGTCAATGCTACATACCTTTAGTAGAACAGTAGTATTGGGTTTTCCTCTAGGTCCTTGGACTGTCTCATCTCAGATTCTTGGTCACTCAAGCATTGTCAGGTTTGGAATCCATCTCTTGGAGGGTGCCTTCATTCAAATCAGATATTAGTTGGTTATCTCACAAGCTTTGTGATACCCTTGCCCTAGCTTGTTTTGCAAGCTGGACACAATTATAGACCAAATGGCTTGTAATTGAGTTGGTGTTTGCCCTTCTGCTTTGGTAGCATGCCAGGTACCCTCTGGTAGCAAGAACACTAGCCATAGTAGCTTTATTTTTAAGATAGTCTTGCTATGCCACCCAGGCTGACCTGGAGCCAGTTTATGTGGACCCTACTGCCCTTAATTGGAAATAGTCCTACCTTTATCTTCTGAATTCTTCAGATTACAGA
The DNA here is from genome assembly GCF_982192425.1 of Myodes glareolus. NCBI lineage: Eukaryota > Metazoa > Chordata > Mammalia > Rodentia > Cricetidae > Myodes > Myodes glareolus. Next base: position 57,746,466 of record NC_142029.1, on the reverse strand, counting down.
CCTTTGTCTCCTCCCCGTTCACAAAATAATAATAGTGATGATGATGATGATGATGATAATAATAATAATAATAATTTTTAAAAAGACAGAGTCTCACTATGCCCTTCCGGCCAGAGTAAACTGGAATTTACTATGTAAAGCATAGTATGTAGTCTTAGACTCATGAGTATGCCACTATGCTTAGTCTTAGCCCCTGATTTTTTAAAAAAGATTTATTTATTTATTAAGCATACAATGTACTGCTGGCAAGGAAGGCACCAGGTCTCATTACAGATGGTTGTGAGCCACCATGTGGTTGCTGGGAATTGAACTTGGGACCTCTGGACGAGCAGCCAATGCTCTTACCCTCTGAGCCATCTCTACAACCTGCCCCTGATTTTTAAAATATTAACTTTTTATTGTATTATAAGTGTGTGGATTCATGAGTGCACGGTGCACACGTGGAATCAGAGGACAACTTTTCAGTTGCTTCTCTCCTTCCTCTGAGTTCCGGGGTTGGACTCTAACATTCATTATGTGCAGCGAGCTCTTCCACCCACTCAGCCACCTCACTTGCTCCAAAATTTAATTAAAAAATAGTTTTTGCATTTATTTATGTGTGTGCTTGTTTGTGCAAGAACAAGTCGTGGGGATCCATTCTCTCCTTTCACCACGTGGGTTCCGGGAATCAAATTCAGGCCACCAGCTTTGGTGGCAAGCATCTTTACTTACCAAGTCATCTTGCTGGCCCCCAGATCTTATTTTTGAAAGATTTTTGTAGTGTTCTAAAGATTCATGACGCATTACTTTCATGAAAAGTATCCATAGGCCAGGCGTGGTGGCACACATCTTTAATCCCAGCACTGGGAGGCAGAGGCATGGGAGGGAGGATCTCTGAGTTTAAGGTTAGCCTGGTTTACATAGCAAGTTCCAGAACAGTCAGGACTGCATAGAGAGACCCTGTCCCAACGAACAAAATAAACAACAGCAGCAACAAAATGCTGAGCAAATGCTTGTAATCCCAGCACTCAGGAGGCAGAGGCAAGAGGATCATGACGGTTTGCTGGCTACCCAGTCTAGCCTAATTAGTGAGCTCCAGAGCAGTGACAGATTCTGTCTCAAACAAAGCAAGGTGGAGGATGTTGCTGAAAATAATTGTTCACTGACCCCCACGTGCATATATGAACACATATGTGCTAAATCCACACACATATGAGGTAAAAAAGACATTATTGCAAGATTAGTAGTGACTTCCATTCTTCAATGTATGTTGAATCTTTATACTTGGAGCTGCAGCCATGCTGTATGGAACTCACTGTGAGAAGTAATGGATCAGTAAGCAGACAAGCAGAATGCAGTAAATACCCCGCCAAGTCACAAGGTCCTGTCTACGTGTACCGGAGAGTTGAGGAAGACTGCTTGGAGAGTGTAATTCTGAACAGGCATCCATGCTGATGAGGAGTTTGCAGGTGAAGGGGGTTGTAGAAAAGGCCAGCAAAAGGGAATGGAACCTGAATATCTTGAATAATAACAAGAACTGATAATGGTTGTGAAAGAGGCCACAAAGATGCATAGCAAAGACTATGTAAGTAACAGTAGCTCAGAGCAGGGAAAATCACCCAGAAAAATCCTACTGCAAAGCTCTTGGGAACCCCTCCTCCTGCTACTTCCTTTTCATGTGTCATTAGAACAAAGGACTAAGCAGATGCAGCCTCTCCTTCGTGAGCAGCCCGCTGCCTTACAGGGAACTGTTTCTGTTCCTCAGAGAAGCACGCTTGTCTCATGAGTTCACTTTGTGACAGACTATCAAGAATATGTTCAAAACAATAGTCCCACCATTACCCCTCAGATCTAGTGAAATGATTGAACTTGAAAACATGAAAGACACTGAATCTTCTATGATACCTTAAATTCCATTTGTAATTTTAGTGGAACAAACGAACCCAGGATATTTATCAGTGTGGAAGGATTCATTTTATCTTGGTTGAGCTGAATTTTTTTTTTCCCTGATAATTCAAGAGAATGGGCAAAGTTAAACATTCACACAAAACCTTTCCAAAAAGGGCAGTGGCATTCCGGAGGCCCATTTGCTGAAAGCTGAGGACTGGAGTACCGTCTTAGTCCCGTGGAGTTCATTTTGTGAAGATTCTCTTGGTCCAGTTAGTGTCGGGCCCTTGTCTCACTTCTTTTCCCTGGGAAATTAAAAAGAGTTTTATATTTATTCTTAGTACGTATTTGTGTTTGCATGTGTGCATGAGAGTGCGGTGCCACTGGAGGCTAAGAGGGGGTGTCAGGTTCTCTGGAGCTAGAGTTGTATGTAGTTGTGAGCCCCCCTAAAGTAGGTGCAGTGTGCAGACTGGGTCTTCTGCAAGACCAGCTTTTGGCAGTTGAGCCAGCCCCATTCTGGGAAATTTTTATTGAAAGAATTTACATGGGAAGTAACATGATTAGGTTTGCATTTAAAAAAGTTTGTTCAGACTGTAAAATTGGAGAGGTTACACCTTCAAGTGGAAGGCGGTGAGGCTGTTTACTGAGTAAACGCACCAGCTACTAAGCCACACAACCTAAGGTTGATTCCTGGTACCCACAAAGCAGAAGGAGAAAGTGACTCCCACAGCTGTCTTCTGATGTGCATGTGTGCATCCATGTGTGTCTTTAACCAAACACATAAGCGTAAATTTTTAAAAAGCTTCAAAGTAAAGAATCTGTGAAAAAGTTGTGATAGTCACATGAATGCTGCGGGCTAGGATTAGGCTCCTGGCTGTAGAAACTGAGACAGGTAGGCAATTTAGACATTTAAAGGTATTTTAGAGCTGGGTATGGTGGTGCATCCAGGCAGTTGGGCCAAGCCATGAGGAATGTCTGGAATTTGAATTTGAGAGCAACCATTTGGTAAAATCCTGTCTCAAATAGTCCCCCATGCCTCCAAACCCCACAAAAAGAGGTGGATTAGACATAGTTTGTAGTAGAGATTTTGTTCCTGGAAACTCATTTGTTTCCTCCCTGTAGTACCTATCTATTATTCATCAATAGAAGAATGTTAACAGTCAACTCTAAAATTCTCATTGTAGGAGACATGGTAATATTACCTACAGAATTCATGATCAAGAACCATGTAAAGGTTACCCCCCTCAATTATTCATTAATATTTTGTGTTGTGACACACATTTATAACTACCCTGGGACATATATGGTTGGTAAGATATGACTTCTGGGAGTCCAAATGTGTCTACTATAATTGCATGTCTTTCACAGTTAATTTATAATAATGTATTTTTTGAACAGTGTATGACTATCCAGGACAATCTTTTATCATGTGGTTTTCAATTGTGTATTATGAATTTCAATTTTTGCAATACATACTTTTATGAGTGTATATGTGTTTACTTTGTGACCCTGGCTGTTGTGAAACTTGTAGCAGCTCTCCTGCCTCCACCTCCAAATTCTGCCAGTATTACAGGTGTGCCTCCATGTCCAGTTTTGATAGTTGTGATACTGATAAATAATCCATTTCTATAATATTGTAATTTGTGTGTTTTAGAGACCCAACAGCATGGATATTTCATACATGAGACTTATTTTACCTGTGTTTGTCATCTTTTTGTCTGCTTGGTAAAAGACAAATATCCAAGTTAGTTTGTATTGAAGATATTTTGTGTTCTTTTTTTTAAAAAAATTGTTATTAACTGCTAAAAAATTATATCATTACAAAATTTCTGTAGGTCTTCATGAATTTGATGCCTTGAAGGATCCTGAGGTGAATGAGTTTAGGAGGAAAATGCGCAAATTCAGTGAGGACAAGATTCAGTCTCTGGTGGGGCTGTCTTGGATCGACTGGCTGAAGCACACGTACCCACCTGAGCACGAGCCGTCCGTCCTGGAGAACTTGGAGGATAAACTTTATGGAGGGAAGCTGATCGTGGCTGTGCATTTTGAAAATAGCCAGGTAGTGTTTGATTATTGTTATTTTGTAATGAGTCTCTGATTTTTCCTGGTTGCTACTCCATTCTTTTTTTCTTAAATAGTTGTTTTTTAAATTAATTAGTTTATTTTTTTTTAAAAAAAAAACAATCGTTTCTCATTTTACATACCAGTGCCGGTTCCCACTTCCTCTACACTCCCACTCCCTTGTACCCCCCACTCCACTTGTCGGAGAGGATAAAGCTTCCCATGGGGTAGTCAACAAAGTCTAGCACATGGCTTTGAGGCAGGACTAAGAGGGTCCTCCCCATTATATCTAGGCTGTGCAAGGTATCCCTCCAAAGAGAACCGGACTCCAAAGAGCCAGTTCAAACAGTAGGGATAAATCCTAGTCCACTGCCAGTGACGCCACAGTCTGCCCCAGCAATACAACTGTCACCCATATTCAGAAGGCCTTCTCTGACCCTATACTGTTTCCCGCCACTGGCAGTCCAGAGTCAGTGAGCTCCACTGCTTGTTTGAGTGGCTGGCCCCATCATGGTTGTGACCCCTTTGCTCATATTCTTATTCCTCCCTCTCTTCGCCTGGACTTTGGGAGCTCAGCCCAGTGCTTCCGTGTGGATCTCATCAGTTGCTGGATGAAGAAGGTTTTGGTGAAAAGGGAAGGCCAGTTCAGGCACCCTCTCCACTCACTATTGCTTAGGGTCTTAGCTGGGGTCATCTTTGTGGATTCCTGGGAATTTCCCTAGTGCCAGGTTTCTTGCTAGCCCCATAATGACTCCCTTAATCAAGATAACTCTTTCCTTGCTCTCCCTCTCTGTCTTCCCCCATCTTGACCATCCCGTTCCCTCATGTTCTCCTCCCCACTCCCATTCTCCTCTCCTCCTCTCCTTCCACCCTCCCTATGCCCCCCCCATTCCCACACTCCCCCTTTTCTCAGGAGATCTTGTCTATTTCCCCTATCCAGGGGAATCCATGTATGTTTCTCTTAGGATTCTCCTTGTTACCTAGCTTCTCTGGGGTCGTAGACTATAGGCTGGTTATCCTTTGTTTTCCGTTTAATATCCACTTATGAGTAAGTGCATACCATGTTTGTCTTTCTGGGTCTGGGTTACCTCACTCAGGATGTTTTTTTTCTAGTTCTACCCATTTGCATGCAAATTTGAAGATATATATACCACTGAATAGTAGTACTCCATTGTGTAAATGCACCACATTTTCTTTATTCATTCTGTGGTTAATGGGCATCTAGGTTGTTTCCAGGTTCTGACTATTACAAATAATGCTATATTATGAGCATAATAGAACAAATGTCCTTGTAGTATGATTGAGCATCCTTTGGGTATATGCACAAGAGTGGTATTGTTGGATCTTGAGGTAGGGATTCCCAATTTTCTGAGAAACTACCATACTGATCTCCAAAGTGGCTGTACAAGTTTACACTCACACCAGCAATGAAGAAGTGTTTCCCCTTTTCCACATCCGGTTCAGAATACGCTATCATCAGTGTTTTTGATCTTAGCCATTCTGACTGGTTAGAATTGTTTTGATTTTCATTTTCCTAAAGACTAAGGATGTAGAGCAGTTCATTAAGTGTCTTTTGGTCATTTGAGATTCTTCTGTTGATAAATCTCTGTTTGGATCTGTATCCTATTTTTTTAAATTGAATTATTTGGTATTTTGATATCTAATTTCTTGAGTTCTTTATACTTTGGAGACCAGTCCTCTGCCTGATATGGGGTTGGTGAAGATCTTTTCTCAATCAGTAGGCTGCCTTTTTGTTGTATTGACTGTGTCTTTGCTTTATAGAAGCTTCTGTTTCAGGAGGTTCCATTTATTTATTGTTCCCAGTGTCTGTGCTACTGGGGTTATATTTAGGGAATGGTATCCTGTGCCCATGTGTTGAAGGCTAAGGCTACTTCCCACTTTCTCTTCTGTGAGGTTCAGTGTGACTGGATTTATATTGAGGTCTTTGATCCTTTTGGGCTTGAGAGTTGTGTATGGGGATAGATATGGATCTACTTGCATTCTTCCACATGTTGACATCCAGTTATGCCGACACCATTGTTGAAGAGATGCTTTCTATTCTTAGAACTTCTTGCTTAGAAAGCACTACCAAACAAACAAAAAGTACTTAGAGTTGATGGACTTAGTTTATGTGCACTGCATGCAGGGCTGGTGTCCAGAGGCCAGAAGAAGACATTGGATCCCTCAGAACTGAAGTTACAAACAGCTGTGAGCTGTCATGTGGTGCTGGGAATTGAACCCAGGTTCTCTGGAAGAGCATCCATTGCTCTTATCTGCTGAGTCATCTCCAGATATTTTAAACAGGAGAGAACAATAAAAGCCTAGTCAATACCCCCCCTCATTTTCCTCCTTCCCTCCCTCCCTCCCTCCCTCCCTCCCTCCCTCCCTCCCTCCCTCCCTCCCTTTTTTTATTTATTTTTCAGGCAGGTATTGTGATTGGCCTTTAACTTTTGATCCCTCTGTCTCCTTTTCCCCAGTGCTGGCATTACAGGTATACGTGCTAGCCTGGTTTATGCATCTTTGAGGTTTGGATCCACCTTCATGCCTGCCATACAAACACTTGAACTATAGATCTAACCTCTGTTGTTGTTTGCTTGTATCGCTCAAAAGTAGGGCATTTACCTAGTATGCACACGGCCATAGGTTCAGTCTCTGACAACACACACCACACACACTACACAGACACCCTCCCTCCCTCCCTCCCTCCCTCCCTCCCTCCTTCCCTCCCTCCCTCCCTCCCTCTCTCCCTCCCTTCCTGCATGTTATAAAATTAGACAAATCATTAATTTATGGTTTAACCAGTAATAAGGTATGGCTTTTTTCTTACTAATTGCCAATAAAGAGCTCTCCACACACATACTGTGTCCTGGTCATCAGAACCTAGGCCATGGCCTAGTGGTGCACACCTTTAATTCCAGAGGCAGAAGCCGATGAATCTCTGAGTTTGGGACCTACCTGGTCTACAGAGCTAGTTTCAGGATAGGTAGGGCTGCACAGAGAAACTCTGTGTCCAAAACTGAAAATTAAATAAAGCAAAACAAACAACAACAATAAAAAACAACCAGGCCATCATGCTAGGTCAGTGGGCTGCTGCTGAGCTGCACCCCTAGCCCCAGGCATTGTAATTAGTAGTAGGACACTATCCATTGGCCTATTACTTGATTGTAAACTTCAACTGATTTTTGGTGTGTGTGTTTTTTTTCTTTGAAACAAAATAAATGATTATGACATTTAAATAATACCTTTATGTAAAGGAATAGTAAAGTCATATATATCATATTGTTCTATTTTCATGAATCCAGGAGGCACTTCAAGGAACATATATATTTAATGACTACTGTATTTCTCAAAAACATGAACTTAGTATACAGATTGAAAGTATCCAGGCTGGCCCCTAACTCCTGATCCCCTGGCTCCATTTTCCAAGTGCTGGGATTATAGAAGAACACCAACATACAAGCAACTTTAGCTAAATATTAAATTTACCTTGGGAGTTGTGACACTCAGAATATGGGAACATGGTTTACAAATTATCATAAAACAATTTATATGTGTACATGTTTAGTATGGAGAATTATTTACTGGACTGTATACACACACATTATCATTGTCCATGCTGTTGCACTCTTTGAATATAATTAAAATTTCTAGCTAAGCATAAGATGTATTACATTTTCTGCCTTCTGTCTTTTTAGGATGTATTTAGTTTTCAAGTGTCTCCCAATTTGACTCCTATAAAAATAAATGAATTGGCAATCCAGAAACGCTTGACTATTCATGGAAAGGAAGATGAAGTTAGCCCCTATGACTGTGTGTTACAAGTCAGCGGGAGAGTGGAGTATGTATTTGGAGAATATCCACTAATTCAGTTCCAGGTATGTATGTTGGCTGACTAGAACAGTGTACATGGTGCCTCTGACTTCTCTGCAGCAGACTGAATGTTTGGATCACACAGAAAGCTTTGCAGAAATATATTTTAAACATCTATTGCTGGGCCCTACCCCTAGGAAGTCATTACTAAAGTTTGGGCAAGTGCTTGTGTTTTTAACCTGATATATTTGATTTGAGCACAAGGATTGTTCATGTGATTGCGTGTTTATGTGTTTGCATTCTGCTTGTGAATTATTTCTGTGCTTAACATTTTCATAATAGCATTATAAATTCCTAACACAGTTTGTTATGTATAGCTGCTTGCTATTTCTTTATGCAAATATGTTGTAGTAGGCTGCTTGTTTCTTTTCTGTCCAGACTCCCCGAAATAACCTCACAGAAACTGTATTAATTAAATCACTGCTTGGCCCATTAGCTCTAGCTTCTTATTGGCTAACTCTTAAATACTAATTTAACCCATTTCTATTAATCTGTGCATCACCACGAGGTCATGGCTTACCAGCAAAGTTTCAGCACATCTGTCTCCAACAGTGGCTCCATGGCTTCTCTTTGACTCCGCCTCCTTTCTCCCAGCATTCAGTTTAGTTTTCCCCACCTAACTCTGTTCTACCCTGTCAGGCCAAGCCAGTTCTTTTAATTCATTAATGGTAATCACAGTATACAGAAGGGAATCCTATATCACACATATGTGATTTAAGTGTTATGTTCTGGAGGAAGTAAAAGAACTACTTGTTAAATAGATACTTGTAAGCAATTCATAGAAAAAGTAAAAAGTTTTTTGTTGTCATGTAAAGGTAGAAAAAGAATCAATTTCTCAGAGTTGTCCTCTGACCTCAATATGAGAGCCATGGTATGCAAACATGCACACAGAATAATAATACATTTTAAAAAGAAAAGATTCTTTTAATTTTTTGTTTTTGTTGTTGTTAAGAACTGAACCCAGGGCCTTCTGAATGTTGATCATGTGCTTTACCGTTGTCTGCATTCCAGTTCATTGTCATTTTCATATTTCTTAATCCTTTGTCCTTTTTTATAACTTCCACATGTGGAAAGAATTATGCGAGCATTAGTTTCCAATTGGCCTTCCATACATTTTTTTTCCCACTAAATTTTTTGAGTATATGTTGTCTGCAGTGGCCAGTGAGATAACGAGATGGTTCTGTGGGCAAAAGATGTTTGCTTCCAAGCCTGATAACTTGAGTTTGATCCCTGGGACACACATGGTGGAAGTGGAAATTGTTCTCTGACCTCTACGTGTGTATTATATGGCATACATCTCCCCTCTGTTCATAAGTAAATGAATAAGCAAACAAACCTGAAGTGTGATCCTAATTAGATTTATCAATAGAAACCTGGAAGATCAGAGAACCAGGAGCAGCTGCCATTTGCTTCCTTCCCCTCTCGTTTCTCAGTTTAAAAGGGTGAGATCCTGTTTGCACCTCACCTTATCACTTTCTGTCTCCATCTCTGTTTGCTGGGATTAAAGACATGAGCTACCAGTGCCTGTTTCTATGGTTAAATAGTAACCAGCTCCATCCTCTGATCTCCAGACAAGCTTTATTTGTCAGAGCACAAACAAAATATCCCATGTTTCCTCCTTTTGTCTAAATAAAGAAACAAAGGTTTTAACTAACTTAAAAACTGTATACAATGTGTAATAACTATTTACAATTATATACAGGCAATGATCACATTAACATTGTCGACCGTATGCATTTGACAAATTCAGAGAAAATACTCTATTATCTGTCCTATCTTGGTGAATCCAGTGTTGTACTAATTCACTTTCTATCCTAACTTGTATTACCAACCCAAAGCTGCTATCTTTTTATGTCTCTCAGCCCTATATATTTTATATATATATATCACATCTTTTGTGAGTTTCTTTTCTGAATTTGTTAATAAGGAAAACTGTAACTGTCTAGTCTTCAACTTCATCAGAGACGCAGGAAGAAAACATTATTACTCAAGTAAGTAGGAAGTATAAATAAGCAACTTCCAAAAAATGTGAGAAATATCAGAAACATTTGACTGCCTAGATAGTCAGGCAAGGTTCCTTTGTACTGTTGGGGCATCTTTCTGCAGCCTACAGGCCTAGAATATCTGACAGACTTATTTGTGAAGTAGGATTTTTGAATCCTATTTTGTCTTGGCAAAGTTTGGCAATCACTTTTTTTTCTGTCCTGCTTATCCAATTTGGATAGCACACTGTCAGCAGTTTAGGCAAGAACAGTTTCTTGCCCAGTGACCAACTTTTGCTGTAAAGAAAGTAACCTCCATATGGAGTTTCTTCAGTGCCCATTATCTTTTCTAAAGTAGATTGGTGCTGCCAGGAGCAGATATGTCTCAATGTCATAAAAAAAATTATATAATTTGGGGGAGGGGTGAGACAAGGTTTCTCCATAGCTTTGAAGCCTGTCCTGATATTAGCTCTTGTAGATCAGGCTGACCTTGAACTCACAGAGATATGCCTGCCTCTGCCTCTGGAGTGCTGGGATTTAAGGTGTGCACCACCACTGCCTGGCTAAGAACCTTATATTATTAAAATATCTTAAGTGCCATAGTCTATAGATCTCTGAAATGTTTGAAGACCACCTGTTTACCTAAAATATATCAGTTTGACCTTGATAATATATCTAACATGACTACAAGTTTGATCATAATAGGTCACTGTTAACCTGCATTTCTTTATTATCCTAAATAGTTTGTAATAATAACTTTCAAGGACTAAAAAAATTTACATTGTTAAATGAACTGTATAGGTACAATACCTTGAACAAGAGTAGAATTGTATGTACAGTGTGTTCTAACAAAAATAACCTCAAATTTGCATCAATATAAAAAACATTAAACATGAGTGGAAACATATCCCAATATAACAAAGATAACCTCAATTTTGTATCAATATACCAAAAATCATTATACCAAAATCCGTACCAATGTAAAATATTTCAGACTAGTAGTTGCTTTTTTGGTTAAAAATAGATTCAATAATCTCCCCTTTTATCCTAACACAAACCAGCTGTCTCACCCTCTCATTGCAAGAATTAAGCTGCCTTAAGTTGTTTCTGGAGTCACGTGTAGTCCACCTAAGAGATGTACAGCGCTTTTAAAATTGAGTAAGACAAGCTCTCACTGTGAATACCTGGCTGTCTTGTAACTTACTTTGTAGACTGTACCTTGTAACTACCTTGTAACTTTGTAGGTGGATCTCCCAGAGATCTACCTGCCTCTGCCTTCTGAGTAGTGGGACTAAGGTCTGTGCCACCATGCCTGGCTCAAGATTTTTTTGGAAAGGATCCATTCTTGACTTTGTCATCAAGGAACTTAAAGATACTTGTACTGATTTGTAAACTAAAAAGCGTTGCTAAAGGAGTAGTAATTGAGCAAGGGCCAAGTTAGAGGTCAGTAGTAGCCATTTAAAGCTGAGGTTGTTTGTTTGACTTGTGTGTGCGTGGTGGTGGTGTTGGTGTTTTTGAAATCAAGTCCCACTCTGTAGCCCTCAGGGAAGTAATCCTGCTTCAGGCTCCCAGTTGATGAACCACACAAGTGAGGTAGCTGACGTGCCTGCCTTGTTTTATTCTGTTCGGTGTAAAGGGATAAGGCAGGTGCCAAATATTGAGTGATGTGTGTATGAAAAGAAAGATTTGAAGCCAGTGCGGCAGTGCCGCTCGTGTGCTCCCAGCAGCCGAGAGGCAGAGGCAGAGGTTCTGTCGTCCACAACCAGCCCAGGCTGCATGATACCCTGTCTCAAGCACACAAAAAGAAAGCAGGGCTTGAGATGCATTTAACAGGTAACAGAATTTTATACCCCCTGTCAAGGTTCTGGTGTGGCCCCTCCTCAGGAGGAAGGCTAGGACACAGGCTGTGTGCATAGCTTTGGTGTAATAAGTGATTAAACTTTGGCTGATCAGGAGGAAGAAGGTGAAAGTGCTTGGTGAGCAACCTGAAGGCACAAACTTCTTCCTCGTGTTCTGCCGTCTTGCTTGGCAATCTCCATCAGGCTAGCATAAAACACATTGGATCATATGCTGTACCTATAGAAGTTTAGTCTTTTGAACAATTCATGGTATTTATGTTTTTGTTTGGAACCTTTGGCAATAATAATAGTTACTTCCAGGCGGTGGTGGTGCACACCTTTAATTCCAGCATTCAGGAGGCAGAAGCAGGTGGATCTCTCTCTGTGAGTTTGAGGCCAGCCTGGTCTACAAGAGCTAGTTCCAGGACAGCTACAGCTAGGGTTTTTACACAAAGAAACCCTGTCTCAAAAACAACAACAACAACAACAACAACAACAAAAAAAAAAAAACCAGGGAGGAGAGGGAGAAATGGTTTAGTACTGTCTAGAATTTAAGAATTCTTTGTGGTGTTTCCTGAAGCTAAAACAGTGGCTTAGGCTGAAATGATCAGAGGTCTTCTGAGTAAACTGCTGGCAATGCTCACCTAGAATCCTCTGCTGGGAAAGGGTATTTCGGGGAATCTTTGCCATTCCTGGCTGATTGACTAAAGTGTGACCTAGGCAGCAGACAAAGCAATTTATATTTGGGTTTTAGAAATGCAGATGTATGAGTTCCCCTTCTGATTCTATACTCTGTGAAGTGGAACTTGGGCTCTTGGAGACTGTTAATGAAGAATAACAATATTATAGGTTCCTTGGTAACTCAATTAACAATAGCTGTTTTATGTGGGATTTGTCGTTCGTTGTTTGATGCTGGCAATTGGACTGGGTTCCTTGCACCTGCTGGGCAGGTGATCTCAGGTCTCTATTGCTAATACTTGGGTTAACTTGCTGTTTTCCCAGGTTTGCCTCAAACTGTGATCCCTGTCTTTAGCTTCCCAGCAGTATACCACAAGGATGCATCACCAGGCCGGTCACTGTGTTGAGATTTTATTGCATTTTCATTTATTTACTTATTTTATGTGTATGTGTGTGCACCAGGGTGTGCTTGCGGAAATCAGGGAACAACCTGTTGGAGTTGTTTCTCTCCTGCCACCATGGAGGTCAGGCATAAACACAGCTCTTTACCCAATGAGCCATCTCATTGGCTCTTGTGTTGGAATATTTTTTAAATTATTTTTATTTTAAGTGTATGGGTGTTTTGCCCATGTGCATGGATTGCACCATTTGTATTCAGTGCTCAGAGTCCAGAAGTGGATGCAAGGTCCTTGTGCCTGGAGTCACAGTTGTGAACCACTATATGGGTGCTGGGAATTCAATTCAGGTCCTCTGGACAAGCTGCCAGTAACCTGCACCATCTCCAAGCTTCCTATGCTGTGATTTCAAATGATTATAATTTTGATACTGAATTCTGTAGCATACCTATAGTGTAAATTTAGCATAGTGTTGTTCGGATGATTTTGTTGTTGTTGATTTAAGTGTTTGCCTGAAAGCTGTGTCTCTTTTGCTACTGTAGTATATCCGGAACTGTGTGATGAACAGGACCCTGCCCCATTTCATCCTTGTGGAATGTTGCAAGATCAAGAAAATGTATGAGCAAGAAATGATTGCCATAGAGGCTGCCATCAACCGGAACTCATCCAGCCTTCCTCTGCCCTTACCACCAAAGAAAACGCGAGTTATTTCTGTAAGATTCCTGTTTCAGCCTCTTGTAACCCCAAAGCCACATGATTTTCAGTCTGTGTGTTTGCTCTCTCAGACAGTTTCCTTTGCTCACTTCTCCTTCTGTGAAAATCAACATCTTTCCCATAAGTTCATTGCCATTCATTCAAAAAGTAGCTTCCTTCTGCGCGCCATTTGGTGCTCCCACACCAAAATAGCAGATTAGATCATGCTTTATCAACGTGAGCATTTGAACACCTAGTGTAGTTACGCTGGTTTTTTTTTTTTCCATACAGTCTTGCTTATAGCTCTGTCCCCTGACTTGTGGCAAACTTGCCTCAGCTGCCTGAGTGCAGTATATTTCATTCTATCAGCTTAACCTGTTAAAATGTTTTGGGGTGAGTGTGGGGTTGAAACAGTCTTTGACTGTGCTAGTTTAGGCCCATGGCAGACCTCCTGCCTCAGATTCCTAGTGCTGGAACTACAGATGGGAGCCAGCACATCACCTTTTCACTCCCTCCCACCTCTCTCCCTACTTCATTTCTTAGAAGTAACAGACATAAAAACCAAGCGCTCGTAGTTATAATGCTTCTTTTGATATTTATGGTATCTTGGAGGGGGGTGGGTGTGGGAGGATGGGGTTCAAGACAGGGCTTCTCAGTGTAACAGCCCTGCCTTTCCCAGAACTCACTGTAGACCAGGCTGGCCTCAAACTGAGAACTCCACCTGCCTCTGGCTCTGGAGTGCTGAGATGAGAGGTGTGACCACCTCTCCCAGCAGTGTGGGTTTTTAACTGTTAGGTCAGAGCTCTGTTTCCGTAACTTGCCCTATGCGAGAGCTGAAAGACTTCCGTGACTAGTACTTTAGGTGCCGTTGTTGTAATGAAGCGCTGTCACTAAAAGCAACGTGGGGAAGAAAGGGTTTATTTACATATCCCAAGTCACACAGTTCACTGGGGGAAGCCAAGGCAGGAACTCAAACAGGGCATGAACCTGGAGGCGGGAGCTGCTGCAGGGGCCCATGAAGGGTTGCTGCTTACTGACGTGCTTTCCATGGCTTGTTCAGCCTGCTTTTCTCTGCACTCCAGGACCACCAGCCTGGCAGTAGCACCACCCACAATGGCCTGGGCCCTTCTCCATCAGTCTAGAAAATACACTGCAGGTTTCTACAGCCAGATATATGGAAGCATTTTCTCAGCTGAGGTTTCCTCCTCTCAGATGACTGTAGCTTGGGTTGACATATGACTAGCCACCACAGCTATGGTGTCTCCATCTCTGACTGAACAGGCTCAGTGTGTGTTTTGTTCCTTTTCAGCATGTCTGGGACAACAACAACCCTTTCCAAATTGTCTTGGTGAAAGGAAATAAGCTTAACACAGAAGAAACTGTGAAAGTGAGTACTTGTTAAGGTTGCATGAGCCTGTACCCTTCCTTGTCTAATTCGTGAGCTCTCTGCTATCATTCATACCCATCAACTGTGAAAGATAGAGTGTGGCGGCTTGTCATAAAACTATTAATATTCTCTCTGTCTTGGATTTTAGAGACAGAGTCTCATACAATACAGACTGACCTCAAACTAACTGTGTGGCTAAGGCTGGCTTTGAACTCCTTGATCCTCCAGCCTCTACAGGCATGAATCACTATGTCTAATAGACTTTTAGTTCTAAAGAATTATTTGACTAGTAAAATTCTACTGGAATGCCTGATGTTATGTTTGTAGTGTATGTCCCAGGATATTCTGGCTTCAGATTCAGAACTAAGCAGAAAGAAGCTTGTATTCTACCGATGACCTCGTTAAGTTACTCAGATGTGGTAAGAGTTTACTGTGTTTGTATGTTAGAAGTAAAGCTAAAATGTATACAATTTAACAGATATTGGTTGGGCAGCTGGTGTTAAAATAAGTGCTTCGTGTTTATCTCAGCTTAGTTTTTCTTTTTAAACTGTGCATTTCTGGCTCATTTGCAGATTGCCTGTTTTCTGTTTTAATGGTATCTTTTCCTTCTAATTTAAAATTACATCATTATGCTTTCTTTATTTCTCTTTCTTCCCTTTTCCCTCTCTCCCTTTCTCCCTCCCCCGTTTCTTTCGACGGTTTCTCAATATAGCCCTGTTGCCTGACTGTCCTACTAGAACCAGCTCCGTAGACCAGGTTGGTCTCAAACTCAAAGAGATCCTCCTGCCTCTGCCTCCCCAGTGCAGGGATTGAAGGTGTGTATCACTGCACCTTCCCTCCCTTTAAAAAAAAATATTTTTAATAGGGACAGTTTCTCATATAGCAGGCTAGCTTCAAACTACATCTTGTAGTAAAGATGTCCTTGGATTCTTAATTTCCCTGTCTCTTAACCTGCCAAGCCCTGAATTACAGGCATATGTTACCTGTATTATTTTTTTCAAATTCAAAAAATATATTACAGGACCAGATAGATGGCTCCGTGTCAGAAAGCACTGAACTGCTCTTGCAGAGGACCAGACTCAGTCCCCATCACTGACATAGCAGCTCACAACTGTCTGTCACTCCAGTTCCAGATTGTCAAATACCCTCTTCTGACCTCCATGTTTGTGGTGTGCTTTAACTGACACAGGCACGAACATGTGAACATGCACACATGCATGTTCACACACATGCATGTGCACAAATAATAAAAAAGTAAAACTTGTAAAATGTATATCATGACTTTTACAGCAAAGTATGATAGGATGAAGAAATAAGATGTCCATGTTTTCTTGTCGTCTTCTTGCCATCAGAAGAGAATCAAACTCAACAAGCCCCATCAGTATCCTCTGTGTTTAAACCAATACATAAACACATGGGATGGATAGCAAGGATGTTAGCATTGTCCGTCCTTCCTTCCATCCATCCTTCCTTCCTTTCTTCCTTCCTTCCTTCCTTCCTTTCTCTCTTTTGTTTTTTCTCCCTCCCTCCCTCCCTTCTTTCTTTTTAGTTTTTCGAGACAAGGTTTTTCTGGGTAACAGCCCTAGCTGTCCTGGAACTCACTTTGTTGGTCAGGCTGGCCTCAAACTCACAAATAACCACCTGCCTGTGCCTCCTGAGTGCTGGGATTAAAGGAATGTGCTACTACTGTTCGGCTCTGAGGATTTCATTCTTAAAAGCAGAAATTAAACATAGTGGTAGAATGTGGTGGTATGATCTGTAATCTCAGCACTTAGGTGGAAACAGGCAGGAGGGTCAAGAGTTTAAACCAGTCTGGGTTCCATGAGACCCTGGGAAGAAACACGGGCAGAGTTCATATCATCAAACATAGTGTATATTTTATATTTTATTCATATGTGTGCTTTCGCTCAGTGATTTCTCTACAGCTGGATAACGTATGTGGGTACAGAGAGACTGCATCATTTTTCTTTGCCTGTAGGCTACTGTGTTTGACTTGCAAAGATAATTTAACGGTTCATTTGTTTTGATATTAGTTGCTTTTTGACTCTGTTGGGAATTGTCCCCAGGGCCTTGCACATAAGAAGGAAGCCCCCCCACTCATCAATTCTTTATTTCTTCTAAAAATTATTGCATTTTGTTTATTGTGTGTATACATGTGCGCACACGTAAAGTGAGAGGACAACTTGCAGACTTTGGTTCTCTCCTTCCACCATGTGGGTCCTGGGCATCATTGTGCATGGCAGCAGACACTACTGCCTGCTGGGCCATCTTGCTGGCCCTAGTTCTTTGCTGCTTTTGTGGTTCTTTATTGTTATTCAGTAACAACAGCCTTTTTACTTCTATTCAGTCTCTTCATTAAGCGATTAATCAAGCCTCCAGTATGTGCCTTATTTTAGGGCTTTTACTTCTGCTTGTGGGAAATATTGGGCTACACTTTTGATTTTGAAGAGTTGACCAGACAGGAGTCTTACACTTCAGTGTAGGAGCTTCCAGTAATCCTCCTGCTCAGCCTCACCATTGATCATAGGCATGTACTTCCTGACTAACACACTTCCTTACGTGTGTAGCTTTTCATTTGTATCAGGATAGTGTTGGCTCAGATGAAATGAGAAGGGTCGCGGTGGAGTTCAATAGAATGGCTTGTCAGCCATATGTTAGCATGAGGACAGATGGGTAGGTGAATATGGCCGTATGGACAGGCAGACAGTGGCTAGATGGATAAAGTAGAGAGCTCTTTCTCTTGTCTGTTTTCTCTTATTTAACTTTTTGGATTTTTGTTTGTTTGTTTGCTTGTGTGCTTGTCTGTTTTTGGTTTTGAGACAGTATTTCTCTATGTAGCTTCAACTGTCCTGGAATTTGCTCTGTGATCAGGCTGGCCTTGAACTCAGAGATCCTCCTGCCTCTGCCTTGAGAGTGCTGGGATTAAAGGTGTGCATCACCACCACCCAGCTCTTTAATTGTTTTTGTTTTAATTTGTGTGTATGTGTAAAGGAATGCCACATGTGTCCCCATACTCCAAGAATCCGGAACCCACTGGAATTAGAGGAAGTTGTGAGCCATGCTATGTGGGTTCTGGTAATGTAATTCAACTCCTTAAAGGGATTGCAGCAAGTACTATCAGCCACTGAGCCATCCCTTAAGGCCCTCCCTTCCCGCCTTGTGTATTTTCTAAATAAGGTAATAAAGTTGCTCTTTTTTCTTGCTTAAATGTTTGAAAGAATTTACTTCAAAATTTCTGATCCTTGATTTTTTTTTTTTTTTTTTTTTGTGGAAAGGCTTGATTAAGAAAGGTGGCGCACATCTTTAATCCCAGCACTCTGGAGACAGAGACAGGAGGATGTCTGTGAGTTCCAGGCCAGCTTGGTCTACAGAGCAAGTTCTGGAATTGGCTCTATAGTTACCGAGAAACCTTGTCTCAAAAAAAAGAATTTGGAGTAGCGGGTGATGCAAGCCTTTAATCCCAACACTCAGTTTGAAGAGGCAGGTAGATTTGTATGAGCTGGCGGTCATCCTAGTCTACAAAGCAAGTTCCAGGCCAGCCAGAGAAAGAAAAGAAAATTGGATTGGGCTCGAGAGTTCAGTTCCCAGAACCACATTGAGTGGCTGATATCACCTGTCACTGCAGTTCCTAGGGATCTGACACCTTTGTCCTCCACAGGTACCTGCACTTACATGTACACAACACACACACACACACACACACACACACACGTAATAAAAACAAATAAAAGAATTTAATTTGGGGTGGGCCAGATGTCTCAGCAGGTGCCTCTCTTGCTCTCATGACTGATGACCCGAGCTTGACTCCAGAAGTGTGGTGGAAGGAGAGAATCGACTCCTGACCTGTACATTTGCAACCTGGCACACACACATGTGCATGTAAATGTAAAAATTTAAACCTTTAATTACATATTCACAGTACATTGAACACATTCATAAATGATCACAAGTTAACTTAAAATTTTAAAGAAAAAAATTTAGTGTTTCCTCTGGGGCTATATAAGAAGTAAAATTTTCAGTTTCTTTTGTGTCCATTTTGGTAATTTTTATCTTTCAGAGAAGTACCTACTGATCTATAGGGTGCTCTCCCCACCCTTTCTTATTTCTGTTTGTTTGGTTTAGAAACATGATCTCACTGTGTAGCATTGGCCATCCTGGAATTCATTATGTAGACTACAGTGTTCTCAGCTCACAGAAATCCACCAACCTCTACGTCCACCTCTGAAGTGCTGGAACTAAAGACGTGTGCCGCTACTGTCGGCACTTACTGAGTGGGGGGCAGGGGAGGGTTTCTGTCTGTCTGTCTCTGTGTCTGCAGGTGCATACTTGTATGAGTGTGTATATGCCATGTTAATATAGGTTCCCAAGGAGGCCTGAAGAGGTGGTTGTAGGCTGCCCTTTTTAGGTGCTAGGAACTGAACTCAGACCCCTGGAAGAACAGAGCTCCTAGCCTGCTGAGTCATTCCTCTGCAGAATCCCTTTAAAGAATTGCCAAGTGGGCCAGGCTCAAGGAAGATAACCTCCTTCTGTGAAGTTGGTTCTTTCATGTAGCATATCTAATCGCGAGAGCTCAGCCCATCACAGTTACAGGACCAGAAGTCAGACAAGGTTCTGTGAGATCTGAGCAGAAAACTCGAGATGCTCAGTGCTGATTCACTATTCGTGGCTACCCTGGATTGTGTCCTAGCCATGGCAAAGAGGGTAGGATTCTATGTCTCAATTCCTGGTCAGTCTTTGCCCAGTGCTGTGGTTTTTCATCTTTTGTGTGTACATAGTTTTGTTTGGTGTTTGTGACAGTGTCACAGTCTGGTCGCAGACTCACTGTGTAGCTAAGGATGACCTTAGACTCTTGATTCTCCTGTCTATTTCTAAAGTGCTGGGGTTATAGGCATGAGCTGCCACACACATGTACCATCTTATGTAGGCATGTGCTGCCACACACATGTACATCTTACTGTTCAGCAGATGCTTCAGCTGACTGTTGCTCACAGTGCAGAAGGTCCCTTTAGGCAGTCAGAGCCGGGAGCTGCCCTAGTGGGCAAGCATCTTCTGACTTCAGAGGCAGCAGAGATCTCACCCTTGTTTCACTCTCCTTTTTTTTTTTCCTCCTTTCTATTAAATTAATTTTTAAAAATCTGTTGTGTGTATGCAAGTGCAGGCATGTACAATTTGTGTGGCGTTCAGGATAACTTTGAAAATTAGGTAGATTCTCTCCTTCCTCTGTGGGTTCTGAGGACTGACTTCAGGCTGGTAGGCTTGTGTGGGAAGCACTTTTACCCACTGAGCTGTGGCCAGCTCCTGTACTGTGGGAGCAGCAGTAGCATAGACAGCTTCAAGGATGGGCAGAATCCTAAGTCTCAAGAGTTGAAGTTTCTTCTCCATTAGAGGTGCTGTAATCTGAAGAATGTGGTACATCAGCAGGGGCTTTTCTCCCTATTTCTTTTGAACAGAAAATGCTTAGCATGTCTTGCAGGAAATACACATGAATAAAACTCCATCCTTCTGGTTGTATAAAGAAGATACTCAAGTTACAAAAAGGAAAGTACATGGAAGATTGCAGGGAGAGAGAAGCTTGAAAAGCATGGCTAAGTTTCATATACTGTTTCAGCTTGTTCCTTGGCTGTGCATATAAGGGTCTGAGTCTTCAGTCTCAGACTGGCTCTTGTGTGTGTGTGTGTGTGTGTGTGTGTGTGTGTGTGTGTGTGTGTTTGCACGCACACACACACGTGAAGTAGCCCTACAGAAGCACTGAAGGCCTGGTGAGCATTGGAACTGTATCTGACAGCGATGGCTCCTTCAAATGCCTCAGATAAAAAGGCAGGGCTCTGCTTTGGATGTGCACACAATCCAATATTTCATTCCTGCACCTGGAATGGAAAGACCCAAGAAAATTCCAAGTTGTATGGACAGTGACAGTCATCAGATGCAATGCTAAGATGACTCAAGTATCAAAGAGACATTAGAAAAGTTTTTATAAATAAGCCCCTGCAACCAAGGGCAAACACAGATTCTAAACAGAATATGTAAAAGAAGAAACAAGCTAGAGTTGTATGATGACACACTTTTGTTATCTCATTACTCAAGAAGCAGAGGCAGGGTGATATTCCAGACCAGCCTGGCCTATATAGCCTGACCTGTCTCCAAAATAAACAAAAATCTAAATCAAGAAATAGAGGCTAAGTGAGGCATGGTGGCTCTTGTCTATAATCCTAACACTTGGCAGGTAGAGGCAAGAAAATCGGGTCATCTTCTACTACATAGTAAGTTGAACTATAGACCAGCCTGGGATATAGGAAGCTCTGTCTCAAAACCCCAAAACGTGCTATAAACTCCAAACCAAACCTAAAGCGTGCAGTATATTAGATTTTATATGAACTAAGAAAATGCTGTTGCAGAATGGTATTATGGAAAACGTTAATGAACTTAAAGATTAATCAATACATTTTGCACCACAGAGTAAAACAGAATGTTGGGCAGAATAGTATGTGTTTCAAGGGTTGTAAGGCAATCCCAGAAGGTCTGGCAGCCTTGTTCTCTGGATTTCAGAAGGAGAAGAAAAGGTTCTAGCTCAGAGAAAACATTCAAAAAAGTAACACTGGAAGCCCTTTCATGTTGGCAAAGGATATAAGCATGCGGAGTCAAGAAACTGCCTGTACCCAGACATGATACAGACATCCTCTGCATTACATATATTGGTCATTCATTGCAACCTCCTAGCTTTTGTGATGTGACTTTCATGTGGGTTTCAGTACCCCTAATAATTTGAAATATATGTAAGTAGAAAACATCGAAGCTCTATCTTTTTATCTCCCTCCTTTAGTGTCTGGGACACTAAATATTATGCGTGGTGACTTTGCACATTTAATGAAACCATCCCCAACATCGCCACATGCCTGGGTAGTTTTCCTCTTCTAAGTCAGAACAAAGCAGCCTCTTGACAGATTGTGATATAACAGATTAACACTGGCACAGCTTCTAAAACCCACGTTATTTCCTGAATGATAGGAGAACCCTAACTATTGGGCAGTGTGGAGATAGGGTCTCATGTAGCACAGGCTGGCTTTGAGCTCTCTCTCTTCCTGCTTCCACATCTCAAGTGCATCTCAAGTTTTTATTTCTACTGCTCACTTTTTTTTTAAGTAGGAGATTTTGTTTTGGTTTGCTTTTGGTTTATTTGAAATAGGGTTTTTCTGTTTAGCCCTGGTTGTCCTGGAACTTGCTCTGTAGACCAGGCTGGCCTCAAACTCAGATCCACCTTCCTCTGCCTCCCAAGATCTGGGATTAAAGGTGTGCGCCACCACTGCCCAGCTAAGTTGGAGGTTTTATTAAAGATCTGGGCTTTAGCATGAGGGTTTGGAGGAAGAGGTGCTCAGAAAAAAAGCAGGTGCCCAAATACTGAATACAGGCTCCTCAAAGGAGAGTCCAATCTCTCTTCTTAGTTGGTTCCGTGGAGCTGACTGGCCAGCCAGCCGTGCTGAATTAATTAGGTCCAGCTTCTCTGAGAGAACCTGCCTTTAAAAGGACAACAGAAAGTGAAAGAGGAAGATATACAATGTAGCCTTCTTCCTCTGTTTGCACACACATGTGAGCATATACACGCACACACATCTACAAGTGACTGAATGAAGTTAATTCATTTTCATTTTTTATTTCACTTTTATTTTCCATGGCATTTCTTATTGAATTGGCAAACAGTTCCTATATGCCATGTCAAGGTACAACTAAATGTACAGGAATGAAGGATAATTAGAGAAGATGTCCATTTAATTTATGTGCAGTGCTGGGAATCAGAACAGAGGCTTTGTGCATGCCAGGCAAATGCTCTGCCACCTAAGCTACATCCTAGCACAACCGAGTAAATCTTATTAGACATTTTACATGTGCTTTGCATTGTCCTGCATGTGAATCTTCAGAAAGCCAGGAATGTGTGGGGGTGATTAGATTTCTTTAACTGTCTATTTACAAATAATGGCAAATTCATATAATTTTTACTTTTGTTTATTTTGTTTTTCTGAGATAGGGTCTCATGTAGTCCACGTTGGTCTCAAAACTCACTATATAGCTGAGGCTGACCTTGAAATTCTTTTCTTCTTGCTTCTGCCTCTTCTATATGTAAAATATCATTCTTACTGTCTGAGTTTCTCTAGCCCCATTCCTCTGTGGAGACCACTGGTGTTTTGATCAGTATTTGATGTTGTAGCTACTCTGTTTACTAACGGAACACTGGATTAACTCACCATCGTACCGTGAGTGCACGTCGACTTCTGTATACAAGTGTCTAATGTTGCTGCTCTGCTTCTCGGGTCTTGTTGTCCTTGAGAGGGGCTCTTTGGTTGTGCAACACTCTGACTGTTTTCGTCTCCCTTCACAGGTTCATGTCAGAGCTGGTCTTTTTCATGGAACTGAGCTCCTGTGTAAAACTGTTGTAAGCTCGGAGATAACAGGAAAAAATGACCATATTTGGAATGAACCCCTGGAATTTGATATTAATATTTGTGACTTACCAAGAATGGCTCGATTATGTTTTGCTGTTTATGCTGTTTTGGATAAAGTAAAAACGAAGAAATCAACAAAAACTATTAATCCCTCTAAATATCAGACCATCAGGAAAACTGGGAAAATGGTAATGATAATAATTTCAGAAAATTGTTTATATAATAGGGTATTTTAAGGCTCTGAAATAATTAAAAGGAGTTAAATTATTTCGTGTGACTTGAACCCTAAGAACTAATTTTAAGGTGATAAAGTTCCGTGTTCATGTCTTTTCTCAAATTTGAGGCAATTTCATGATACAGTTGTCCTATTATAGAAGCAAAAAATCTAGGGGCCCAGCACTCACCCTGTAGCTCAGCCTACCCTGAACTCCTGTGACACTCCTGCCTCAGCCTCTCCATGATGGGACCATCAGGTAGGAGCCACTGAACCTGGAAAGGGACAACATTTTAAAAACAGCTAGTCCATAGTATCTAAACTAAAATTTCAAGTATATATATTTGAAAATTGAGATTTTTTTTTATTTTTGAAAAAAATTATAGATTGCACCTCACTCAGCACACTTGTTGTGACTTTAAGACACAAATGCCTGACTGGACATCAGTTTTGGAATGAAATAAGAATATTTGCACTCCATGTGAAAAATCAAGCCTTTTTGCTAGTTTTAGGCAATCTCTGCTTCTGATTTGCTATCACCTTAGTATAAACACATTTAACTTTCAGAATCTCTTGAATTTTGAAATCCTAGCTAAAGGATGTTAGACCTGATGTCAAATGGTCATCTTCTGTATCTCTACCTGCGCATACATGTATGTGTGTACACACATACATTCAGAGGCATGCACACATAAATATTTTAAAGATGGGTCTTTTGTGTAGTGCTGGCTGCTCTGCAAGTCATGTGTCACCTAGGTTGTCCTAGAACTCTCAACCCCCTTGCCTCTGCTTATTGAGTAAAAGTGTGTGCACCTGAGTAGTCTCAGAACCAGCAACTTTTCAGCTCTGGTGATTGAACCAGGGCCATCTGTGTGCTCGAGTTCACCACTGACCACAGTCTTCGCCTTCCTTTTTCATGTATTAGTCAAATGTGGTTTCCCACCCCCACCAAAGTCTCTCCTGTCTTACTCTCTCTAGATAGGGTTTCTCATAGCCCAGACTAGCCTGAAACTGTCTAGATCTCTAGGTAGTCTACTAGACTACTAGTTGAGAATGACCTTGAACTTTTGCTTGCACAGCCTGGTGTATAACAGAACACTAAAGATGGGAATATAAGCACTCTATCTCTGCTTATTATGATACATTCTTCTGAAAATAAATTTTAATGTCTCAAATGTCATAGAGGGGCTAGTTCCTATGTGGGCTTTCCTATCTTGATAATAGAATTCTCCAAGATTTGAAAAGAAATATATGTACACATACACCCCCCCACACACTGAACTAGGCTGGCCTCATGAAAGTTCTAACCTTGTAGTGCCACCTTTGTTGTTGTTTTCCAGACAGAGTCTTGTAGGTAGCTTTGCTGGGTCTAAAGGCATGTGCCACTATGCCTAGCTTTTAAAAAGCAAACAGCAACAACAGCAACACATCAGGTTCTCATTCTGTAAACCAAACTGGTCTGTAGCTTGCTATGTGGCCCAGGGTGGCCCCATGCTAACAGGAGTCCTGCTTCCTCAGCCTCCTGAGCTGGGATTGCAGGTGTGAGTCTCCCTTTTAACAGTATAAGTAATTCCTGCATTATCCAGAGGCACAGCTTTCTCCCATGCTGAGACTTGCTGTGCACCCACACTGTATTCGTCATCTAAAAACTTGTCATTTTCAAAATTTTCTGTTTTGTGGGCTTATTGTTTTATATATGTGGTATATTAATTGGCCTGTAGAATTTTTCCTAATAGTGGTAAAGATAATTGAAATTGGGCTCATCTATATCTTCTTTTCATTTTGCATGAATTGGAAATTACCTAGAACTTCAGAAATTTCATGAGCATTGTCACACCTTGAAGTCCATTCTGGTTTATTTATGTAATGATACTTTTTTTCAGCAACATTATCCTGTAGCGTGGGTAAATACGATGGTTTTTGACTTCAAAGGACAGCTGAGATCTGGAGACGTCATACTGCACAGCTGGTCATCCTTTCCTGGTAAGGTGTGCTTTCCTAGTGCTGGGGAGCAGCTAGCATTTCACTGTGCATGACTCGGGGTTTCTTTGATTTACTGCTGTTGTTGTATTTCAGTAAAGAAATTGTCTTTGTTATTTATTCTTTTTTGTTGTTTTGTTTTGTATTTGAAGCAGTGTCTCTTTGTGACTGCCCTGAAACTCACTCTGTAGACCAGGCTGGGCTCAAACTCACAGAGATCTGTCTGCTTCTGCCTTCTGAATCCTTGTTTTAAAGGCACACCCATTTCCATCTGTTATTTATTCTAATTGACGTACAATGAGTATTTTGCTATAGACAAGTTCGTGAGTGTGTATTTTTTTATTTCAATGCGTTCTTATTTTAAACATTTTATTTTTGTCTGTGTTTTTGGAAACCTCCTAGGTAACAGTGTCTTCTGTAACCAGCTTAATTGCTCATAGTTGTCCTGGTGAATGAGCACCCTGCACAGTTAGCAAACAGTGAAAGGATTTGTTTCCTGGGTAAATTTAGCATGCTGGCCAAGATAAATGAAGTCCTTCAAATATGCCTAAAGGCCTCCTGATTCAATTTGCTAACCTTTCTTAGGTGACACGACATTTAGGACATTTTTGTGAAAGAAAAATCAGTTATAGACTTTCATTATTGTTTTTTGTTTGTTTGTTTAATAATTATATTTTATTTTAGTTTTTTTCAAGACAGGGTTTTTCTGTGTAGCCCTGACTGTTTTGGGACTCATTCAGTAGATCAGGCTGGCCTCAACCTGACAGATTCACCTACCTCTGCCTCTCGGATGTTGGGATTAAAGTTGTACACCTCTACCACCCAACCAGACTTTTGTTTTTTAAAGTTTCAAAAAATTTTTTCTTACAAATTCAAATTATTTGCACATTTTAGATGAGCTGGAAGAGATGCTAAATCCCATGGGCACTGTGCAGACGAACCCGTATGCTGAAAATGCAACTGCCTTGCATATTAAGTTCCCAGATAATAAAAAGCAGCCTTATTATTACCCTCCCTTCGATAAGGTAAGCTAACAGAAAGTCCACCATGGATAAAGGAATTGATTATTCCTGGATATAAATGTTTGGTCCAAGCTCAGTGTCCAATTCTTTCCAAACTCTCCATACATTGACACTGATCCAGTTGAAGGCTGTGCAGTACAGCAGTTGGTTCTGGCTTATCTCTGACCAAGTGAAACACAGTGTCTCTGGAGTTCAGGGGCTGTGTTTATAAAGGAGTTGAGTTGTTCTGAATTCTTTTCTGATTTAAAGAGCCTCTTAGGTGTATTCACGTAGAACTCTATGTAATGTGTTCTGTAAAACACGCCTGACATATTGATTCAGAGAGAAAAGATACAATGAAATAAGAGATGGTTCATGCTGAGTGCTACTATCATCAGGACTTTAAAACAGTGTCTCACTCTAGCCAGCATGAGCTTGAATTCACTGTGTAGTCCACACTTAGCCCTGAATTCACAATAGTCTTCTTGTCTTCGCCTTCAAAGAGTCAAGACTACAGGTATAAGGTGCTATGCCTGGGAATGACTTCAGGAGACTCTATAGAAGGGTTTCTATTTCAAATCATGTCCTTAGTATACTGGTATACTGTTTCTGAAATTAGACTGTTTACTGGTGGCTGAAAACAGAACTGAAACATGCTATATATTTAAAAAAAAAAAAAGCTGAACTGGACTGTCCTGCACTTTCTCTCTTCCATCCCCTGGAAGTTGAACCCAGGTCTTTGAGGCAAATCCTTAACCACTGAGTAGCACCCCCAGCCCTCTGTAATGTTCTTTTGATTTTATTTGTTTTTTATTTTATGTGTGTGAATATTTTTTTGCATATGAATATACATTTTGTGTATGCTTGATGCTCAAGGA
Organism: Myodes glareolus; assembly: GCF_982192425.1. NCBI lineage: Eukaryota > Metazoa > Chordata > Mammalia > Rodentia > Cricetidae > Myodes > Myodes glareolus. The sequence continues at coordinate 57,719,188 of NC_142029.1, read as the reverse complement.
AGTCAGAAGAGGATATCAGATCCCCTGAAACTGGCATTACAGACTGTTGTGAGCCACCAAATGGGTGCTGGGAACTGAACTTGGGTCCTCTGGAAGAGCAACAAGTGCTCCTAACCACTGAGCCACCTCTCCAACCCCCTCTAATATGTTTTGGTTATCAGGTTTGACATTACTCTTTTAAGTATGGTTAGTATTGATTTTAATATAGAAATCTTGGACAAATCTCCAAAACATACACCAGAAATTTCTTGATCCAAATGAGGAAAAGCTACTTTTAAAGCACTAAATAGTATCTACATAAATCCACTCACAAACTCCGTTTTATTACAGAGCACTACCAAAAGTGTATAGGAGACCTGTATGTGTTGGAACTGTTGGGGAGGTGCTGATGATACTGGACCTTAGCGCCTCACACATGCTAAGCTTAACTCAGACTATATACTTTGAGCTATATACTCAATCCCAGAGATGGATTTTAGAGTATTATGCAAATTTAATTATGTAATTCAATGTTGCCTTCTTCATTTGTACTTCAAGTGAATTGAATCTACCCAAGAACCAGATTATCGTTACAAGGTCTTTGGTTTTTCCGCCCAGCATGGTGCCTCATGCCTATAACCCAGCAGTGGTGACACCAAGGCAGGGGGATTGAAAATCAACCTGGGTTACATATAAAGTGACTTTTTCTCAAAAACATGAGCAAAAAAAAGCTGTGGACACAGCTCAGTGGTAGAGTTGCTTGCAAGCATGTGCAGAGTCCAGGGTTAAAGGGCCAGCATTGTAAAGTAAATGAATTTAAAAATAAGATTAAAATACTGTTCTGATTGGCAGTTTAAAGCCAAATTAAAAGTTGTGCTTCTTAAAACAACTGCTGAGTATGTTAAGAACTTTCCATTTTAACACATACTGAGTAGGGGAAAAACAACATTTTGATTCATCTTACATTTCTGTGGTATCTGTAGATTTCCTTAGATAGGAAGTCGTGGTCCGTAAGCCACTGCTCCATGTGCTGTATCCCATAATCTCATCTGGTGACTGTTACCGGCTATGGTGTATGTTCATTGACCTGTTGCAGTTTATTGGGCATCAACTTAGATGCTTCTTAAGGCATTTTTTAAGTCTAGCATGCTATGCAAATATTTTTGCATTTATCTAATTTTAGAGAAGTCCAATTTCTTTGTGTAGTTTCACTATTGCTTCTTTCATTCTTAAGTAATCATCTCAGTTCCCGTGCCTCAGCCTGCTAAGTACTGGGGTTGTAGGCATGAGCCACATGGAGAGGTTTTGGTTTGGTTTTGGGGTTCTTTTTCCCTGGGATAAGGGGTAGATCCTTGGGCCTCCTGTGTGCTGGGCAAGTCCTCCATTGCAAAGTCTGGGCCTCACCAGGTATTTCTGCCTGGTCTCCATTTAAAATTCTTTTTGCACCAAAGTCTTGCAAAGTTGCCTGGCAGACCTTGATCTGCCCTTCTGCCTCAGTGAATTGTTTATGATGCTCACTAAATAGTTACACGGATGTAAAAGACACATCTTCCGGTGCTGTGTTGTTATTTAGTACTGCCACTGGCATCACCTGTCTCTTGTACAAGTCAGTTTATGACTCTTGCTTAATTTTAGTGACTATACTCTTACCTGATCTTAGACAACACCATTTGGAACAGACAGGCTGCAAATCACCACGTTTAACACATGATATCATAGGTCGGTAACCTACTTAGGACTGTAGAGCTCAATAACAACATGGAACTAGTGGTTCTCTCCTCCTTTCCTGGAGTAAGTCAGTTCCTATAAACTGAGGGAACTGAGAAATACTTCTCGAATTCTACCATGTCATTACTGCTACATTATTTTTTATTGTTTTTATTGAGCTATTCATTTTTTCCTACTCCCCTTCCTCTCCTCTCCCCTTCCACCCTTCCCGCTGCCCTCCACATTCCCAATTTAGTCAGGTGATCTTGTTTTTTTATCCTTCTTAGGCAAATCCATGTCTGTCTCTCTTGGGGTCCTCTTTGTTGTCTCAGTTCTCTGGGCTTGCGCCAGTAGGCTGGTTGTCCTTTACTGCTGCATTATTTGCAATGGCAGTGCTGGGGACCAAACCCAGACATTAGGAAATGCTCTACCACTGAGCTATTCCTCCAGCAAGCCTAGCCTTCCTCTTTAGTGCCTGTGTTTTGTTTATTTCCGTCCCCTTTTCATCCCATCACATCCCTACTGTGTATCCTGGACCAGGCTCAAACTTGCTATCCCCCTGCCTCAGCATCCTGATGCAGAGCAGAGGCGTGCACCACCACTCCTCAGTGGATTATGAGACTTTTGCTGTTGTTTGGGACCTTATGCATGACTCTTGACCTACATACACCTCACCCTTTGATGGCTATTGATTTTGAAAAACCAAATATAATGATCAGGCTTACCTATTCTACCTTAGTAACTGTTTTAAAATTGTTTTAGATTGTTTTTATTTTATGTGTAGAGTGTTTGCCTATACACATATTTTTGTGTACTGTAGACCTGCAGTCCCCAGGGAAGCCAAAAGAGAAACTGTGGTTATAGATGACTGTGAGCCACCATGTGGGTGCTGGGAACCAAATCCAAGTTAATAACAAGTACTCTTAGCCACTGAGTCATCTCTGCAGCTGCTACCATAGTAACTCTTGTTTACAGTCTGAGAGGGCCACAGTCTCTTCAGTGACATCGTTCTTTCTCATTATCAAGGGTTTGAAGCACTTTGGGAAACACTGGGTTTTTGTTGTCTTATTTTAAAAAATTATTCCCATTTATAGAGACTAGTCATCCACATGCAGAGTAGTTATTAATATTGAAAATTTTACAAATACCAGAACCAAAATTTAACTTTTATTTTTATTATTTTAAAACAGATCATTGAGAAGGCAGCTGAGATTGCCAGCGGTGACAGTGCTAATGTGTCAGTAAGTATCGAGCTTCATCTGGTCCTTACTACAGACTTGTGTGCAGTATGAGGGACTGACCACATCCACTGGAGACATAACTCCAAAGCAGTCTCACATTCAGTGCCGGCAAAAGGTAGCTCAGTTTTTGGTGACTTGCATGTGAATGGTAAACCCTATTCTGCACAAGTTCAGGGTTAGTGGCCCTCAGTGGATGCTGTTAAACCTCATAGATTTCCAGCATTGTCTTATCATCATTTAGTTAACTTAGGAGGCTGTGTTCTTTCATGTAGCAAAGCCAGTATAGTATGGATTAGCTTTACAGTGGGGGACCTGAGTCTTCTCCCTGAGAACTCTGCCAAGTTGAAAATACCATTTCTGTTTTATGATTTACTATTTCTGTCCCAGCTTCCTTTTTTACTATATCACAGAAGTAAGACTAGAGTCCATATAATTTATTCTGAGGCTATTGTTAATATTATTTTTGTTGTTTTTTGAGCCTAGCATTTAATGGTTAAACCATCTATATCTAGCCCATATATCACATCATTTATTCTGAGGCTATTGTTAATATGTATATTGCTCACACCTCCTGGTTTAGACCCTGGACACATGACTAGGCCATAAGTGAGGCTGGACAACATGGTCTCTTACCAGACTGCTATGTTCTTGGCTAAGAGTAAGAGGTACCAGTACTAAAGGAAAGTAAAGGGATGGAGGGCTTTGGTCAGATAGTTACTGTGTCTTCAGACTGGCCTTGAATGCTCAGTGTTCCTGCTTCACTCGGCCTTTGATGTGTTAGGAGCAAAGCTGGGTGACTGTTAAAGCCTTGCACGCCTGTAATCTGGCAGCTGGGAACTAGAGGCAGAAAGATTATGTCTTCTTTGGCGATATAGAAGATACCAGAACAAACAACTAAACAAACAAAACAGTACTGGACTGAGCTTCAGTCTAATAGTCTCTTCCTTCATTACTAAGTTACAGATTTTAAGCATCTTCAGTAAGGGCATTCTTCTATAGAACAAAGTGGAGACGTTGTATAAGATTTATTGCTTCCTACAGAGTCCAGTCTGTGTGAGATGGTGTCCAGACTGACTAGCTAAGCAAGCTTCCAGAAGCCCCCTGCTCTGGCTTCTCCATAGATGGGGTTACAGATGCATGCTAGGTCTGACTTTCACACAGTTGCGGGGATCAAAGTTCAGGTCTTTGTGCTTGCACAGCATGCACCCCACCACCCCAGTTGAGCAACCTTCTCAGCTCATCTGTTCTGAACTACTGCTTTTTATTATTCATTTATCTGTCTATCGATCGATTTATCATCTATTTATTTATTTTGGGGGGTAGGGTGTTTCCTCTGTTGTGTGGATTCTTACTTTCCCTGTTCATATGCTTTAAACTCTGGTTGTCTGCCTGTTCACTGTACTGTGACTTCAGGATGAAGTCTGCTACCTGTGAAGGTCCCCAAGCAATCGGGGACCAGGTAGCTCCCAGGGACAGAGCACTTTGACTCTTCACCACTGAGTTTCTGTCTCAGCATAAACAGGAGGGGGCATGCATGGCCAGCAGCACCGTCCCCTCCTCATACCTTCCTTCTCTCATTGAAGGGTTCCTGTGAGATTCGTGTTGGCGTTAGACTCAGTGCGTAGCCTTGAATCTCCTGCCTCTACCTCCTAAGTGCTGGGCTTGCAGCTGTGCAGTTCACATGTTGCAGGTGTTTGTTGTTGTTGTTGCTGTTTGATCAGGATCAGCCTATGTTGACTTGCACTTTGAATCCTTCTGCCAAGACCTCCTCAATGCTGTGTTTACACCATCACTGTGAAATTCAACTTCTTTATTTTTGTTGTGTTGGATCAGAGGCCTGTGCACGCTGGGCCAGGGCTCTAGCACTGAGTTGGCATTCTAAGACAGTTTTCTCTGTTGTTTTGTTTTATGATCACAGGGTTCCTGCTGTATAGAAATTTTTATGCCTTTAAGCCAAGGCACAAGCAAGAAGTTCTCTATTTAGTACTTTTATTTCACTCCTTATATGTTTGGGGTATCTTGTGTTTGGGGTAGGTTAGGGAGGAGGTTGGTAGAAACCACAAATGGTGAAATGTCTCAGTGGATAAAAGTCTAACAATCTAAGTTAGATCCCCAGGACCCATACGGTGGCACCTGAGTGTGTGTGCACTCATGCACAGGGGAGGAGGGCTTAAAGAAGAAATTCTACTCAAATAATAGTGAATTTATACGATAAGCTATATTAAATAAGAGGAATTTAACCTAAAAGCAATAGTGCCATCTAGTGTTTGCTCTTGGTTTTAAAAACAAAAAAGGAGAACCTTTTTTATAATGTGGCTCAGAAAGTTAATACTGAGCAATGCAAACTTTTTAAAAGGATCCACTTTAATCTCTGTACAGAATTTCAGTTTTTGTTTCAGTTGGTAAAGCTCAAAATTATAAACTCATTGCATATAAATTTGCTGAATGGTTGCCTGTGGTTTGCATAGTTAAATAATGGCTATTTTACTTTCTTAAGAGTCGTGGTGGAAAAAAATTCCTTGCTGTACTGAAAGAAATCTTGGACAGGGACCCCCTGTCTCAGCTATGTGAGAACGAAATGGATCTTATTTGGACTCTACGGCAAGACTGCCGAGAAAATTTCCCACAGTCACTGCCAAAACTACTCCTGTCAATCAAGTGGAATAAACTTGAAGATGTTGCTCAGGTAACAGAAAATCCTTCCCTCCCTCCACTTTTTTCCCCTCTGCATCCCTTCCTCTCCACGCTCCCCCCACATTCCTTCCCCCATAGAACAATAACAACAACAACAACAACAACAAACCCTTTCTTCAGCTCTGTGTGTGTGTTTGTGTGTACATTCATATACTCGTTGATTTTGTGTGATGTGTCATTCCCCACAGGAGATTTGTTGGATAAATTTTCTATTTTCTTTGCTTTTTGTTTTGCTTCACTTATTTTTTGGGTTTTTTTGTTGTTGTTGTTTTGGTTTTTTGAGACAGGTTTTTGTGTGTAGCCCTGGCTGTCCTGGAACTCACCCTGTCACCAGGCTGACCTCAAACTCTGAGATCTACATTCCTAGGCCTCCTGAGTGCTGGAATTAAAGGCATGCACCAGTACCTCCCAGCTTTTTAAAGATAGATTCTCATTTTGTGACTGTGGCTGCTCTCAAACTTTCAATCCTCCTTTCTCAGCCCTTAAGTGCTGGGATTGTAAATGTGCACCATAATACCTACCTTGTTGAGTGATTCCCTGCAGGAGCTATTTTTGAGGTTTTAAAAGGTTACTTATTCTATGTACCATCCATAAACTTTGAAGACTTCAGGGATCCTGGAATCTGGTGGGGTGACCATGCCCAATGTTAACAACAATTACGATAGTAGTTTAAGAGCCATCCATCAAAGGAGGTGTAGTCAGTCCTGGGTATCTTCTACCAGTTTCATCGTAGGACCTCAAGTGGTTTTATTGTCTTACTATGTAGCCCTGGCTGGCCTAGAACTTCCACACCCCTCAAACTCACTGATATCCACCTGCCTGTGCCTCCGAGTGTTGGGTAAAGCCATGCACCACCATCCCTGACTGAGTTGCTTTTGAGATAAGCAGCCAGCTCAAGGGCATCCTTTCACCACTGCAGTTTAAGAGACAGAGCTCTCTAGTACTGATCTTACCCAGTAAATTGCTGTCAGTGGTACAGGATCCTCAAGAACACCCAACAAGAGATAGCAAATACTAAAGAGAAAGACTTTGCAAAGCACTGAGCTTTGCAAGGGCCAGAAATCAAACTTTTTCCCCTACTCTCCCTCAGAATCAGCTTTCTTCCCAGATGTCTGTCCCCATGAGACTGTACCCTGTAAATGTATCATACCCACTGGAGGAAGGCTCTGCATTGCACAGAGCCATGGCAGAGGCAGCTCAGAGTCCTCTCCAGAAGACCCAGGTGTAGCCACAATTAGATATCTTCCATGTGTAGGTCCAGCTCTTGCCCAGGAGTCTTGGTTGTCTGATGTCCAGTTAGCATTTGTGAATAAGATTTATTATCCATTAAAAAGAAAGTAGCCATTATTTAGTTCTCATGAATTACTTATGTTTATTCTAATTTGAAGAACTCAATTGTGTTCTGATTAATGAAAGATTCTGTAAAGTGATAGATTTCTTTAAAAATTCATTTAAAACTAGCAGGGCTTGATAGTGCATGTGTATGCCTTTAATTCCAGCACTTGGGAGTCAGAGATAGACTGTCTCTGAGTTCTAGTCTAGTCTGGTCTACAGGGGAAATTCCAGGACAGCCAGGGTCTACAAACCTGAAACCCTGCCTCAAATAATCAAACAGGGAAGGAAGGAGGGAGGGTGGGAGGGAGGAAGGAAGGGAGGGAAGAAGGAAAAAAAGAAGGGAGGAAGGAAATTGATTAAAAGTAACATTTGTAATTTTGAACTGTTAACATCCTCGCTAGTCTAAGTCTCAGCTAGATGAGCCGTAGCTTAGGTCTATACGTGAGCTTTACCTTTACATGCTTCTTGATTGTTTCTGTCTTCTTCTTTGTCCTTAAACTATATCATGGCTAATGGTTGTAGAATCTACATCCGAAGTGTTAATTAAGCACATAGGAACCTTTTAAACATATGTATATAGAATGTTTCAAAAACAAAACCAACCTTTGTTAGTCTGCCTCTGCCAAGATGTTTGAGGCATCAGTAGTCAAGTTTTCCTTCTTTTGACTCACTGTCTCCCATATGCCAGGAAGATACACTACTTTTGTCTGCCAAACTTCTGACCCAGTTTTAACTTTAAACAGCTTCAGGCACTCCTGCAGATTTGGCCCAAACTGCCCCCCAGGGAAGCACTGGAGCTCCTGGATTTCAACTATCCAGATCAGTACGTCCGGGAATATGCTGTGGGCTGCCTACGACAGATGAGGTATCTCTTTATGGGACCAACCTGGGGCACGGAATTACCTGGGTGGGTAAGAAAGAGGGTGGCTCTTTGAATGTGGCATAGGACAGGTAAGGGCCAAAGGAAGCTTGTTTGAGCTATGGTGACCAGGTCATGTGAGCTCTTACCGTAGTGCCCTCTGCTGGCCCTGCACAAACAGTTTAGGTACAGTAAGCCTCGCTTTCCACTTACTATAGAAGAGAGTTCTGAAACCTTCCTTAGTTTACTAATGTCTGCCCCAGGCCAACCCCAGAGGCCAGCTTTTCCACAGTGAGCAGCCATAACAGTGTTGCCTCTTTCCTTCACAGCAGTCTCCAACTCACCCCATATGAAAAGGGTTAGTATTTTGCAATGGAGGAGTATTTGTTTAGTTTCAAAAAGGATGACACTGGCTGCCCTTGAACTCATTGTAGCCCAGGCTAGTGAGAGTTCTCAGTCTCTGACTGATCCCCCTGTCCCCAGTCCTGTTAGTGGTCCCTCCTCGCTTTGATCTGTTTTAAATAGTTTGGTGGGCAGAAGGACCTATGTAAACTCTCTAAAGTGGTCTGAGAAGCAAAACCAGATATGTAAGGGAAGGAGCCTTCCATCTTTATACTTCTATTTGTGTTTTTTTTCTTCTTTTTCTTTCTTTATAGTTTATTATGGGAGGGGGGATTTCTGAGACCCTGTGTAGCCCTGACTGTCCCAGAAGTCTCTCTGTAGCCCAGACTGGCCTCGAACTAAAGAGTTCTGCCTGCCTCTGCCTCCTGACTGCTGAAATTAATGGCGTGCATGACTACCACCTGGTTTATACTTCTGTATTTAATACTAGCTATTGTTTTTTATGAGTGGACATGAATCATCATAATTAATTAATTGATCAATTAAATTGATGTTTAGAAAGTTTTAAAAATGAAGCCCCCAGTTGCTTTGTCTCCCTGTGTTTGCACTGGAGGCCTGACGAAAACACTTTGCGTTCCAGGTTAAGTGTTCAGTTTTAGAGGGAGATACTGAAATAATTATGTTGCCCCATGTGGCCAGTTCTGACCTCTCCCTCTGGTGAATGCTAGTGCTCTGAGTTCTGTTTCTCATTTAATGCTGTGGTTTGGCCCCAGTTTCATCTCAGCTACCCGTTTTTGTAGCTAGGTGTTGGGAAGCACAGTGGGAGGGCTGGGTATTCTGACCTCCAGCATGGCTGGGCTTGCCTGTGATAGCAGAGGCCACTGACCAGAGTATATTCAGTCCTCTAATAATAATGTATTATGAAGTGCAGTCGTTATAATCCCTGCCTAAAGGTGCATTCATTTCCTTGCACAGATTTCAGTCTGTTTGATATCAAGGTTTTAGTTTACTGATGTAAAAGAATGAACTACTTAAAACCACATGATAGCAAAGAAAAAAATAAATCATTAAGGCTTTCATCTTAAAAAATACTTGTTTGACTAAATGTAAAATGTGTTAGGGAGATCAGAGCTGTTCTCAGGGACCTGTGGGTTAGTAGCTCAGGAAGTGAAACTGTTTGGTCGAAGCCTGATGTCCTGAATAACCATGTAGAAGGAGAACGAGAGAATTTGCTCCACCATGTTGTCCTCTGACCCCCACATGAACACCGGCACACACACCACACATACATGTCTCACGTACAATAGAAATAAAGAATTGTGTTCAAGTAGCCATTTGAGGGCAGGGGTGTTACTCCTGGCTGGCTATATTGTAAATCATCAGTTGTAACAACGTATGAGGTTTGATAAGAATGTTCCATGGCTGGGCGGTGATGGCGCACATCTTTAATCCTGGCACTGGGGAGGCAGAGATAGGCAGATCTCTGAGTTCAAGGCCAGCCTGGTCTACAGAGCGAGTTCCAGGACTGGCTCCATAGCTACTGTACATATATATGTATGTATGTGTACATATTCTGTGCATCTGTTCTTTGATGCTACTCACTCCCTCCCCACATCTGAAATCTCAATATTTTGGTCAGCATCTAGTGTGGTACAGCGAGTGTAAACATGTGACTAGCCTGGCCCGGAAGTCCCATGTGTTGTTACCATTTAGCATATGGGTTTGGTAGGGTCTTTTTCTGTCACCAGTGGCTGAGATTCTCTCCCTTTTGTTTCTTTCAGTGATGAAGAGCTCTCTCAGTATCTTCTACAGTTGGTGCAAGTTTTGAAATATGAGCCTTTTCTTGATTGTGCCCTTTCTAGATTCCTGCTAGAAAGAGCACTTGATAATCGAAGGATTGGGCAGTTCCTGTTTTGGCACCTTAGGTGAGTCTTTCATATTTCAGTCTGAGACCTTGGTGTGCTTTAATACCTGATCCGGTGTGATGTAAGGCATTCAGTGGGACCGCCAGAGGCTTCGTGGTCTCCGCTCCACCTGTAACTTCGCTCTCTTTTGGTGTCTTCTTTCATACCCAGACTCTACTTTGTCATTTGGGAAAGTCATTCAGGCAGCTATCCCATGATCCTTTCTGGATTTTTAACTAAAAGCAGTAACTGATATATTGTAATATTTTCTGTTTAAAATACTTAATACTTATACTTGCATATGTGTTTTGATCTAATCCATTCCATCCTCCCCCCCATTTCCTCCTCTGTCCCTCAGCCACTTTTCCCTCCAACTTCATGAGCTCTTTCTTAAAAATGAACTAATTGTCTTAATATGTGTTAACTATGTGCTGTTCTATTTGTTCCTTTCAGAAATTTTTGGATAATATATACTTTTAAATTTTATGTGTATGGGCGCTTTGCCTGCATGTATAGACATACTTGTATGCCTGGTACTTGTAGTAGTCAGAAGAGGGCATTTGTAGATGGAAGTTTCTGTCCCACTTAGTTCTGCAGCTTTCAGTATCCCCCCCCCCAAAAAAAAACACAGAAGCTTGTGTTAATTATAAACTGTTTGGCCTATTACTCAGGCTTACTATTAGCTAGTTCTTACACTTAAATGTTTAGCCATGTGGTGTGGTACCTTTGCTCAGTGAGGCATTCTTATCTTGCTTCAAAGAAAATTTAGGATTACGGTCAAATCCTGACTGGAGTACCAGTGAGGTTTGATCATCTCAGCCAGCAGTGTTGAAGCTGTTCTGGATGCAGAACTCGGAGGAAACTGCAGCAGAGGTCCTCTGAAACGTTGGATCATCTGGGCCATCTGCTCCTATCAGAAATTTTTTTAGGGAATCTTCCTTGATCAAACCTTATTTTTCTTAATCCAGAATGAATCCACAGCATCCCATTTCCCATGGAAACAAAAGCAAAACCTCCAAAGACTTATTATTAATTATCTCTTACAACTTAAATTAACCTATAATTCTTATCAATGTTTAGCCATGTGGCTTGGTACCTTTGCTCAGTGAGGCATTCTTATCTTGCTTCCTCTGTGTCTGTCTGGTGACTGCATCTCTGCCTTTCTTCTTCCCAGAATTCTCTTAGTCTGGTCACCCTACCTATACTTCCTGCCTGGCTTCTAGCCAATCGGTGTTTTGTTTAACCAATACAAGTAACAAATCTTTACAGTGTACAAAAGCATTATCCCACAGCAGGCATTGGATACCCTGGAAATGGAGTTATAGACAATAGTGAGCTGCCATGTAGAGTGCTGGGAATGCCCCCTGTGTCCTCTGAAGAGCAGCCAGTGCTCCTAACTACAAGTCATTTCTCTAGCTCCAGTTTATGAGTTATATTATTATCCCTGCTGTTACTAAGTAAAGCCAAAGTTTTACTAAAGCAATAATAATTTTATTTATGTTATTTTTACACTGTGTTTGTTTACATGTCTTTTTACATGTGATTACAAATGGCTATAGGGGCCAGAGGCCTAGGATCCACCTGAAGCTAGAGTTAGAGGCTTTTGTTAGCCATCACTATGCATCTTAGGAACTGAACTTGAGTCCTCTGCAAGAGCACTACAGGTGCTTAACCTCTGAGCCATCTCTCCAGCCCATATTTGTGTATCTGTTTGACTTTGCAGTGCTGGGACTTGAACACAAGGTCTGGCAAATGTTTAGCCAGTATTCTACCATTGAGCTAGATCTCTAGTCAGTGACTTTATTATATTGACTATGTCATTTTCAGATGCACATGAGCCTGTCTCACTAATCAAGCAGCAGTAAAATCAGGATTAAAAGCTAAAGTTGCTCCTTTGTTTGACCATGGGAGTCGTGGATTCTCCTTTTTTTTCCCCTCCTCATTTGTACTTCACCATTGAAACTTAAATTTATCAGAAAAAAAAATGCCTTCCTTTTTGGCTAAGCTTTTTCTAAGAAAGTATGAGCTCTATAATACTTTGGTATTAATTTTAGTGTATTTCCCCTGCAGTGGTTTCCTTGTTGATAGATTTGTTTTATTTATAATTTGTCTTCTCATCCAAGTCAGTACTATTTTGAACCCCTCAGAATGACAAAATAATTATTTCTTCTTTTATTCATAAATTTTCAGCATTCTTTGTTTTTGTTTTGTTTTGTTTTTAAAATGGGGTTTCTCTGTATAACCCTGGCTGTCCTGGAAATTGCTCTGTAGACTAGGCTGGCCTCAAACTCATAGAGATCTGCCTGCCTCTACCTCCCTAGTGCTGGGATTAAAGGCGTGCGCCACCACTCAACTTTACACCATTCTTTAAGTGAGAAGAGAAAACTAGAGTCAGCAAGATGAACTTGGTTTTTGCTGGGCAAGCTTGGCAGCCTGAGTTCAATCCCTAGAACCCATGTAAAGGAGGAAGACCAACTCTCCACGATTGCCCTCTGACCTCGCGTGCCCCCTGTGGCTGTGCCCCACTGATGTCATCACGGTTGTCCTCTGACCTCGCGTGCCCCCTGTAGCTGTGCCCCACTGATGTCATCATGGTTGTCCTCTGACCTCCATGTGTCCTTTGTGTCTTGAGCCCCACTCCTGTCATGCACACTCAGCAACAACAGGAGGAGAGTAGAGAACTGGCTAATGGCTAATTGAGGCATCGGTCTTACTGACTTCAGCAAAATAGACTTCTTTTTCTGCCCAATTCTCTTTTAAATTCCCAAGTTACATTTCTTTTTCCCTTCATAAGGCAAATCAAGTAAAATGTGGAAATGCTGGTTTTCGGAATTACAGAATTAACCACTAAAACACTCATAACTTCTGAGTCCTAACCTTTAATACATCAGGGTCTGACATATTAAGTGCTTGGGAGCAGCTCCTGACCTGCTTGGATGAGTATTTCATGGTAGAATAAAGAAGGCAGTGTTCCTTTCCCATGGTCTAAAGTGTTTGATAAATAAACCAACTGAATATTGCCTTTCTGCAGGTCAGAAGTGCATATTCCCGCCGTGTCTGTCCAGTTTGGAGTCATCCTTGAAGCATACTGTCGAGGAAGCGTAGGACACATGAAAGTGCTTTCCAAGCAGGTATGAGCTTCTGTTTTATTCAGTTTTGTGCACAGTGATCAATCGAGTTTATCAAATGCAATTTCTCTGACTGCATATTTCTTTGCCCATTCAGTCGGTTAACCTGATCAATACTTTGTGGGAAAGGACTGAGTCTCATGAGGCCCAGGCTGGCCTCGAGCTCACTATCTAGTTGAGGAAGACCACGGTCAGGAGATCCCCCTGCCCTAGACTTTTGAGTGCTGGAATCCCTGCTGTCACGTGGTGCTGTGTCTTAATTTATGCTCTGCTAGGGACTGGGCTCAAGGCTTTGTGCTTGATAGACAAGCAGTCTACCACTGAACTACTTCCCAGCCTTCAGCACATGCTTTAGAAAAACCTGTCAAGAAAGGAATTTTCAACAAGCTTAGAATTAAAGCGTAAATAAATAACAAATGGAACACAATTAGCCAGGTTTTCTCATATTTTCTGTATTAATGTTTGCCTTAAATTTTAATGATCTATACATATTTCATGGTGAACACAAACCAGTGTTTGACTTGTTTTTCAGACTGAGATTATTGAGGTATAAACCCACAGATACCATGATTTCTGTAATTCAGAATCCTTGTTACCGTTTCAAGCTATGTGTTCATGCCTAAAATTGTGATATGCTCTAACAGTCAGGAGGTAATGTTGATATTACTGTAAGTTATTGAATAATTACCAAGAATCATACTGTTTATACTGCTTTAAGTATGCTGTCTTTTTATGCTCCTGATAATTCACCAGTATGTGTGTAAAACCCAGGCTGCCCTTGAACTCATGATCCTCTTGCCTCATTTCCCTGCCCCAAATGCTGAGATTACAAGAATGTGCCACCATTCCTATCTCTTTTGCCTTGCTAAACAAGCTTTCATAGGCTTTTAGGAGATGGCTATACCTTTTGGAAAGCCCACTGGGCGTGGTAATAATAGCTAACATTTATTTACAACGTGGAAAGATATCATTAATCCCTGCAATTTAGAACCCAGTGTTCATAGTGACCATCCTTGTGTGACCACCTTTTCCCCTTCCTCCATTCACCCTTAATTCCCACCCTGCCCTTTGCACCTCCCCTCCCCTGCAAGCCTCTGATAAGTGATCTTTATTTCCAATCATATTATTTTTCTCTTTAAATCCCTACAGTAATTGTTCATAACACTGAAAAAACAGATTTTCTCCCAGGGTCCCACTTGGTTCCTAGCTGTTTGACCTCACCAGTCCACTCTCTTCTCTCACTCATTGTTTCTGACCACACTGCTTGTTATCTTTGTTCTCTGGAGCATTTAGTACAACTTCTAACAATGTATATGCAATCAACCTCCCCTTCCCTCTTTCCCAATCCCAAGTCCTCTTGTGTCATAGGCATACACTCTATTGCTAAGTTATAGCCACATCCCTCTTTTTCCCTTTGTAGTGTGTGTGTGTGTGTGTGTGTGTGTGTGTGTGTGTGTGTGTGTGGTCGCACAGGCACAGATACAGGGGCTGGAAGATGGCATCAGATCCTCTAGAGCTGGAGTTAAAGGCGGTTGTAAGCCATCCACCATGAGTTATAAAAATTAAACTCCAGTCCTCTGTAAACACACTTAAACACTGAGCCATCTCTTCAGGCCCAATCTCCACCTTGACCCACCCTGTTTTTCTATTTAAAAACAAAAATTCTATTTTGAGACAGTCTCACTTTTTAACCTCCTGAGTAAAAGTGATTACAGACTTCTGCCACCAGGCCCAGCCTTTACTGTTTCCATGACTGATGAATTCTAAAAGAAAGACTCTGTGCCCTTTCCATGGTGGGTGGGGTGCAGGCTTGCCACAAGGCATGTTGAAGTTGTTTTCTCCTTCAGGCAATCCTGGGAATTGAACTCAGATCTCCAGACTTGGCAGCAAGCACTCTTATCCTCTAAGCTATTGTGCCAGCCCACCATCACTATAAAATTGTTAAATGACAATTGTTGAAATACTTAAAAGTATTTTTTGACTTACGATATCTTAGGATACTATTCCAAAAAATAAATATCAACACAATTATCAATGGGGCATAGCAGTTACCAACTGTACAACATGGAAGAAATCCTAATTTGAAATAGTTCAGAAAGTTCTGGTTTCATAGACCAGTTTTCATCTGGTTTCCTTGTCACCAGTGTTTGTACAGCCCCTGAGTCTGTTGAAAAATCGAGTGTCTGTGGTTTTGACAGATGGCTAACTTGGCAAGCACCAGCCATCCTGATTTTATCATCAAGTTACATAAAACCATCTTAAGTTTCTATGAGCAAAGTCTCAGCTTCTCTTTTGGGAAACTACGTGCTATTTTCCTACTTGTAGAAAAATACATCCACATCCTTTCATAGTCTTAATGGTTTTGCATGGAAGCAAAGTTCAAAGTTTTAAAATGAAAACATGATGCAAAATGAATTCCTTGATAATGGGATTTCAAACCAGTGTAGATTATATTTGCCTCATGTATTTTATGCTTTTCTTTATATGTGTTTGTTATTATTTGTTGTTTCTAGTTTTAATGACATATGAAACATTTCTTCTGGTTCATGATTGGCTATGATTATTGTGTCTCAATAGTTTTATATAATGCAATGTGAATGGAACTTACTGTGTTCTCATGAGTTTTATATAATATATGAATGGAACCTCAGTTATTAAGTAATAACAGGAACCTCTGTGGGGACAGTGGGGTCTCTATAATTGCCCTGCCTGGCTAGGAACTTGCTATGTAAACCATATTAGCTGTTCTCCTGCCTCCACTTCCTGAGTATTGGGGTCATATGTGTTCATGGTCAGAACTGACTACAGTGAGTGCTTGTTTCCTTCTTTGATAGAGTGAGACAGGGTCTCACTGTATCCTTGGCTGACTTGAAACGCACTATGTAGACCAGGCTGGCCTTGAACTCACAGAGGTCCCTCTGCCTTAACCATTTCCCTGACTCCCTCACCACCACCACATACACAGTAATTAAAGGCATGCTCTATCATGCTTGACTAAAGTGGCTTTTACGAATAATGTTTTTGATCTAGTTGGCCATTGCTACACTACGAGTACAATGTTTGTTTGTTTGTTGTTGGCTTAAGTTTTGTTAGCCAGAGTTATCCCAGATTCTAGGGCTAGATGATGACTCAGTGGTTAAAATCACTTGTTTTTATAGAGGACCCAGGTTCAGTTCCCAGCACCCATGTCAGACGGTTCACAACCACCTATAATTCCAGTTCCAGGAGATCTGGCATCCTCTTCTGGCCTCAGTGGGCACCTCCATATGCATAGTACATATACTCAGGCACGTGCACATATACACACTTAATAAAAATAAAACAAATCTTAAAGCTAAAAGCAATTTGTGGGGGGAGGTGGAGACAGAGTTACTCTGTATAGACCTGACTGTCATGGAACTCCCTTTGTAGACCAGGCTGGCCTCAAACTCAGAGATCAGCCTGTCTTTGTTCCCAACTTCAACCCCAAGTGCTGGAATTAAAGGTATGCACCATTGCACCCAACTTAAAAGCAAGTAGTTTCATCTTGGATAACAAATACCTTCAATCATGATCTGTTCTTGTTGTTCTGGCAGTAGAAAGAAAACAGGCTGAGATTCCAGGCACATGATGATAGGTTTTGCCAGGCACGATAGCACATATCTTTAATTCCAGCTGAGTAGCCTGAGCTACATAAAAGGCTGTGTCTAAAATAACAACCGAAAAACAAGGACATGGGAGTAGGCAGTAAGGTTTCAGTACCAGGACCAGCAGGTTACATCTGTACATAGCCCCTGTCTCATTGTGTAGACCAGATGGAGTGGTTCAGATTTCCTTACTCGGTGAACTGTAAAGTTGAATACAGTTTCACACCTGTCTGAAAATGCCCAGTCTGTGCCTGCTCACTGTCTCAAATTTATAAGATATCATTTAATAAAGGACTTAAAAATGGTACCTTAACTGGTAAATGATAGTAACTTACTGTGTGTAAATTCTTCTTATATGAAGGATTGTATATGTGTGTTTGGTTAGAGCTACTAATAAATGTGAGTGTATAATATATTATTTTTAACCATATATGAATTTTCGGGGTGGGGAACCTTATTTTTCAGGTTGAAGCACTCAATAAGTTAAAAACTTTAAATAGCTTAATCAAATTGAATGCCGTGAAGCTCAACAGAGCTAAAGGAAAGGAGGCTATGCACACTTGTTTAAAGCAGAACGCTTACCGGGAGGCCCTCTCAGACCTTCAGTCGCCTCTGAATCCGTGTGTCATCCTCTCAGAACTCTAGTAAGTGGCTGTCTCTGCTTTGCACAGTGAGGAGCCTACGAACATAGCAATGCAGAAGATCTCTGAGTCGCTATGTTGAGGAACTGGTGGGGCTGGCTGTTAGCCCAAGGTCGTCAAATCTAACTGGGGAAGGAAAATCTCAAGAGTCTTCGGAGACTGTGTTTGTATTTATGAGACTGTAGAGCTACTAGCTAGATTTATCTGTGGAATTAGAAATATTGTAAATTAATTTCTTTAAATTATACATAATTTCAGTTGTATATGGGAACATATATAAGCCAGCTTTAAAAAACGATTTCATTATTTTTATTTGTGGGGGTGTATTCAGTGTTCACAGTGGCCAGAGGCATTGAATCCTCTGGAGCTTGAGTTACAGGCTGTTGTGAGCTGCCTGCCTGACTTGGGTGCTAGGAACTGAACTTGGGTCCCCTCCAAGAGCAGTATATGCTCTTAACCACTGAGTCATCTCTCCAGCCTAAGTTAGTTTTGATACAGGGTCTTATATAGCTAGCCCAGGCTGACTTTGAACACATAATCCTCTTGCCTGCTGAGTGCAGGTAACACAAGCATGTGCCACCATTCCTGGATATATTATCCATTTTTAAGAACTGAAAATCCTGCATGAGCAAAATGTTGGAAATCATGACATATTTACTGATTTCCTATTTTAAAACAATATTTAAATGAATCTCTGAACTCTTTCCCATCTTTTCATTCATACAGAAGTGGAAAGTTATAATTTGTGTCAACAGCGGTATTCAGAATTGAATCCTCATTGTGAAATAAAAAAAAATCCAGGCTTGAGATATGGCTCAACATTTAAGAGCCCCTGCTGCTCTTGTAGAGGACCAGGGTTTTGTTCCTATCACTCATGTCAGATGGCTTACAATAGCGTGTAACTCCAGCTCCAGGGGACCTGACACCCTCTTCTAGCCTCTATACTGCATGCATACATGTACGTATACACACATAAGTAAGATTCTAGCCTCTGAACTACACACATGTACATATACACATATAAGTAAGATTCTAGCCTCTGTACTATGCACATATACATGTACATATACACACATAATAAGAAATGTCTTGTAAAATGAAGTTGTTTGTAATCCTAATTTTAACGCAGTAATGTATTCTAATCTTTTACTCACTAAACATAAAAAGTTAAGGAAGTATAAGAAAACAAGGAGAAATTTCAAATGGAGGTAATCAAAGGTCGGGTGCCAGCCAGAACTGACCTCAGGGTTCCTTTTCTACCCAGAGAAAGTCCTCTGACTGTGACTTGTGTAGGCTCTGAAAGAAATAGGTGAGGGGTTTGCATGCCTGATGCACGTTGTTGTACCGAAGTGGTTGATTCCCCCTTGCTGATTTCAGTGTTGAAAAGTGCAAATACATGGATTCCAAGATGAAGCCCTTGTGGCTGGTCTACAGCAGCAGAGGCTTTGGAGAGGACTCGGTTGGAGTGATCTTTAAAAATGGTGATGGTAAGTCCTAGAATTTTCACAGCTTATTGGAATGGTGTGTGTGTGTGTGTGAGTGTGTGTGTGTGTGTGTGTGTGTGTGTGTGTGTGTGTGTGTGTCGGTGTGATAGCAGCCAAGAGGCCACTGCCAGTGCTCACAACATTAGCTCTTTTCTTTCTGAGAAATTGCTTCTACAGTTTAATTAGTTAAATAATAAGCCTTCCTATTTTGTCATATAAAATAAAAATATTAAATCTTTTGATGAAAAACTTATAAAGGAAAGGCTATCTCTGTACATTCATGCATCCTGTTACATATCATTGCCAGAGTTTCACATTTGGATTAAGCTGATGACCCAGACTTGATAAGGAAATGCCAAAGGCTGTCATGGCTTATAAGCTCCACGGCCACAAGGAAGTCCTACAGCTGATTAGCTCTAAGGTCTTCATCTCATGAGGGTATAACATCTCTGTACTAGAGTCCTTAAAGGATTCACAGCAAATAACTTATTTATACGTGCTTGCAACTTCTTAGTAGAACTTCTTCAAAGTGGTTCGTGTTGCTTGAGATAGTGTTTCACTCTGTAGCAAAGACTGACCTGTGTTCTTGACTCAGCCTTCCCAAAGTGGAATCACATGAATGTGCCCGCATAGCCAGCCCTCATGATGTATTGCTAAATATTTTACTTTAGTAGACTATACAAATAGTATAACTTGTTATTACTTTGAAATTATTTTGTCCAAAAGTACTCTTTAGGGAGAGACAACTTTAAGCAACCCAGGTTGGCCTTGAACTCATTATGTAGCCAAGAATGGCTTTGCACTCTGCTACATTCCCCACCTCCAAGTACTAGGATTACAGTGTGTGCCATCATGTCGGCCTGAAAGTACTCTTTAACTTTTATTATTTGTTATTATTTTGGCCCAAAATCTCACTATATAATGGAGGCTGGCTTCAAATTTTCAATCTCATGAGTGCTGAGACTAGAAGCTCTCATGGACATGACGGTAAATAAATTCAGTGAATATGGACAAGATTAAAATTGGAGGGAAAAGTTCAGTGCTTGGTAACAGGTTTAGCAAATCTGACCAAATGCCTAATGTTGAGTTAACGAGTGGGGGCAGAAAATGGCAAGTGCATCTAACTGAGAGGCATTTTCCTTAGATTTGCGGCAGGACATGCTGACGCTGCAGATGCTGCGCCTGATGGATCTGCTCTGGAAAGAGGCTGGTTTGGACCTTCGGTGAGCACTCCAGTGCATCTGCTTATTTCATGATGTTTTCCTCCTTCCTTTCCCTTTTGATTATTGTTCATAATAATAGTATGGCCTTTTACAGTGTGCTGCCCAAACATTGCTCTATTTGAGTCTCATCATGATTAAAACTGAGCATGCTTGAGATTCCAGAGAAGGGATTTGGACTTTAATATGATTGGAACAGGCATCTAGAATCAAGTGCCAGGTTCCAGTTTGAAGCTTGGTGTCTTTCATTTTGAGACTGGGTCCATTATGTAGCTCAAGGTGGTATTGAACTTGCTGTACAGGCAAGATGGACTGGAATTCATTATTCTGCCTCGGCGTCCCAAGTGCTGAGATTCCAGCCATGTGTGGAGACACATGTGGAAGTCAGAAGACAGCTTTTGAGAGTTGAGGTTTTGGCTTCTATGGATCCTGGGGATCAAACCTCAGGTTTGGCAGCACGCACTTACATCTACTGAGTAATCTTATCTGCCACCTTGTTTGTATTTTAAAGGAAGAGTCTTTGTTTCTAGATCCTTCTGGAATATACTTTTCCAGTCCTCTTAAATAAGAACAATCTAGTGTGATTTTTTTTCCCTTTCATGGCACTGTAGCTGTGATTGCAATGTGATGTCTGTGTTTTGCCCTTTTATTGAAAATAATTTTGTCCCCTCACAAAATATATCCTAATTGCAGTTTCTCCTCCCTCTCCTCCTCCTAGTTCCTCCTCACCTCACCTCCCATCTAGATCCAACCCCTTTTGTTTATCATTAGAAAACAAACAGGTTTCTATGGGATAATAGTAAAATAAAATATAGTTAGTAGGATAAAACAAAAACTAACACATCAGAATTGGGCAAAACAGACAAGCTGAAGGAAAAGACACACAAGAGAAGGCACAAGGAACAGACCCACTTGTTCTCACACTCGGGAATCCCATAAAAACTCTAAACTGAAAGCCATAATATTCATAAAGGACGTGAGGGATAAAAAGGAAATAAAAATCATAAAATTAAGTCCAGGCAGTGGTGGCCTGTACCTTTAATTCCCAGCACTCAGGAGGTAGAGGCAGGCAGTTCTCTGTGAGTTTGAGGCCAGCAGAGTAAGTTCCAATTTATAATAAAATAGTTCCACACTAGCCCAGAATGGAGTATAATATAGGTTTACTTAATAGGGGGTAAACTCATAGAAAGGGTAGCGATCTACTTTACACACAGAGGAAACCCTGTCTCAAAAAAAAAAAAAAGATAAAATTATAAAAGGAAAAGCCCTGGCATGACATTATGATTCTGATTCTGTTGAGTTCATTTTCTGTTGGCATCTACTTCTGGGCAGGCAGCCTACCCTTAAGAGTAGTTTGCTTCCCCAGTGAGACTCCCTTGGAGGAAACTAAGTTTTCATTTGCAAGTGGTCATCAGTTGGACTTAGCTTCTGGGTTAGGGATGGGAGCATCTGTCCACTTCTTTCAGCTCTAGGATGCCCTCTCAACAATCACCCAGAAAGGACCAAACGGTCACTATATGTGGTATATTTTCCTTTACCTTAATGAGTTTCTGATTAACTACTTAAAAATACTACCATGTGTGAATGGTTGTTCCCTCCTTTAGCCACTCGTAAGGAGTATATCACAGGTAGAGAGTTGAGTATGTTGCTTTTGTTATTGTTGAGACCAAATTTCTACGAAGAAGTATCATAGGGGCCAGTGAGATTCTCAGTGGGTAAAAGAGCAGCACAAGCACACTTGGCTCAGTTCAGTCCCCAAATGCCATGATGGAAGGAGAGACACCGAAGCACAATCATATAGACGCAAGAATATAGTATGTGAAGCAGCTTGAGGGAAGAAAGGTTTATTTGGAGCTAATGGTTCAGAGGATATCATTCCACCATTGTGGGGAACTCACTGAGGCAAGACCAGCTCCTAGCCTTAGACAGCAGGGGCTGCTGGGTGATCTTCACAGGTTGCAGGTTTGGCCATAGGATGGGCCTTCATCAGTTGCAAAGACTGAGCTGAAGACTGGCTGCTTAGTGCTGCTTCTTAGTCTCGTCAGCCTCGTCGAAAACCCCAGCCCAGTTGTTGTCTCTGTTTGGTTTTGTCCATTCCATCCAAAGTTGGCATACATTTAGCATCATGAGCATCATTGTCACCTCAGATAACGGAGACAGCCATGTGTGGGAGTGCTGGGTGTTCTCAGCTGCTGTGCAGTAGGAAACATCAAGGGTCCAGTGGGATATTACTGGCACTTTGTCCTCTGACCCCATATTTTTAAAGTGTGGAGCTTTGAGTTCTTTCAAACGCCCATCTCTTTCTCACCAAACCTTCTTTACTGTTTCTATAAATATCTGTGCTCCAGTGTGCCTTTTGTGTTTGTTTTTCTTTTGACCAGCTGTTCAGATTGAACTGGGTCATGCAGCATGCACTCTCAGTCAGTCCCAAATGTTTGGGTACCTCCTATATGTTACTATTTTAGTAACAATGCCATGCTTCCGTTAACGAAAATACTTTTGCTCATTTAAATTTTCTCTGATATCTCATGATACTCTGGTGTCTTTCATGTCAAAAGCAGAACATTCATAAGGTATAAATATCTTGACACTATGTCTTTTGCTTAACAATTAGTTGTCAGTTAGCTTTTCCTGTCGACTGAAACGTTGTCAACCTCAAATCTGTCTGACATTCAGTAGACTTGACAGTCCTCTGCATCCTGTGTCCCTGTGCTACATGTCAAATAAAAAATTTGAGTAGTTGTCTTCACTTACACATCTGAGTTTTGAGGCAGGCAAAGGGGGCAGGAACTCTCCATTATGTAACTCATTCTGTAGACCAGGCTGGCCTCAAATTCACGGAGATCTACCTGCCTCTGCCTCATGAGTGCTGGAGCTAAAGGGGTGTGCCACCATGCCTGACTCTACTGTTAGAATTTTCTCACTTACAAGAGACTGTGCAAAAGTTGTATGTAAGATATTCGATGCTGTTGGTGTTGGCAGGATCAGGAAAGGAAGCATGTGCAAGCAAGGGAGAGTTTACACTGTGACCTTCGCCACCCTGTGTGGCAAAGGAGGGATAAAGGGCTGCTGCTACCTACCTCCCTCAGTGCAGTGTGTCCCGTGCTGTTTTCTCATGAAGGTAACATTGTCCTTAGGTCAGAAAGTGCAAGAAAGAAAGGTAAATGGCAGAAATATTGCCATGTGCTTTATAAAAAACTGTAGACATTCAGGGTCAAGAAGGCCCCAATGAGATGATTAGGGAGAGTTCCAAGAGTTTGCCCCCAGCATGACTTCTGTCAAACTGTCTTTCAGATGAGGGTGTTTTTTCCTTCCCATTGTGAATGTTCCATCCTTAAGTCACTGATTGCTTTCATCATTGCTTGCTTTTGAAGAGGAAGTTGTTGGACTTGTGCCTAGTTTGGCCTGTAGTGGGTTGCTAGGGGGTGCAGGAAGCAAGAAAGTGCACTTTAACCCAACCGTGTTTGCTTTACATGGGTTGTGTCACAATAGGCTGCCAGGCAGTAGTGAAATATTTAATGTTCTTCCTTAGTTCTCTAAAAGAAAGAGAAGTAAATTAATAATATAGGCTTAGTATTTCAGTCTGCCAGAATGTAGTTCGCCAGTGTTGCTCTCACTTAAAGGAATATACAATGACTGAATTGTTTTTTAGAAGTAATGCTAGAAACCAGCACAGTCTATTCTCTTATCTCTACTATACTCACTAATGCACTCTATTGCCCACACAGTTTGCTCTTGTCTCTCAATCCTTGCATGACCTGTAGGACCCCCATGCCATCTTTCCAGCAACTCATATCTTCTCCTCACTTTGCTCGTGTATTCTGCCAGCCCAGTCCTCCCTCCTTTACTGTTTAAGTATAGGGCTTTGCTTAGCTCCTCGGGTTGGCCTTGATCTTACTGTGTAGCTCAGACAGCCTTCAAGTCTGTGGAAAGGGCGATGAGGGAGGAGCATGCCCAGAGCCAGAGGAGGAAGTCGGGTATCCAGCTCGATCACTCTCTACCTTGTTCCTTTGACCAAAGGTCTCTAACTGAACCTGGAGTAGGTTGGCGGCCAGCAAGCCACACCAGCTCCCCCAGCCTGGTCTCCACACCACACCCAGCTTTCTATGTAGATGTTAGGAGGTCTGAGCTGAGAGCTCACAATTGCATAGCAAACATTGTCACCCACTGAGTCATCTCTTTATCTTACAAAGATCTTTTAAAAAGATTTTTAAATTTCTAATTATGTCTATTTGTGTATGTCTGTGCGTGTGAGGGCAAGTGTCCTTAGAGACCAGAAGAAGACCCCAGACTCTGGCGCTGGAGTTACAGGCTGTTGTGAACTGTGTGATGTGGGTGCTGGGAATTGAACTTCCATCCTCTGTAAGAGTAGCGGGTGCTTTTAACAACTAAGCCTGCTCCCCTGCCCCATCCACGGAGGTGTGCCTGGACTTCTGCCAAGACCTCTCTTCATAGTGACCACATTACCATTGTGCCTCGTTGCTTCATAAGCTCAGGGAGGATAGGGACTGCTCATTTCTGAATCATGTCTGACATCTGGTAGAACGTGTGCCACCCAACCGTTTACTGAACCCATGCACCCTGTCCTTCGGTTGGTTGGTTGTGCTAGGATGCCATAGAGACCTTTCACTAGAGGAGTGGTGTGACGACATTTTAAGCAGGTCTTACTGCTGTGGAAAGCAGGAAGCCCAGCTTAGAAACTGTTGAGAATTCTGAGGTGAAGGTTGATGGTGACTTGGACTGGGGTATTAGCAGGTAGGGTACAAAAGCACTAAGATTCTGAGTTCGTGTTTTCTATTTCCTCCACTTCCTCATTTCCTTCCCATATTCTTCCTCCCGATCCCCCCCTTCCTCCTCTTTCTCCTTCTCCCACATCTCATAGCCCAGAACGATTTTGAACTTCCAAACTTGTCTCACTTTCAAGTTCTAGGATTACCATTCCCGGGTCTGAATCAGTTTTAAGTCTGGTAAACTAAATGTTGGCTACGAGGAGAGTGAAAGAAGACCATAAGTTTGTAGATGGGAGTACTTGGAGCGTGAAATTACTTTAATAAAGATGCCATTACATGTTTCATAAAAAAATGATCCTGGTTCCAAAGTTTTAGAGTAAAAGGCAATGACTCCTTGTTTATCTAATGTGCATCTGTTAATGTGTTCAGTCTAATCGAATATTTCACAAGCATAATTATGTAGCAGACAATGCATTAGTTGCAGCATTCTGGTAAATCATCCCATCCGCTGGCCCAAGTTTATTCTCTAGCAGAAGATAGAGCTTCTATTTTCCATGCGGTGTTACCAAGTGATGACAAGTCTGACCATGATAAAATTCTTTTCTTCTATGTCAAAGGAAAAACTTAGAAAATTAATGTTTCCCCCATGGAAAACACGGTCCCTTATGTCTATTTTTTTTTCCTTCCAGGATGCTTCCTTATGGCTGTTTAGCAACGGGAGATCGCTCTGGCCTCATTGAGGTTGTGAGCACCTCTGAGACAATCGCTGACATTCAGCTGAACAGTAGCAATGTGGCTGCCACAGCAGCCTTCAACAAAGATGCACTCCTGAACTGGCTGAAGGAGTACAACTCTGGGTGAGTGTGTCATCATCATTTCTTTACCCGAACACGAGCACAGATAATAGTGACCAGACAGAAGTGTTTCCATTGCTTACTGCCTCAGTCAACACAGATGCCTCGTGAGCCTTATTAAATCTTAAGACATCTACTTTATCTCAGCGTTTAGAAGCCTCTCACTATGTTAGAGTGCGTTTTTAAGATAGCGGGTTGAAGCTGTTGTTTATAGCATCAACTTATATAACTATATGAACTTAGGTTTCTAATAGGTTAGTTCTTTTAAAAAGATTTGTTTATTTTTGTTTTGTTTTTTGGGTTTTTTTGGGGGGAGGGGAGGTTGAATGTGTCTAGTCCTGGCTGTCATTGAGCTCACTATGTAGACCACAGAGATCCTCCTGCCTCTGCCTCTAAAGTGCTGGGATCAAAGGTGTGTGCTGTCACTCCCAGGCTTATTGTTGTTTCTAATTAAATGTACATGTGTGTGGGTATGTGCACCACTGCAGGTGCCCAGAGAGTCCAGAAGGAGGTTCAGATGCCCTAGAACTGGAGCTACAGGAGTGTGACCAAACTCAGATGCTCTAGGGACCAGCAAAGCTCCTACCTGAGAAGCCATCTTCCCAACCCTAATATGTTAATTTTATGATTTAAGTAAATGAGTTTGTATAGTCTGTGATCTTTCCAAGCTAAAAGAAAAATATTTAAAATTTTGTCCTTGGCTGAGGATATAGATCAGTTGGTGGCTTTCCTAATATTGGCAAAGCCCCAGGTTTGATCCCTAGGACCACAGGTACTTACTTAGTGACACCTGCCTATAACCTCAGCATTCAGGAGGTAAAGGCAGAAGAATCAAAAACTCTAGGGTCATCCTGAGCTATAAAACCATGAGACCCTGCTTCAATAATAATATAAGAAGAATAAGTTTATTTATAGTAAGGGTGATGAACAATATCACTATTCTAGGAAATATTTTGCTGTGAAGGAAAGTGTTTTACAAGTACTTTTGACTAACCACTTAAATCAGATTTAAATTTTATCATTCACATTGTTCAGGGACTTTCATGTGAGAATTGAATCAATTTCAGTCTAACAGCCTTCCCCAAAGGGGCTGTATCCTGGCTTCTGATTGAGGTCACTGACCAGCATGGTGAGAATGACAGTGCTTGACTCTAAAACCTGGGTGCTAGTCTGAGACCACCCTGACTAAAGTGGCTTCCTCCTGTAACCCCAGCACTTGAGAGTCTAAGGGAGGAGGGAATTGCCGTGGATTCAAGGGCAGGCAAGTTCCTTGGTGATTTTTGTGCCCAAATGGGTTATAGAGTAAGACCTTGTAAACTGAAACCAAAGCTAGTTTAAAAAAAAAATTCCTCGGCCCCAGGATGGTATAGCAAAGCCATGGTGGCCTCTCACAGTACCATTCATGAAAGCGTAAGTCCCACTAGCACAGGACTCCTAGGACATAGGGACTTAAACAGCTGAGGTTCAGTGAGGCGATGTCCTGAAAGCTGTCTGACTCTCCTGCCTTTCAGGCACCGTGTGGCCATTCAGCTTTGGTTTGTTCTATGAGTTCTCTGCATGGTTGAGAGCATCAACATGGTGTAGGTCTCTCCCCGACACTGAGGCCTGACTCAGCTGCTTCTCTGTCTGTCTCCAGGGATGACCTGGACCGAGCAATTGAGGAGTTCACCCTGTCCTGTGCTGGCTACTGTGTAGCTTCTTATGTCCTTGGCATCGGTGACAGGCATAGTGACAACATCATGGTGAAGAAAACCGGCCAGGTAAGTTGCACTGCAGAAGCCATGGGCTTGGGTGGCATTAAGTTGTGTTTTTGTCTTTCACCTTTCTACCAACCCCATTTCACATACCATTTGCTATTGCTATTATTTAAAAGTAACCTGTTCTCTCATTACAAAGATTTGTATTTGGCTCTGTGAGTTCAAGGCCAACCCGCTCTACAGAGCTAATTCCAGGACAACTAGGGCTGTTACACAGAGAAACCCTGCCTCGAAAAAAAACTTAAAATAAATAAATAAATTTTAAAAAGAATTTGTATGCGGTGCTGGTATGGTGGTATGGACCTATAATTAGAGCACTCAGAAGACTGAGGCAGGAGAGTTGCTTGCTTGAGACCCTGTCTTAACCTATGTAAGTGAAAATGGAAGAAAGTAACAAGGTGGGGGCTTGAGAGGTGGCTCATTGATTAAGAACACTGACTGCTCTTCCAGAGGACCCAGGTTTGGTTCCCAGCTCACAACTGTCTGCAACTCCAGTTTCAGGAGATCTGATACCTCCTTCTGGTTCTTCAGGCACCAAACACATGTGTAGGCAAAGCACTCAATACAAATAAAATAAAAGTAAATAAAATCTGGTAAGAAACAACGCTTTGAAAAAAAAAGAGTAGAATCAAAATGTACCACCTTTTTTTTTTCTTTTCTTTTTTAAACTACTTTCTGTGTAGCTATTTGCCTGTGTGTTTGCTTGTGCGCCATGTGCGTGCCTGGTGCATATAGAAGCCAGAAACGGTGTCAGCTCCCCTAAGACTGGAGTCACGGACAGTACTAAGCTGCCATGTGGGTGCTGGGAACCCAGGCTGGGTCATCTCCTGAAAGAGCAGCCAGTGCTCTTAAACACTGGTCACGGAGCCAGTCCCGAGTTTTTTGTTTTAATTTTGGAACATCAGACTTGATCACTGTAGGAGTTGGGAGAAATGCAGGTGGTATCTTTCTAAGGTAGCTAGGGAAGCCAGATGAGGTGATTTAATTTCAGTCTTTTCTCAATTATTTACAACAACTAGGTTTTCTCCGTAAAGGTTTTTGTATTGTGCACAGGCATAGAGAGTAAGATGGTCCAGTGACTCAGCAGAACTGAGAAAATGGAAGCCTGAGGGTCTTGGAGAGCCATAGTTGGCTCTCAGAAAACCGAGGAAGTAGAGCAGTGCTCTCAACTTGTGAGCCGTGACCCCTTTGGGGGCTGTGAAACAGGGTTTGCCCTGAGACCATCAGAAAACACAGATGTTTGCATTACAGTCCATAACACAAGATTACAGTTATGAAGAAACAATGAAAATAATTTTATGGCTGAGGGTCATCTCAACATGAGGATCAAGGGAATGGCTCAAATATGTAAGGTGGGTCCTGTGTAGACTGTGCTGGGGGAATTCGCTCAGATATATTAAATTGGGGCCTGATATTAAATCAGTATGACAGTAGTCATACCAAATAGAAATATTGAAGAGACACCGGGAAATAAGATCCCATTTATTTTTCAGCTCTTCCACATAGATTTTGGACATATTCTTGGAAATTTCAAATCTAAATTTGGCATTAAAAGAGAGCGAGTACCTTTTATCCTTACTTATGACTTCATTCATGTCATTCAGCAAGGAAAAACAGGAAATACAGAAAAATTTGGCAGGTGAGTATTGCCCTTGTGTCAAGGAGAAACATCTACCACTTCTCTGACCAGGTCGCTCACATTTTCTAACTCTTCCTGTGTTACTGTCTTGTGTCTGTGATAAAATGCTCCAACAAGAGCAACCTGAAGCAGACAGGACTTATTTTGGCTCGAGTTTCGGGGTCTTGCCGTGGGGGAGCCACAGTGGCAGAGCATCGGTCCACAGGGAGCATCAGCACCCAGTCCTCCCGCTGATTAGCCACACAGGCCTGCACAGAGGCCAGTCTCCAGCTGACTCTAGACTTAGTCCAGCAGGCAGCATCAGGCATCACACTAACAGGGTTGTTTTGGTCTGGGAGATTCTTGGTCTGGTAACAGAAGATTCGGGTTCTTCACCTGTTCAGAAGTGACCAAGATGGAGACAGACAATGCTAACATGTGATGAGCTACTGTGTTTTATTGCACCTTCTACCTGTTTCGGAAAATTTTATCTCCAAACTACAAAGCTGTTTGACAGTAAGATGCTGGGAGAACAAGCATTTTATTGTCACTCTGTTTAGGGAACAGTAAGGGAGCCTGGGCTTTAAGCAGACGTTACTGGCAGTGTGCTCTCTAGCGTTTATCTTCTTGCCTGTGTTTTTTTTTTAATCTTAAAATGTGGACAAAAGGGGTTGAAGAGATGGCTCAGTAGGTAATGGTGCTTGTCATCAAGTTTGGGTGGTGGCGCACGCCTTTAATCCCAGCACTCGTGTCACGTCCGCCTCAATCAGCAAGGAAAACACAACACAGACTCTTCTAACTGCTGTTTATTCAGAAACCTTGAACAATCTTCTGACCCAGGGCAAAGCCAGCCCACAGCTTAAATAGCCTCTGGGTAGCCAACCCCAGCATGCCACGTGGGAAATGCAGATAGGTCCAGAACCGTGGAAGCAAGCCAGATCCTTAGCCTTAGCCATATATGGAGTTGTTTACGACCGAGAGCAGTCACCATCAGGGAGGTGGAAGGCGGAAACCAGCGCCATCTTTAAGGCGTGGCATTACACAGCTCTCTACACACTCGGGAGGCAGAGGCAGGTGGATCTCTGTGTGAGTTTGAGGTCAACCTGGTCTACAACAGCTAGTTTCAGGATAGGCTCCAAAACTACAGAGAAACCCTGTCTCAAAAAAAGAAGAAGAAGAAAGGTGGACAAAAGGGGTTGAAGAGAAGGCTCAGTAGGTAATGGTGCTTGTCACCAAGCTTGGACTTTGAGTTTGATCTCCAGAATCCCATGTGTGAAGAGTGAACTGATTCCCTCAAGTTGTCCTCCAACCCCTACACACACACACACACACACACACACACACACACACACACACTAGATAGATAGATAGATAGATAGATAGATAGATAGATAGATAGATAAATGTAAGCAAAAGTTCTAATGAGAACAAAAGTAATGAGTGAAGTAGAGGTATGTATCATGTGGACACTCTACTGCATACTCAGTAAAGGCTGATACGAACATTTCTTGTTCTGTGTGAATTAGTTGGATAACTCTTGGCCATTATCATCTTAAAGGGGAGAAAGAGCAAAAAACAACAAGGAGTGTACACCATCGACTCTGTTTTTAGGGACGGAAGAGATTAAAAGGCAGAGCCCGGGCGGGGATTCAGAAATGCCCAGGCATTATAATAATGGCTTGTTTAGTGTTTCTCTGTTTTGTAGTAAATCAAAGCCCAGGTTGTTGCATTGCCTATTCCTGTAGAAGATTAGTTATTTCTGATTTGAAGAGAGAGCCCTATGGTTTTAGAGAGTTTGATTTCTTTATGTAAACTGTAGTCTGGGGCTGTTTTCAAAGCATCACACATGAGCTGAAGCTTTTGCTCATGGGGATGCCCTGGCTCTAAAGATATCTGCTTTTCTTTCTTCCTTTGCAAATGCCCACCTCCCTCGGACGCCACACACATGGGTATTACATCAACTCAAGGTTTCGCCAGTGCTGTGAAGATGCCTATCTGATTTTACGGCGGCATGGGAACCTCTTCATCACTCTCTTTGCACTGATGTTGACTGCAGGGCTTCCTGAGCTTACGTCAGTCAAAGATATACAGTATCTTAAGGTAAGAACCCCCCCTCTGTGTGTTTGTTGGCGTTTGTGAGCACAAAGCTCAGTTAGAGCTCCGTTCAAAATGTCCACAAGGAACTGACAAAATGGCTCAGATGAGAGGGCTGCCGGCTGCCAAGTCTGAGGATCCGCGTTCAGTTCCTGGAGAAAACTGACTTCTTAAAGATTCCCACTAACCTCTGTGTGCATGTGCCCGTGCACGGGCACACACACATACATGGACACGCACACAAGATGAATATAGTTATCATCATCATCATCATTATTATTTTACAAAGAAGACTTAAGAAATACCAACCTCCAGTCATTTTTTTAAAAAATAAAGCATCCAAAGGAGTAAAACAAAGTTATTTCCTCTGGTTTTTAGCCAAAGGGTAGAAGCGGGTAATCTGTGAGGTTCACATGAAGGAGCAGTTTCTAAAGGAGTTGTTAACTTAGAAAATTTCTCCACAATAGAAAGGGCACACAAAGGAGGGTACTAGACCGGGACTTGTTGCCCACACGCTAGGTCATCAGCTGCCCAACACTGGTTTCCACTGGTTTGCCTTTGACTTATGTGTTATGGATCCTCAGTCATCTGACCAGAAAAGCAGCTTAGTGTCTTACATTAATTACAAATTAATTTCATCCTCAAAAACCCTTTGCTAAGACTGTATGGTCATTCTTCTTGGGTGTTCATCTTGCTCTGCAGGCGACATTTATATGGGAACATGAAAGTGTCTGGATGGGGAGACTGGCCATACCTCCCCATAGATTATGTTTGCATGTCTCTGTCAAGGGTGGATGAAGTCAGACATTTTTCTCTTTCATCTTTAGGACTCTCTTGCCTTAGGAAAGAGTGAAGAAGAAGCACTCAAACAATTTAAGCAGAAATTTGATGAGGCCCTCAGGGAAAGCTGGACTACCAAGGTGAACTGGATGGCTCATACAGTCCGCAAAGACTACAGGTCTTAGCATCAGCCTTGGCTCCCAGTGGACTTGTCAGTTTGTTTCCTTTCCATTTTGCACTTGCACTAAACATGACCCTACCAGAAATACAAAGGGAATGAAATCCTGAAACGCAGAGTGAAATCAAGAATGAGGCCTCCCACAAAGCCTGATCTGAACCATCCCGATGCCCACCCTGTTTCTCAAATGCTCCTAGGACTCATCCTGAACATTGCCAACAGACAGCATGGAGGACCCTTTCCTGCTGACCTTGCACGCCGAGGAATGCTACTAGGGACTCTGGGATTGTTTTCCTTCAGTATTTGGTACTTTACCAGAGTGTAAATACTTCTTTTCAGTGTTGTGACCAAGTGCTGCCACTCAGCCAGCCACTCACCATAACATTTGGGGGGACTGGAGCTGTTCTGATTGCCCAAACAAGGCTTCAAAGAAAGGTATCTCCCTTCCCTTTTTAAATTATGTAAGCTACAAATTACATTGATTGTGTTAAATTTAATTATTTTTTAAAGGAAATATTTTAAATCTGTGAAAACTCACTAATTTTGTTAATATTTATCTATCATGATAGCATCATTCCAGCCAGACTTGCTGAGAATCTATTTGTGGGGCAAATATAATATATATATATATATTGCATATATATTTATAAAATTTCTAGTGGGAGTTCTATATAAAAAGATGTTTCTTTGGTATTCTTCAGCCTGTGTTTTAAAGTTTTCCAAAAGCAGAACTTTTCCTAAGTTACTTTTCAGTTGACCGTGGATCCAGGTCTTCCATCCGCTTCAGTCCTGAGGCACATATGAATGCAGTTTCTCTGCATAGTTCTGAGAGTTCATTTCATAGAACACAATACTTGAGCAGATGTATCCAAGGAAGCGAGCAAATAAAAAGGAACCTATTTATGGAATAAACTCCAAACCCAAATTTCAGTATTTTAGTAATACGCCAGCTGTTCTTACTATATTTATTGAAATGTATAATAATGTGATTTTTTTTCAATGGTATTTGTTGAAATTGAAGTGGATTCATGCCACATGGGAATCTTAATTTATTTGTTGAGGTACCATACAGTTAGGGTGCTAGGTGACATGTGATGCTAACATGTGCAATAGGAACTACTGGTTGGTGTGTACATGGATGTTCTTCCTGAGTAATGGCGGAGTGTTCGCCTTAGCAGCACACATACTGAGTACTGTCAAGATCCAGCAAAACTACTGCTTCTTCTCCAAAGACATGGGGAGCCCTCAATCCTCAGTGACATGGGAAAGACAACTGAGTACTTGCCCTGTGACTTCAGTTTTCTATAGGAATTTTATTAAAGATTGTTTAATTTTGTTGTCCTTCTTAATGTTCTCTGTCAAATAAATGGGTAGTTTCGGCTGTTTGGGGACATGTGGGCTTTCTTTGTGGGAATCACAGAGTCTTTGGAACCTGCTGCTATTGGGGCTCTCCCAAAATGGCCAAGTCAGTAGAGAAACCAAACTAAGGAGTGGACTGAGGTTCAGGACCTCTGCCCAGCTTCCCCTTGCTCCACCATGGACAGTCTTGAAGGCTTCTTGGACTGATGGAAGCCTAAGGGAGGGGGTGTTTTCATCAGTCTGCTGTTGTGACCTCAGCTCGCTTGCCTCTACTGCATTCCTGTGCACAGATGTGTGGGAAAGCCAGCCAGGGTGGTGTGGTTCAGTAGGTAGATACAGACAGACACTCCATCCATGCTTGCTGAGTTGCTCGTCTGAGAAGAGAAGGCGGAAGGCAGAAAGTTAGCCACCCTCTAGAATGAATTAGCACTCTAGGCTATACAGATACCTGCTTGAACAAGGACTGGCTAACCAGCAAGGTGTATCCCACATTTCTCTACATCCTTAAATGCCACACTTGTTACATAACACATTTTCTCTCTCTGACTCTGAGCCAAAGGCCCAGACTTCTTCCAGGTTGGCTTTGAGAGCTTGGTAGTAGTATGGGGGATGTCAGGCAACAGTTAGGTTGCCAGGAAGCATGTCCCTACAGATAGATTGTCAACAGTGATTATCCTTTGTCCCAGGGTGTATGTTGCTGTGTCTCATAATTTATTCAGGTTAATAAAATCCAAGTCCATGTGTTAGGTATCTGTAATCCTGGCACTTGGGAGAGCTGGGAGCTCAAGACTGTTCTGAGCTTGGTGAGTTTGAGGGCACTCTGAGCTACACCAGACCCTGACTCAAACCATCACGTAGAAATGGTTTCTAGTATTTCTAATTCAATTTTCAGAAGTGTTGATATTACTGCCACTGTAAGATTGGGACTTCTGCCCACAAGCTAATTCCTATTCCCTTCAATGACTGAGATACCCTAACAACGCCGCTTAACCTCTCTTAGTTCAGCAGGTCCTCTTAAGTCTTGGAGTGGTTGATACATCTACCTTAACAAGCTCCTGTGTTGGTTCCTTAGGATGTACTTAAACCCAGGCTCTGTGTCTCAGCCTCTGCCTGTGGGTTACATGGCGTTCTTGGAAATGCC
Source organism: Myodes glareolus (assembly GCF_982192425.1). Classification (NCBI taxonomy): domain Eukaryota; kingdom Metazoa; phylum Chordata; class Mammalia; order Rodentia; family Cricetidae; genus Myodes; species Myodes glareolus. Next base: position 57,684,517 of record NC_142029.1, on the reverse strand, counting down.
TCTATAAGATTGGGCTGTAAATTAGTGATTGTTGTGGAGGGGTCAAACCGTGTGGGTGGTACTGCCCCTGGGACAGTGGTCCTGGGTGCTATAAAAAGTAGACTGAGCAAGCCAGGGAACAGCACACCTCCATGGCTTTTGCTTCAGTTTCTGCCTCCGGGTTCCTGCCCTGCCTGAGTTTCTGCCCTGACTTCCTTCAGCAATGGACTGTGATGTGGACTGTAAGCTGAAATAAACTCTTTCCTCCTCCAAGTTACTTTTTGGTGATGGTGTTTTATCAGAGCAGTAGAAACCCTGAGGAGAAAAATACATCCTCCTGTACCAACTGAGGTTGGAATAATGTCATCTTATTTACCCACTTAGTAAATAAACTGGGATAGACGGTTGCTCATTCCTGAAGGAGTTTAGATTTGAGTTCAGAAGCCACCAGAGGTGGAAGGCAGGACTTTCCCACCCCCGAGTTTTCTCTGCAGCGGTGTCTTCTTTGTTGCTGTGACTTAGAGCACCTACCTCAAGGTCCCCTGTCTGATCTCCACCTCTCCGCGTCCTCCTCCTGTTACCTTCTGCTCTCCAAATCTTCATTAGACAGTGTGACAAAAGTGAGTGGCCTCGATGCTTGATCCTTTACTTCATAAAATATGATGAGGTAAAGATTTAAATCCCGAATACTGTGTACCTGTATTGATAACTGGTAGGCTCTTGTTTCCTGGGCTAAGAGCGGGTTCTCAAGACCCATCAGACCACCTTCCAGCTGTATTCAGACTCATCTTAAGTCAGCAGAATTCTACACACGTCAGATTAGAATGTCCTGGAGTGTGGCTCTGCCATTGGTTTAAATAAAGTATTCTACGTAATCTTACTGTACAACCAGTATTGCAACTAAATTATTAATCTTCCTGATTAATTTTCCCTGTACTTTCTGACCCAATAAAAAGGATTTAATTACTTGCTATGTGCCAGGCAGGAATTTCAATCTTTCTCTATCTCTTTCTGTCTCTCTGTCTCTGTCTCTGTCTGTCTGTCTGTCTGTCTGTCTGTCTGTCTGTCTCTCTCTCTCTCTCTCTCTCTCTCTCTCTCTGTGTGTGTGTGTGTGTGTGTGTGTGTATGTGATTTTCATAGCAACAGTGACCTGTAGGGGCCTCCCCTACATCTGGTGACCACTCCTGTCCTAGGTCTTATTCCTACTGCATCTCAGCTGCTGCTTTTCTGGTACCGTCCTTGAGTTTCTCTGCAGTTCAGTGGGCATTGTGCAGGAAGAACAACCCAGAATGAGCAGCAGAATAACAGAAGAAATTCTGAATGACAGAATATTTTACTGCAAGATCTTGGAGTACCCACACCTCCCACCCTGCACCTTATCTGATACCTTCGACCATCCCTGCCTAGTCCCACTTTTAAATCACTAATTCATGTTGACCAGCAACACTGATAGAATAATCTTTAAAACAAATCCCTGAGTCCCAGCTGCAGGTTTGGAATCTTTACGAAAGAAAAGTCATCTTATGCCGTCTTCTTTAGCTCACCTACCTCAGACTGCTAATGAATCCCACTGCCCAATTCTGTCACCTCCTAGAACCCCAGGCCAGGCTCTGCAGTGAACAGCAGAAGGTGGCACAGATGACCGGAGATGTCTACGGGGTTGACTTAGTGGGGCGAATAGTATGGGTGCAGCAGCATGGATTACATTTGGTTTCTGGAGGGAAGGCAGGGGCCAGGAGAGGATGAGAGGCACAACCTCTAGGCAACTGAACAGGTTAGGTCAAAGAATCCAGCTCAAAAGAAGCCCTGGGAATTTCCCTTTAACCCTGAGCTGTGCCAGATTGCCCTGGGAACCTCACGTTGGGGTGGAGCAGATACAGGGGTGAGATGCACCTTCCCTATTGGATGGCACAATCTTGGTGCCCGTTGATAGATAACTAGATGCAAGGAAAGCTGGGGACCCAGAGCAACGGCTGAGTTCCTGTCACTGCCACCCACTGGACGGCCACCATGGTGCTTCTGCTGGGCTTCCTCCTCCTTTTGGGAGTCACAGGTGAGTAGGGGCCATTAGGTCCCCAGCATTTGTTCAGTGTCTCCCTGGGGTTAACAGCAAAGTTACGGAAAGGACTGGAGCGGGGAGCTGGGAGGGTAGGGAACCTCTGCAGAGAGTCCCTTGGGTGCAGGGTGTAAGAGCTGGGACGGGAACTCAAAGGTGGGTGGGGGAGCCTGCAGGCACATAAGTGAGCCTCCCGCTTTTTCCCAGAGCACTGTCGCCCAGAGTGCAGAATGTAATTTATTCATGCTTCTCGTCATGTTAGACTCTCAGTCTCTCCGTAGTGCCTGCCAACGTTTTCAAATGCTTGGCCCTGTGTGGACTGACTGACAGAAGTCTTATCCACTGGACAGCCAGCTGCTCTGAGCCTTGGATGGTCCAGCTGCCCTAAGAGAGGGGCACTGAATGACACATTCTTAGGTTTAGAGGACAGCCACAGTCAGGATTGCTAACTAAAAGGCAAAAGAAAGCTAGGAAGTAGTGCTGCTTCTTACAGACCTAGAGCAGAATGAAGGGGAACTCTGCTCTCTGCTTCAAGTCTATAATGCATTGGCTGATTATATTTTTCATTTTAATGAGACTGAATGACTTGGTAATTCCTAAAGGATACACCAAATGCATTGTGTTCCTATGTCCTCTCTTGGTGGGAAGGCAGTGAGGTGAAGGGGGATTGTAAAAATGCAGGGACCAGTCATGTGTATGGTATAACCTGTAATCCCAGCCTTTAAACTGAGGGAGGAGGTTGGTGAATCTGTGGACAACCTGGGTTACATAGAGAGCCCCTGTTGTTAAATGTTCTGAGTTCTGATAGCCTTTCTGCCAGAATGGTTCTGCTTCCATTAAAATCTTTATTACACTCTTGGATGACACAGGTGTGAGCATTACCCATGAGCCAGTGCTCTATTGCCAAGCCTTTTCCTTATCTGAGTCTACATGGCTGCCCACACCTTCTGGATACATTAAGCTTGGCTGAAGTTTCTGGTAATGCTTCCTGAAAAGATAAGGGACAGTTACCAGTTTCCCTGGTTCATGCCCCGTGGAGCTGGGGTCGAAAAACCCTGTGTCCTCTGGGGAAAATAGTTTAGAGCTATCGAACACAGAAATGTGGAAGGATGGAAGTCATTTACAATAATATCTGCCCTGAAATTGAGTGGGTTTTTTTTTCTGAAAGTTCCATTTTGATTGGCTCAGTAAGAGCATTCTGATACTGAACACTGATTCTTCCACCCCCTTCACTCCTGTGAAGCCGCATTGTCCACTGTGGTCACATTCAGTGAATCACACTTGTCACACTGAATCACACCGCCAGCTTGAATGACTCTGAACGATGTGGGTGTTGCCTTGCCCAGCCTCCAGCATTCTGTTGTTTCTCTGAACCCTTGACATTCAACTCCAGGATGACATGGGAGTAGGGTTCTCTCAAGATTTGGGGAATTTGCCCTCCTCCCTCCCTTCCTTCCTGGGGACTGGATCAATGCTCAGCCACATGTTGCATTTCCAGACTGGTTTTTTCTGTTAACTGCATCTAATAAATATGCATTTGCAGAGTAACTGCTGAGCCCTAGGAATCACATGAAGTGAACTGAAGAATAAAAAAGGAAGAAAGAAAAGCTTGTTTCCAGGTTTTTATTTCCTGTCGCATGCATGTCCTTTTTAAAATTTAGTTAAGATAAAATTGCATCATTCCTCCATGTAACACCCGATTCTGTGTTACCCCCTCGGTACAGTTCGCGCACCACTGTACCGTACACGAGTCAGGCAAGGGCCTGGAGATTGAAAGAGCACACAAGAGACCTGGGTCAATCGAAGGAGATCAGCTGAAAGCCATTTATTTAACCTTGGAGAAATACTTATATACCTAGCTGCTGCACAAGGATTTCCCCCCAGGCAGGTGGGAAATTACCATACCAAAGATGAAACAATGCCCCACACCTAATCACCAAGAGGGGCAGAGGGAGCACAGGAACAAACAGAATGTTTTAGCTGGCTGAGCAGAAACTGTCCTCAAGAGGCACCCCAGGAGCAGGAGCAGACCCAGGCCCTACAGGTGCCCCCTTTTATATAAATTATATGACTAGGCCTGTCATTAGGTGGCATTGGATGTCGGGCAATACCCCTTACCCATCATGGGAAAGAGTCCAGGTCAAAACACATCCCCTGTCTTAGGTTGGTGTAGCCCCCCAAAAAATTTCCTGTCATTGGCTCACTAGTCACCCATCACTGAGTTAGCCAGATTTGCTAAAATCTGAAAGATCCTCCAGGGCAATAGCTAAGAGGACTCGCCACGTGGTGACATTGACCTGAGCTTACCTCTGACTCTGGCGCCATGAAAACATGAAAATGATGCTCCAGCACATATAAGCACTCCTTAAGGAGGCTGTGCCTGCTCAATCCTTAATAAGTCTGCCCAAATTGGAGCCCTTTAAGTAAGGTCTCAGCATTGACAGAAGGAACCCTGGTATAGTTAACTAAAATAATATCAATAGCCAATTTGAAATTTGTGCATTCCAGGGTCTGTGAATAACAGCAATGAGCCTTACTGTAACCTAGCAGAGGTCATTAAACACAACCAAATCATTTGTAAATTTAGCTCAATTTGAATGGCCAAGGCATTTGCAACCTGTCCTGAGAGGGTATCCATTGTGCTAGCAGAAGCAGCTGACTGACTAATGGGAAATCTAGCAGCTCTAGCCACTCTGGCAGCCACAGCAATGGCTGCCAATATCATGGGATGGGTTGATAGGTAGAGGAACAATCCTGGCACTCGGACCACCATAGCCAGCTCCTCAGGATCCCAGCAACATTTTAGTTGACCGAGTCTGTAGGATCTCTTGGCTCTGTCCTGTCTTCAGGCTTCTGAACAGGAAAATTCACAGCACGTACCAGACGCTCAGGTACCCATATTGGACTGTCAGCATCCTGTGGGAAAACACAAACAGCTCCTCTTCCCCATACCAGTACAGGATCTGGACCATACCAGGTGCCATCTGCTAGATTCTTCCATTTAACATGAGGCATCCCGGAAGAATCTGGCCGCCAATGCCGATCAGCAGCGGTATGAGATTGAGCATCAACAGTCAAAAAATTTAAAACATATAAAATAAAAGATAAATGGTCTCTGGGGGTGGAACCATATTCCCCCTTTTTGTTTTATGTAAATAGGCTTTGAGCGTACGATGCACTTGCTCCATTATAGCTTGTCCTTGAGGGTTATAGGGTATTTCTGTTTTATGAGAAATGGAGAACTCAGAGCAAAAATTAGCAAAGCCAGTGTTAGTGTAGGTTGGCCCATTATCAGTTTTTACAGTTTTTGGAACTTCCATTTAGGCAAAAGCCTGGAGACAGTGACTTTTAACATCCCGTATTTTTTCTCCTGTGTGAGCTGAGGTAAAAATAAGATGAGAATATGTATCCATGGTTATGTGAACATATTGTATGTGCCCAAAAGAAGGAACATGGGTAACATCCATTTGTTATAAATGATTAGGAGCAAGTCCACGAGGATTAACTCCTAAATGGGGAACAATTAAAAGTTCTGTACATAGAGATCATTTTTTAACAATATCGGTGGCTTGTTTTTGAGAAATCATAAAATGAAATCTTAAAGACCCAGCATTGAAATGAAAATGATTATGAGGTTTTTTTGTAGCTTTATAAGGTTTTTGACTAACTGTATAAATTTGGCAGGTAAGCTGATTAGCCAATGCATTCCCCTTGCTCAAGGGACCAGGGAGGTCAGTATGAGCCCGCAAATGCCCTATGTAAATGAGAACAGATCAGGCCCAAAGCAAAGTTTGAATAGCCAATAATTGCATCTGGACTCGAGATACAGAGGCAATATAAGCTGTAGTTTTTAAAGGTGTAAGAATTTTGTTTATATATTGACTATCAGTAAAAAGATTAAATGAAATATCAACATATTTTTAAGGCCATTTGTGCAGCGATCAATTTAGCCATTTGAGTAGATTTAGCATTAATAGGCTGAATATCAAAATCAGGAGGGAAGGCTACCATAGCTCTCCCAGTAGAAGATCCATCAGTAAACATATTTCATGCCCCTGCCAGAGGCTGTAAAGAAATAACTTTAGGGAAGCATACCAGATGATTTTTGAAAAAGGTGACCAACTTATCAGAAGGATAATGATTATCAAACTTGCAGGGATTAGTGTAACATGAGGGCTGGCTTCTTGGGGTTTCTGTCCTGCCCAGTACCCCACAGCTGGCAAGTCCCAAAGAAAATCACAGAGTCTACATTAGGTTATAAATTGATTGGCCCATCAGCTCAGTCTTCTTATTAACTAATTCTTACATCTTAAGGTAACCCATAATTCTCGTCTGTGTTAGCCATGTGGCTCAGTACCTTTTCCAGCGGGGGCAGGTTACATCTTGCTTCTCTGTGGTCTGGGCAGGAATGAAGGAATGGGCTTCCTCCTTCCTAGCCTTCTCCTGTTCTCATCACCCCACCTCTACTTCCTGTCTGGTTGACCTGCCTATACTTCCTGCCTGGCCAATCAGCGTTTTATTAAAATACATGACTGACAGAATACAGATAATGCTCCTGCACCAGATTAGTGCATAAAAACAAGGTCCAATCTTTAGCAAAATTTTGTAGCCAAGTTATTTTTGTCTGGGTATATGGTGTAATAACCTTATCAGGTAAACTAAGTTTATAACAATTTTTACAGGTGACATATGTTCAAGTACCCATAGGATGGGTCCTTGTTGCCAGAAAACCCCACTAGGACTATGCTGAAAGGAAAAAATTATCAATAGCAGTGGTTGACTAGTCAATATAATGAGTATGATCAGAGGCAAGCTTTTTTTTTTAACTAAAGTAATTCATTGTCTTGTCTGAGGTGTCAACTCATGAAAGGAATTTGGATCTGGATTTCCCTGTAGAATGTCTATATAACCATTTACTGTTTTAAGATCTTATAGCAACCTCCATTTACCAGACTTTTTCTTAATAACAAAGATAGGAATATTTCAGGGAGAAATGGATGCCACTATGCATCCTGCCTCTAGCTGGAGACTTCAGTTTACACTAGGATAGTGAAAACGTGTTGTGTGGCAGAACTTCTCCTGGGGTGACGTTGTACCCATGTCTACTCATCCAAAATAAGCCATGACAGACTAGGGTAAACTCTAAGTTTTACTGGTGTTACTCTGAAATGACTCAAAGACAACTGTATCACCAAAGCCCCCATGGGTGACAGCTCACAAGGGTTGGGAACCTGGAGCCCACTGCACAGCTTGCAGGCAGCTCAGCAGCCTGGAGGGTCCTTTCCAAGAGACCCATGTCTGAATCTCTTCCAGGCAGCTCAGCTCTGTTTCTGTTTCTTCCAGGCCACTGGTCAGGTATTAGAATCTTTTTTGCAAGTTGGCTTGTCTGAGAATGATTCTCAGCAAGTTTATCACTTACTCTGAAAGGGAGGAGCCTACCATATCTGCTCAGTTTCAGGGACTTCCTGGAGCTATTTTGAGTTTTTTTTTTCTTGCTGTTTAAGGAACTTCCCTGTAGAATGGAATGATTCAATTGCAGAGGAAACTATTACACAACAATGTCTCAAACCATTCCTTTTGCTTTGTTTTCTTGGAACAAGGAAAACTTCATCCATTCAGCAAGCATTCATTGCTTTAGGCCCTCAAGAGTTTCAGATTATCTTCAACTACATTGGAGTTTGAGGTCACCCTACATGAGATCCTGTTTCAAAAAACAACAAGAAGAAGATCAAAATAGAGAAATACCAGTTTTAAAAAAGAAGTCAATAAAAGTATAGTTGAAAGTATAAAAGAAGGGAAAAAGGGGGGAGAGATTCCCCAATAATGTAAAAATTGCTAAACAATATTAGATTGTTAGATGAAGGATAACAGAAGATAAAGGCATAAAAGATTTTTCTAATGCTGTAAAGTGAAAATAATACTAAAAATGTAAAAAACAAAGGAGTGGGAGGGCTGGAGACATGGCTCAGTGGCTTGGATCATGGCTGCTGTTCCAGAGGACCCAGGTTTGAATCCTAGCTCCTACCTGGTGGTTCACAACTATCTGCAACTCCAGTTCCAGGAGAATCTAATCAGATACGGTCTTCTAGCCTCTATGGGCATTGTATGCACAAAGTACACAGACAGACATGCAAGCGAAAAACCCATTCGTGTAAAATAAAAAAGAATTGACTCTTCAAAATAAAATACAAAAATGAGAAGCACAGAGGCACACTGGAGGAGCTCCTTTTGGATCCCTGCAAATTACAGACTGCCGGCTATCTGCATGGGAGTGCTGTGACTTGGGACATGTGGACTCATGGACAAATATCCACTGCCTGCCACATTTGTCTCCTCTTTAAGTGCTTCCCTTCTTCATACACCAGGGGCCTCCACGTGGCCACACTTAGCTTTTCAGTCTACGGACTGGGCAGGTACTGCTCTGCCACCTTCACCCTGAGGTGGCTGCTTAGTTGAGGAGTGTTGCCTGAGTTCATTGGGATGGGAGAAACAACCACAGCATGGTGATCCGTGCCGGCAGAAGGCCCATCTTTGCTGTCATTTTCGACCCCCTAGATGTCGCTCTTCCTGCCCCTGTGATGTCAAGTCACATACTGGACCCTCGCAGTTCTCAGGCTCGACGGCAGTGAGCAGCAGATAGCTGACTCCAGAGGCTGCTCCATCTGTTGACTCCCCGCTTGAGACCATCGAACTCAAAAGTCATTGCCAGTGGATGAAGTCTGCTCCTGGCTACCAAGGGCAGGGCGGCCTCTCCCTACACAAATCACAGCCTGATCTGAGACTCTTGCCACCGTGTCTTCCACTCTTCACTCCTGACACCCAGAGGTGTCTCTCACACCGGGCAATGCTAAACTAATTTCAGGAAGGTCGCCGGTTATATACAGTAGGCTCCGGATCAAGACCATGTCTGTCCATTGCTCTCCAAACCATACAGAGTAACAAGATAGGAATCCTTTTCACGGCTGACCCATCTGTGAGGAACCACTGTGACCCCTAACTGGAGACTTCATTTGAGATGCCTGAGACCTGTGGGCCAACCTGGAGGGCAGGATCGCCAGTCTTTTCTCCCCAGGTCACCTGGATGACCTTTCGGATGAGGCTTCTGCTTCCCCTTGCTGTACCAGGCAACTGAGCAGTGGCTCAGCTCAGCTTCTCTATGGAGCCATCCATCTTTTCACAAGTACTCTTCAGCGGATCTGAGTCTGCCTTTGTGAGACCCAGGAGCTCTTCCTCTTTAAAACAGGGTCTGCGCTTTCTTTTCTTTATCAGGGTCACACAGAGGCAGCATCTTGGCTGCTGTCTTACGTGTAAGTCTCCACCCCCACCCCCACTTTAGGATACCTACTTTTTTACAGTAGTCTTAACTTGACAGCAAAATTGAGCACAAAGTATAGCATGCTCCTTTGCAACCTCTGCCACCACTCAAGCACAGCATCCCCAGGGAGTACTACACCGACCTCAATGCTTGAGTTCCACCCCAAGTCCACATATTGCATAGGGTTCCCTCTCGGTGGTTTGGGTCACTCTGTCATAACAGGCAGTCACCATTTATATAAGGGCTTTCCTGCCCTGCTCCTGCTCCCCTCTCGGCCTGTCCCTGGCAGCCACTGTTTTTTTTTCACTGTCTTTCTAGTCTTGCTGTTTGCAGACTGTGTTAGAATTGAAAGTGCAGTGTGCAGCCTCTTCAGACTACCATCTTGTACCTAAGTGAGTTCATGATTCCTCCGATTCTCTAGCTGGGCTTTGCACTTGGGCTACAGTGGGGAAGCCCCACTGTATCTTCGGAATAGAGACATGTTCTGGGGCCACTTGCCCTGAAGCAGGTGGTTTTGATCCTCCGACTTAGATGCTGACTGTCAGGACTCTCCAGTGGGAAGTCATTAAGTACACACTTATAATTATTAAGTACACACTTATAATTATCTGTAGACCATGCATCATGACTGATCTCTGTCTTTCTCTGCTCGCCAGTTTCTAGCATCTTCCTGAAATGAGAATCACCATGGTTTTGCCAAATGGTACCAAGAGATGACTTTCTAACTTAAACTTTTAAGTGCAAGTTTGTTTGTTCTTCACTAATTTGGTGCTTCTTTTCTACTTTTCTCTAAGATTTTCCTCACTCCAAAAGAAAAGAAAAATTGGAATTCTTATATAAAGTTCCGTGAGCTCTATTTTTCTATAATCTAAGGCTCACAGAAGGAAGGAGGTCACCAAAGGCTTTAGATCAACCAACAGCTTAAACTTTCAAAACCTAATTAAAGAAATGCGGTCACATTCTGGCTGCCAAACCTTTTCTCTCGCCCTTTCTCATCTTCAGTACAGCTCCAATGCAGAAACATGCTTTCTGGGGTCTCAGTGGGAAGTGGCATCGAGGGCCCAAATCTGCTGCTGGGCGACCTCTTGTCACTTTGATGACAAATGCAGGACAGGCTGGGCAGGAAAAAAGTTCTTTAGGTTCAAGTAACTTGGAGAGGGAGATAAAAGGAAGCAGAAGACAGGGATTGTCATTTCAGTCACTGCTAGCCCCGGAAGTGGCCGTTTGTTGTCTACATAATCTCAGTGCTGAGCACTAAACTGCATCCCACAAATGCTTGATACTTCATCAAGTATCAAGTGCTACACACTCCAGCACACTCTGTGTACAAGTTGGGATAGAACGGTAGGAAGATTGATGTTTCGTTTGTATTTGAATCCACGAGCCATTTGTGAGTTAAAATAACTCTAAAGTGAGGCTGGAGAGGTGGCTCTGCAGTTAAGAGCACTGACTGCTTTTCCAGAGGATCACGGTTCAATTCCCAGTACCTTCATAACCATCATCTGTAATTCCAGTTTCAGGTGCTCCAACACCTTCTTCTCACCCCAGTGGCAATTCTTGCCGAGGGTTTATAGATACAATGCTGTAGTGATATTTTGTTTGTATTTTAATAAGTAAAGTTTGCTTGAAGATCAGAGTATAAAGGTAAGCCACTAGGGAGTGGTGGCACACAGCTTTAATCCCAGGATTTGGGAGAGAGAGAGGCAGACAGATCTCTGTGAATTCAAGGCTACCCTGATCTACACAAGACTGATCCAGAAGCAGATCCAGGTTGTGGTGGCTCACACCTTTAATTCCAGTGTTTCGGAGTCACACACCCTTAATCCCAGCACTAGGAAGGTGGAGACAGGAGCGTTATGGCTGAGCAAAGAGAGGAATATAAAGAGGAAGAAACAGGAGCTCACTGGAGTGTGGAGTCTGAGATTTGGTGGAGACACAGTGCCGTCTCAGTTTGAGGATTCCTGGAGGCAGGATGCACATTTGGGTCTGAGGTAGAGGTGAGAGACAGTGGCTTTGCTTCTCTGATCTTCAGCTTGAATCCCAATATCTATCTCTAGATTTTTATTATTCATGCTACATAATGCAGGCAAAACATCCATAAACATAAATTAAAAATAAATAAATCTTTAAAATATGTATCAATCTAGTTTGCTGCATGAATTACATTGGATAGTATTAAAGTTCTCCCAGCTGTTACACAGGGAACCAAGTACCTGTCTTTTGTCCTATGTTGCTATTGCCTATGTCAGTACTTCTGAGAAAAGAGGCCCTGTGGTGGTTTCAAAGAAAATAGCCCCCAAGGGAATTGGCCCTATTAGGAGGTGTGGGCTTGTAGGTGTGGTTTTGTTGGAGGAAGTATGTCACTGTGGAGGCAGGCTTTGAGGTCTCCTATATACTCAAGATACCACCCAATGTCTCAGTTCACTTCCTGTTGCCTTTGGATCAAGATGTACTGTGTCCATCCCCCGGCATGCTGTAATCCCAGCTGCTATGCTCTCCGCCATGATGAGAATGGACTAAACCTCTGACACTGTAAGACACCACCTCGGTTAAATATTTTCCTTTATAAGGGTTGCCGTGCTCATGGTGTTCCTTCACAGCAATAAAAACCTGACTAAGACAGACACTTTACTGTTGCTAGGAAACCCAATATGGAAATCTCCTATATCGTCTTGAGACTTGAATTCACTTTGGCTCAACCCAGTAAAGCACAACTGGATGTTTAAACCTTTTGTATTTGTTTGTTTTGCAAGAGCAATCCTGAAACCCATTTAAAATTTCTTAAGCACTGTACGTACAAGAACATAGGAAGTCATGCTTCTTAAAGTCTCATCTCTCAAAAACAGCTGCTCTAAACAGCCTGGCACCTATCCTTCCAGATAATTCCACATAACATGTGCTCTTCTTGAGGCAGTATTAAGTTAAATTAAATAATTAATTGGTTTGATTTTGAAACAGGGTCTTATGTATCCCAGGCCTATCTCAAGCTTACTGTGTTAGCTGAGGATGACCTTAAAGTTGTGATCCTCCTGCCTCTGTTTCCTGAGTGCTGGGATTATGGGTGAGCCACCACATCTAGTTTTACTCAGAGGGAGACACAGAACCCAGCTGGGTGCTACACAGGCTACTCCCAGATGAGCTACACATCCAGCCTGGCAGGCAGTCTTTCAAAACAGCAGCATTTCTGTGTAGCAAATAAGAAGGGGTGAAAGATATATTTTGCAAACTAAGTTGTATTTTCTTATGATGACTGTCGAAGTAGGCTAAGAATTGAGCATAAAATAGGAAGGTTTGGACTTTTACATGTTTAATGTTAAACGCAGATAATTAAATTTTTGTTTGAGTCTATAAAATAAAAATTGTGGTGACATACAGAAGTCAGGACATTTTCCTTGTTAGTTAAAAAAATATCTGTTCTCCTATACACGTACGTGTTTTTAATATTTATATTATACTTATTTGTGTTTGTGTGGATGTGTGTATTATGCATATGTGTGCTACAGCTCACATGAGTAAGTCAGAGGACATCTTGCAAGAGTTCGCTCTTCTACCACATGGCTGTCAAAATTGGTGGGAGGCACCTTTACCATTGAGCCACCTCCCCAGCCCTCATTTATACATTAGTATCCCCATATTTGGGGGCTAGATCTGGACCCACTTTCATACTGTAATATACTTAGAAACTCAATGTTCTCTGGAAACATAAAACACTTATGCCTAGAGAAGTTAAATACTGGCAATAAACTGGAATTTATCAGAAAGTTGCTGAAATCTCAGGGGTCTCTTCTGGCACATTAATGATTTTTCGGAATCCTCCTTCCAGGAGTTGAATTTAGGGAAACCTCATTCAGTATTTTTATGTCACCAAATGTTCACTGAGGTACCAGCTCTCTTCAATATGAAAGTAGCTACAACCGGTGCAGAGGAACCTACAATTCCTCCTGTCCCAATGGGACTAATGATTTAGTTCTTCAGCAGGATAAGCATTTTTAAAAGTCCGAAGGGTATGAGGTAGTTTGGGGAAATGACATGACCATCAGAGCTGTGATAAAACTCTACCCGTGAGCTTCATCATAGCAATTATAATGGCAAAGAAAATCCAAGCCAGTATATGCCAAGTACCATGTGGGTAATACAGGCAGAGGTAATAAACAGTTATAGGCAGTGGGGATGGGTGGGGCAATTGCCCTAGTACAGAATGTAGAGATGAAACTAAGCTACTAGAAATAAGGGGAAATATTTACCTAGTAAAAGCACCTGTGGTTAAGTGCACTCCGTAGCTGTCCATTCTGACTGCATTTTAGAGCTTGTATCAGACGAAAGCATTGCCATGTCTTTTCACATCAGGAGGCACAAGAAATCCGTGGCTTCTAAAGGCTGTCTTTTGGGGAAAAGGTGAGAGTGGAGGGTGTTGAAACAGCCTCAGCAGGCCTGGAACTCACTCTGTAGACCAGGCTGACCTCAGATTCCCAGAGATCCACCTGCCTCTGCCTCCTGAGTTTTTGGATTAAAAGTGTGCACCACCAGGCCCAGATCTAAATCTGCATTTTTAAAATTCCATTTCATCTATTTTTACTGTATGTGTTGGATTGAAGGAAAATGGCCCCAATAGGTTTACATGTTTGAATCCTTGGTCCCTAGTTGATAGAACTGTTTGGGAAGGATTAGAAGGTCCGTGACATTGTTGGAGGAGGTACATCACGGTGGGCAGGCTTTGATGTATCAAAAGATTTGTACATTTCCAGTGTGCTCTCTACCTCCTGGTTGTGGATCAAGGTATGAGCTCTCGGGTCCAGAGAGATACCTCAGTGGTTAAGAACACTAGTTCTTTCAGAGGACTTGGGTTTGATTCCAAGCATCCACATGAACGCTCACAACTCTCTATAACGCTTAAATCCCAACGAATCTGACACCTTCTCTGGCTTATGAGGGCACTGCATGCTTGTGGTGGTACACACTTTTAATTCCAGAACTCAGGATGGAGAGGCAGGTGAAACTCTATGAGTTCAAGGCCAGCCTGGTATACAGAGCAAGTTCCAGGAGAGCCAAGGCTACATAGAAAAAAACCTGTATCAAAAAACATCAACAACAAATTATAGAATCAGATTTCATAAAATTGATAATTAAGGACTATTTGGCAGAAAATGCATCAAATTTTACCCAAGCATGCCCTGCCCACAGAGTCTCCAGGAGCCTGTGGCACTGTGGCTAGCATGAATCAATTCGACCTTACATTTATAGACAAAACTGACCCCCCAGAAGCTCTGCCTACATCTCCTGTCTACATCTGCTGGGAAGAGCAAGCACTAGCTAGCAGAAGCTTGTGTCAGTACAACTTTGGGAAGTGGGTGGTGCTCTAAGGGAATCACATAGGATGATGTAATGTCCACAGTCATTCCACTTTCATGAAGGCACAAACTAAAACCTGGGCATCGGGGGAGGGAACTGCATCTTTCTAGGTCCAGGTCTCACCCACATCTCCTTCTCCTGTCTCCTGATTGGCTTCAGCCAGTGAGTGACAGCAAATGCTCAGTGTCATGCACACGTCTCTCTCCAGATTTCACTGGGAGTGTGAGCATCACTACTCCAGAGCAGACAGTTCAGGAAGCCCAAGGGGAAACTGCGCACCTGCCCTGCATGTTCACCCTTAGCCCTGAGGACCAAGGACCACTGGACATCGAGTGGCTTCGGCTTTCAGGACCTAATAACGAAGAGGTGGACCGTGTGGTGAGTGTGCCCTGTGCCTGCTCACTCTCACAAGGCAGGCTTAGTATCGTGACTGGAAGGCCCACTGCCCAGGCTTGAGAACACAGAATGACCAGAGATTTCAGAAGAGGAGAGGTCCAGGACCCAGTCAGACTCCTACTGTAACCTCCCCTCCTCAGTTCTGGTGTGCAAGTGTACCTCACTGCACCTGGCTCCTATAACCAGCAAAGGGGTCACGAGATGTACACAGTAGGATGAACGTCCACATTCCCACGGTCTGTTCTCCTCATTTCCACACAGTGGAAATTCCACACAGTGAATTTCTTTCAAAGCAAAGGAAAAGCTGAGCATGGCAGCACATGCATGCAATCCTTCTCTATGTAGGTAGGCTGAGGCAGGGGGATTGAGAGTTTGAAGCCAACTTGGGTTACATAGCAAATTCCAGGCCAGCCTGAGCCGCCTGGAAAGGCCAAGTAATAAATAAAACAACAAAAAAGCAGAATTTTAAAGCCTGTAAAATATCAGTGTTAAATTATAGAAATCATAAAATACTGTTGCAGAGGTTTTTCTAATCAAAGTGATCAGAGCTGAATGGAGGTCAAAGACAGCTCCGAGGAGGAGGCACACCCAGTGATCCCATCCATGTCCAAGCATTGGCTCGCACTTGCCTTTTGGATGGTTCTTTAGTATTTA
Source organism: Myodes glareolus (assembly GCF_982192425.1). Classification (NCBI taxonomy): domain Eukaryota; kingdom Metazoa; phylum Chordata; class Mammalia; order Rodentia; family Cricetidae; genus Myodes; species Myodes glareolus. The sequence goes on along the minus strand of NC_142029.1, from coordinate 57,668,768 downwards.
CTTTATTTAAGCTTCTTCTGACACATTGACTTTAAAAACGAATCAGTGGTGGCCTGGAAACTGTGGTGGGTGCGTGTGTAAGAGGGCTTGCTGTGCAAACACGAGAACCTGAACTCAAATCCAGCATTCATGTAGAAAGCTGTGTGTGGGAATGTGTGCCTGTCATGGCAGCACTGGGGTGGAGGGAGCAGGGAGACGCCAAGAGGATCGTGGAGGCCTGCTGGCTTCTATCTCAGCTGGCTCAATGAGAGACCTTGTTATGTGGCTAGTTTCATGTCAACTTGATGCAACCAGAGTCATTCAATGGAGAGGAGGGAAACTCAATAAGAAAATGTCTCCGTAAGATCAGGCTGTGGGCAAGCCTATAAGGTGTTTTCTTAATTAGTCATTAATGAGGGAGGCCCATCGTGGGTAGTGTCATCCCTGAGCTGCTGGACCAGGGTTTTATCAGAAAGCAGGCTGAGCAAGCCACGGGGAGCAAATCAGTAAGCAGCACCCCTTCATGACTCTCCATCAGCTCCTGCCTCCAGGTCCCTGCCCTGTTTGAGTTCCTGCCCTGACTTCCTTCAGTGATGAACAGGGATGATGAGGCATAAGCCAAACAAACCCTTTCCTCCCCAGCTTGCTTTTGGTCATGGTGTTTATCACAGCAATAGAAACCCTGACTAAGGCGAAGTCTCAAGGGACTAAGGTAGAGCCTGATTGTGATGAACAGGCTCATTGCTGTCTACTTGCCTTGCAGACCCATAGGCCCATGAACACACACACACACACACACACACACACACACACACACACTCCCCAAATAAATAAGCAAAAATCAAGTATTTAGGACAAAAAGTGATGTTAATAAATTATATTAGCCCAGAGAAAGGAAGCACATGAAAATATAGTAATACATATTGGATATACATTTTGGAGTGTGTGTGTACCCCATGGAAGGGTTTCCAACAGAGACCAGATAGAGTTAGGATCTACTAGAGCTGGAGTTACAAGCTGTTGGGAGCCTCCAGCATGGCCACTTAGCATGAAACTTGGGTCCTCTAGATAACTAGCAAATACTCTTAAGGACTGAGCATATATATAATTTGTGTATGTTGCCAGTAGAGGTCAGAAGAAGTCACTGGATCCAATGGAACTGGAGTTACAAATGGTTGTCAACCACCATGTGGGTGCTGGGAATTGAACTTGGATCCTCTGGAAGAGTAGCCAGTGCTCTTAACCTTTGAACCATTTCTCCAGCTCAGCAGTATTTTTTTTTTAGTTTAGTTTATTAAGATAATGATTCACTCTATAGTTCAGGCTGGCCTGGAGCTTGCTATGTTGGTTGAACTCATGATCAGGCCTCAGTATTCCTAGTTACTGGAAGCACAGGTATGTCCTATCATGTCTGCTTCCAGTTTTGTATCAAGACAGAAAGAATTTTTTCTTCTCATTAGATCCCTCAGGTAAGTTAGGATCAGCCTTATTCAGAAGCAAAGGAGCAGGACGTTGTTGTTTATTCTTGGGGATGGACAGCAGCCTCTGAGGCAGCTGGAAAAGCAGGAGCATACAGCAATGAACAAGTCTGTGTTCCTGTCCAGCCTCATCAAACCCAGCTCTCTCAGGCTGTGCTAGCTTATTCTCACACCACGCCTCCCGCTCTCCATTTACAATGGGAGTGTGTGGCTACGGCGAGGACCAGGTGGGCGCACTTCTACTTTGTTGCTACTGACCGGCTCAGGGGAGCCACTCAGACTGTGGGGGAACAGGACGAAGGCTCAGGAAATTTTAGGATACAGCAGAGGAAATGACAGACAGACCACCCTCAATGTATTTGAGAATGCTGCTGCAATTTTATTTTTCCAGTGCAAAGCTTTTATATTTTTACAAACAAAGAACTTGGCAAAGGCACACATCATCAGATCATAAAAAAAAGCATAAAACAGTTTACAGAAAGAATCTTTGAAAATGCTTTGACTTGGGCACAAGGACTTTTGCCCAGTCTGTAACAGGCGGCTGGCTGGGCTAAGTGACCTTGTGCTCAGAATATCTTGGGGTGTGAGAGGAGAAGGCCACTATCTTCCTGGGAAAACTTTCTGCTAGGAAATTTTAAAGACATGATCTCAAACTTGTCTGAAACTGGTCCCATACCATAAATCTCAACTTTCTTCCCTCCCCGGCTCTCAGGGTCAGATGTTGTAATTAGCCTAGGTTTATTCTGGCCATAAGGAAGGCTGCATAGGCCTCCTGCACGTATTTCTCAGGCAAACATCTAGTGTTGCTGCGGCTGTTTTCCTACAGAAGGCTTCTAAGGTTTCTCCTGATAAGAGCAACTCCTTTTGCTCCACATCATTAAGGAATTGTCCTAATGATGACCCTGCCAATTCCCGGAACTGGCTACTTCTTTTAAGGCTTTAATGAATAGTAGGGCAGAGCTCAAAAATGTCCTCAGCAGTCTTGTTTGTATCTACAACTGCCTGGAATAGTCTGATCTGTTAGCAATATGCAAGGATCACGAAGAACACAAAGACAAAGAAAAGGACACACATATGGCTCCAAGGACAGCCAGGTCGAGTCAGTACAAATGGTGACTCAGGTGGCATTACACCACAACTAATTGCCAAGGGACAGCCTGGAACACAGCTCCGAGAAGCACAGATCCCAATCCTCCGGCAACACCTGCCCGTCCAGTCAGCATTTCTGCTACACTGGTGAGACAGTCATGGATGTAGCACTTTGTCATTTTGTGCTTTGAATAGCGTAGGTTTTTCTCACCCTGCCTGTTCCTACCGCTCTTTCTCACTCCTCCTCCCATGTCTGTCCGTCCATCCGTCTTTCCTCCCTCCCTACCTATCTTTTGATTTTTGATTCTACGGCAGCATGGCATGAAAAGGGCTTTAATAAAATAAGTTTTGTGTATTTTGTTTTCTGTTTTGGCTAATTTTTCCCTTTCTCTTTGGATTTTCTTTTAGATTATTTTGTATATTATTGATCAAATTTATTCTGACTACTACTATGACCTGAAAGGACGAGTCCATTTTACAACTAATGATGTCGCGTCTGGTAACGCATCCATAAAAATAAGAACCGTTCGGCCTTCAGACAGTGGCACCTATCAGTGCAGAGTGAAGAAAGCCCCTGGTGTTGCCAAGACAACCATTCAGCTGACAGTCGTTGGTAAGTCACTGTTATTGCTAGAGCAGCTTCTCAGTCACAGGGTCAAAGGTCACAATACTAAGTCACAGCATCTGTGTAAGACAAACATGGCTTTTACAGTAATAATTGTATTTATTTATTTTTTATATGCTGGGGATGAAACATACTTACAAGGAAAGGACTCTTCCACCGAGCTGTACCCCTAGCCTACAGTAACAATGTTAAACTTTTGAAGTATCTCTAAATTCCTCACATAACACAGAATCAAAAACTACCATATTTTACATAAGAAAAATAAGAAGTCAGGTGGTGGTGAAGTACGCCTTTAACTGGTAACTCGCGAGGCAAAGACAGGCAGGTCTCTGTGAGTTTGAGTCCATCCTAGTGTACAGAGTGAGTTCCAGGACAGTTAGGACTGTTACACAGAGAAATCCTGTTGAACCCCCTCAAAAAAAAAAAAAAAAAAAAAAAAAAAAAAAAAAAAAAAAAGAAGAAGAAGAAGAAGAAGAAGGAAAGAAAGATGAAAATGATGTGAGATTCCCCTCTGTATGCTATGAATATGTTTTATTACCAATGCTTAAGAGAGACACTGCTTTGGCCTATGGCAGGCAGGGTAGTTGCTGAAGGAGACAGATGCCGGAAACTTACTGGTAGGCTATAGGCTTGTGGTGATACACAGATTAATAGAAACCGGTTAATTCAAGATGTAAGAACTTGCCAGAAATATGCCTGAGTCAATGGCCAAGCAGTGTTGTAATTAATGTAGTTTCTGTGATTATTTAGGTCTGGGTGGCCAGGAAATGAATGTGCAGTCTCCATTTACAGAAAGATAAGAAGTACCTACTTTCATTGCAAAATTCTTCACAATTTCCAAAATAAATGAAATTTTGTCGTTTGAAAAAAAACCCGGAGCCTGGACTCAGGAGAGCTGCTTCGTTGTCTTTTGGGTCCAGTCTTCTGAGTTTGCCCTGAGAATTAAATCCATTTCATTTCCTTGGGCCTCAGTCTATTCTATATGCGTTGACACATGGTGGTGTATAAAAAGCTTTCATCGTCACTGTACCTGACAGCGTCACCCTTCAGAGCTGCGTGGGAGTGCTCTGAGCTTTTGCTTTCACTGTGCAAAAACAAATGAGGTTTTTATGGTGCAGAGCTGGGTGTTTAGGACACTGGGGATGGAATAGTGTGTGTGTGGCGGGGGGCTTTCCAGCTCATGTGGCCAGGCTTGCATGGGAAGCTGCTCCTTTGCCTGCTTTAAATGCATGTGTTACAGAATACAAACCTTAGAATAAGCGATGAAAGTTTAAAATGCCTTCTCAAAACTACTAAAATAATTATGATTGACCTTTTTTGAAAGGAACTAGGAAAGAAGATGAAATAAGGAACGTCTTCAACATTATACATAGGCCAATCACTCAGTGATTTTATGTGTGTGCAGTGTTACAATGAGACTGCCCGCCACAGGCTCAGTCTGGCTCCCAGGTGCTGGCACTATTTGGGTGGGTTTAGGAGGAAGTGTGCCACTGAAGGAAGGTTTGAGGATTCAGAAGCAACACACTGTTTATAGTACACTCTCTGCTTCCTACCCAAGACGGGAGCTCTCTGATCACTGTGCAGCTGCCAGCGCAAGTTGCCATGACAGCCATTCCCCTGAGATGAGGATGAACCCTTATCCTTCCAGAACTGCAAACCCAAATGAGCACTTCCTTCTGCAGGTGTCCTTGGTCGTGGAGTCATAACGAAAACAGGAGAAAAGAACCTGATACTGTATATGTGAAACTTAGCAGTGTTTCTTTATAAATTTTCCTCATTAAAATGGGTTGTACAGAAACCATTTTAACCATTCTGGGCTAAGAATGCAGCCCATTGTAGACTGCTTGCCTAATATCAATAGGCCTTGGCTTCGATCCTCAGTACCACTGCCACCAGAAAAAAGTATCAACAAAAATTATCATCTTTCATAAAAAAAATTTGAGAATTAAAGACAATTTGGCCGAAAGTTCATCAAAATTTACCCAAGTGTGCCCTGCCCACAGAGTCCCCAGGAGCCTGTGGCTAGCATGAATCAATTCGACCTTACATTTATAGACAGAACTGACCCCCACCCCCAGAAGCTCTGCCTACATCTCCTGTCTACATCTGCTGGGAAGAGCAAGCACTCGCTAGAAGAAGCTTGTGTCAGTACAACCTTGGGAAGTAGGTGGTGCTCTAAGGGAATCACATAGGATGACGTAATGTCCACAGTCATTCCACCTTCATGAAGGCACAAACTAAAACCTGGGCATGGGGGGGCAGGGGGAGGAAACTGCATCCTTCTAGGTCCAGGTCTCACCCACATCTCCTTCTCCTGTCTCCTGATTGGCTTCAGCCAGTGAGTGGCAGCAGATGCTCAGTGTCATGCACGTGTCTCTCTCCAGATTTCACTGGGAGTGTGAGCATCACTACTCCAGAGCAGACAGTTCAGGAAGCCCAAGGGGAAACTGCGCACCTGCCCTGCATGTTCACCCTTAGCCCCGAGGACCAAGGACCACTGGACATCGAGTGGCTTCGGCTTTCAGGACCTAATAACGAAGAGGTGGACCGTGTGGTGAGTGTGCCCTGTGCCTGCTCACTCTCACAAGGCAGGCTTGGTATTGTGACTGGAAGGCCCACTGCCCAGGCTTGAGAACATAGAATGACCAGAGATTTCAGAAGAGGAGAGGTCCAGGATCCAGTCAGACTCCTACTGTAACCTCCCCTCCTCAGTTCTGGTGTGCAAGTGTACCTCACTGCACCTGGCTCCCATAACCAGCAAAGGGGTCACGAGGTGTACACAGTAGGATGAACGTCCACATTCCCACGGTCTGTTCTAATTTCAAGTTCACTCTCCCACACAGTGTATTTCTTTCAAAGCAAAGGAAAAGCTGAGCATGGCAGCACATGCATGCAATCCTTCTCTATGTAGGTAGGCTGAGGCAGGGGGATTGAGAGTTTGAGGCCAGCTTGGGCTACGTAGCCTTATGTGCAGTCTCAACTGCACAGTAAGGCCCTGTAGCAAATAAAACAACAAACAAACACAATTTTAAAGCCTATAAAATATCAGCATTAAATTATAGAAATCATATAAGATATATAAAATATTGCTGTAGAAGTTTTCTCTTTTTTTGTTCTTTTTTGTTTGTTTGTTTTGTTTTGTTTTTTGAGACAAACAGGGTTTCTCTGTAACCTTAGAGCCTGTCCTGGAACTAGTTCTTGTTGACCAGGCTGGTCTTGAACTCACAGAAATCCACCTGCTCCTGTCTCCCCAGTGCTGGATTAAAGGCATGGGCCACCACTGCCCGGCTTGCAGAAGTTTTCTATAATCAAAGTGATCAGAGCCAAATGGAAAGGCAAAGAAAGCTCTGAGGAGGAGGCATATCCAAGGATCCCGGCTCCTAGTCCCTGCATCACACTTGTCTTTTAGACGGTTCTTTAGTATTTTGTTTTATCTCAAATGCTGCATATTAGCTTCATCGGACACATTTTATCTAAGAGATCAACACTGGGTTGGAATGTTGGCTCAGTGCGTGAGAGTGTATGCACAAGAGCAAGGAACTGTGATGGAATCCCTAGCCTGGACGTGAGGAGCTGTGTGTGGTAACTCATGTAGTTAGCTTCAACTTGCGAGAGGCAGAGGCGGGAAGATGGCTGGGACTTTCTGGCAGCTAGTCTACATCCAGGTTCAATTTGAGACCCTCTCTCAGAAACAAGACAGCGAGTACAGAACAAGATAGATACCCAGTGCCCTTCTCTGTCCTCAGTGCCGTCACCCACAGGTGACCATGCGCATGCGCACAAGTACACTCGCTTTGGTTCGGTGTTTAGCCAGTTTATTATTATTTTTTCTTCTGTTTTCATTTTCTTTCAGGTTATTTTATATTCTGCAGACAGAATTTGTGATGACTTCTATCCAGGTCTGAAAGGACGAGTGCATTTTACCAGTAATGACATCGGGTCTGGGGACGCATCCATAAATATAACAAGTATCCAGCTATCGGATGCTGGCACCTATCAGTGCAGAGTGAAACAAAGCCTTGGCGTTGCCAACAGGAACATCCAGCTAGCTGTCACCGGTAAATTTCTGTGGCTAGTCACAGGTGTCTTAGAAACAGGGTGGGCTCTCACAGCACTAAAGTCACAGCGATTTATAAGGCAAAGTTTCGATTCTAGAGTAATAATTAGACTCAGTTTTGCTATGTTAGGGGTGAAACCCAGGGCTCATGCTTGCTAGGAAAGGGCTCTGGCCCTGGGCCACACCCCTAGCTCTAGAGTGATAATTTTCAACTTTGAGGTATTTCTAATGTCTTCACGTTGTATGAGACATAAAGTGGACACTTTTTTTTCTTCTGCAAAAGGAATTACTTCTTTTTGTTGTTGTTACTTCATTTTGTTCATGTTTCTTCATTTTATCTTGTGCATATGAGTGTTTTGCCTGCATGTATGCCTGGAAACCAGGAAAGGGTGATGGATCCCCTGCAACTGGAATCACAGAGAGTTATGGAGCTGCCATGTGGGTGTTGCAAATTGAACCTGGGTCCTCCAGAAGAATGGCCAGTGCTCTTAATCACTGAGCCGTCGCTCCAGCCACTTGTTTTCTGTGTTTTTGAGACAAGGTCCCCCTATGCATTCCTGGATAGCCTGGATCTGTGCAGAACGCGATGGCCTCAAACTAACAGAGATATGTATGCCTACACTGCCTCTCAAGTGCTGGATTTAAAAGCATATGGCAACCTCCCCAGCCTATTTCAAACTTTGTAAAATTCATTGACAATTTAAAAAATAAGTGTAGGTTGGGGTTTATTTTTTTGCTTAAGAATTTCATCCACACATATAATTCATTTTTATAAAATTCTACCCCAGTTGGTACCTCCAATTACTCCCCTATCCCTCCCATCTTCCCTGTTTTCCTTTTCAACTTCTTCCTGTCTCTTTCCCTCTCCCTTGGGTTTCCCCTCCCTCTCCCCTGTCTTTCCAGGTCTAGTTCCACCTTCAGTAAGCTCTGGTCAACAGAAGGTTGGGATGGGAGATCCTGAGAGGCCAGAAGGCCCATGGGAGATGAATGGCTCTCCATATTTCTGACAGCCAGGATGGACAAGAATTTTGTTGTATGAGGAAGAACCCTGAGCCTGGACTCAGGAGAGCTGTGTTGTTGTTGCTTTGAACTTTGTCTTTAGAGTTTGCCCCGAGAATTAAATAAATATCTGCATTTCCTTGGGCCTCGGTCTACTCTATGTGTACTGACACATGGTGTATAAAAAGCTGTAGTTGTCACTGTACCTGTCAGAGTCACCTCTTCAGAGCTGCATGGGAGTGCTCTGAGTTTTTGCTTTCACTGCACAAAGGACAAAAGAGGTTTCTATGGTGCAGAGGTGGGTGTTTAGGATGCTGGGGATGTAATTGCATGTGTGTGTGTGTCAGAGAGAGAGAGAGGAGAGAGAAAAGAGAAAGAGAAAGACACACACACAGAGAGAGAGAGAAAGAGAGAGAGAGAGAGAGAGAGAGAGAGAGAGAGAGAATGTGAGTATTTGTGTGGGTACGCAGGCACCATAGCATCTTAAAAGAATGTCAGGAGTTGACATTCTTTTTTCACGGTGGCTTTCAGGGATCAAACTTAGGTCATCAGCTAGCATGACAAGCATTTTACCCATGGAGCTTCACCCCAACTTTGTAGAAACCACTATTTGTTTAGTACTCAGATTATTGAACATCAAACAGAACAAAACAGAATTTTCAGCATCATCCTTAAGTGTGATATAATTGAAAGGCTTTTAAATTTAAAAATTTTAAATATTTAAATTTTAAATATTGTGTGTGACTAGTGCTATGGATCAGAGATTAAGAGCATTGGTTGCTCTACCAGAGGACTAGAATTTGATTTCCAGCACCCAGCTGGCAGCTCACAGCTCTCTGTGACTTCAGTCTCAGATTCTATGCCTTCTTCTGGCCTCTGGGGGCAACAAACACAGAGTCCCCAGGGAGCCTGTGGCACTGTGGCTAGCATGGATCATTTTGACCTCCCATTTATAGATAAAACTGATCTCTCTGTTGTCTGTGTTTCTGTCCTGCCTAGTTTCTGTCCTCCCACCAGGTCCCACAGCAATTTAGCCCCAAAGAAATCACACAGAGGTCCATATTAATGGTAAACTGATTGGCTCATTAGCTCAGGCTTCTTATTAACTCATAACTTATATTAACCCATTATTCTTCTCTATGTTAGACACATGGCTTGGTACCTTTTTCAGCAGGGCAATCACATCTTCCTTCTTCTGTGGTTGGGACAGGACTGGGGAGGAATGGGCTTCCTCCTTCCCAGAATTCTCCTGTTCTCATCGACCCACCTCCACTTCCTGTCTGGTTGTCCCATCTATACTTCCTGCCTGGATACTGGCCAATCAGCATTTATTTAAAACATAATTGACAGAATATAGACAATTGTCCCGCATCATCTCCCAAAAACTCTGACTAAATCCTCTTGTCTACATCTGCTGGGAAGAGCAAGCACTCGCTAGCAGAAACTTATGTCAGTACAACTTTGGGAAGTGGGTGGTGCTCTAAGGGAATCATATAGGATGACGTAATGTCCACAGTCATTCCACTTTCATGAAGGCACAAACTAAAACCTGGGCATCGGGGAGGGAACTACATTCTTCTAGGTCCAGGTCTCACCCACATCTCCTTCTCCCATCTCCTGATTGGCTTTAACCAGTGAGTGACAGCAGATGCTCAGTGTCATGCACATGTCTCTCTCTAGGTTTCACTGGGAGTGTGAGCATCACTACTCCAGAGCAGACAGTTCAGGCAGTCCAAGGGGAAACTGCGCACTTGCCCTGCATGTTCACCCTTAGCCCCGAGGACCAAGGACCACTGGACGTTGACTGGATGCTGCTCACTGGACCTGAAAATGAGGTGGTGAATCATTTGGTAAGTGTGCCCTGTCCCTGCTCACTCTCATTAGGCAGGTGTGGTATCATGGCCAGAATCCCCACTTCCCAGGCTTGTGAACATGGATAGCATGACTGGAGATTTCAGAAGAGGAGGGGCCATCAGATTCCTTGAACACATCATGGACAAGAAGATGTTGTGGAAGTTCTGAAAATGTGGACTTGAACGTGACAGGAGCATAGAAAAAGAGGGGTGTGCCGAGCGGGCTGGGCAGCAAGGGTGTGTGTGTGTGCTGAGTGTGTGTGACAGAGTCACTAGGCTCTGTCTCATGTCAGAGTCGATGTCCGCTATGTTTGTCATCCTCAAGCTTTGGCGTCCTGAGTTACTGGAGCTACAGGTATGGCCCATCCTGCCTGGTGTCTAAATCGCAATAAGACGAAAAGCAATTTGTCCTTTTTAGTTACATTTCATAGGCAAATTACAATGGCTTTCTTGGGTGGGGGGACAAAGGTTGGCCTGTTCTTGATTTTTCTTGATTTTCTTTACTACACCCTCAGAGGCAGCTGAAAAATGAGCGCACACCAGAATGAGCAAGTGTGTGGTCCTGTTCAGTGTTACCAAACCCTCCTCCAGAACTGGGCTGTGCTATTTAATTATGATGAATATTATTTAACCACATTGGACTCAGGGTTTTCCATTTATAATGGGAATAGAGAAGCCAAAGATTTGGCTCAGTACTTAGGAGCACTGGCTACTCTTCTAGAGGATCTTCTGGAGGACCTGGTTTCAGTTCCCAGCATCAACATGGCAGCTCACACCTGTCTGTTACTTCAGTTCCAGGTGACCCAGAACTTTCTTCTGGTCTCTGAGTACTGATGGTATAGAATATTATTTTAGCTGGGCAAAGATGTATTACATTTTTTTATGCTTCAGAATATTAGCTTAGCCATTGCTTTTGTTTATGCTGCATTTGTTTTAATGATATGAAGATGTTGTTTAATCATGTAAAGATATGCTGCATTTGTTTCACTTTGCCTGCCTAAGGCACCTGATTGGTTTAGTAAAGAACTGAAATGCCAATAGCAAGGCAGGAAAAAGGATAGGTGGGGCTGGCAGGCAGAGAGAATAAACAGGAGAAATTTAGGCTTGGAAGGAGAAGGGAAAGAACAAGAGAAGAAGAGAATGAGGAACAAGCCTGGGGCACAAAACCAGTCAGACACAGAGAAGCAGTGAAGGTAGAATATACAGAAGTAAGAAAGGTAATAAGCCCCAAGGCAAAAAGGATACAAAAAAAAAAAACCCAGGTTAATTTAATTTAAAAGAGGTGGCCAGAAACAAGCCTAAGCTAGGCTGAACATTCAAAACTAAAAATAAGTCTCTGCACCATGATTTGGGAGCTGGTTGGTGGCCCAAAAGAAAAAAGCCCAGTACATGCTGGGATTATAGGTGAGTGCAACCTAAATATAATTTAAAATAATAAAAAAGCTTAAAATCATAATAAAAAATAGGGTTGTGGAGCTACACCCCAGGCCACACTGGCCCATTTCTACTTCCTCATTCTGTTTTTAAGTAGTGTGGGTTTCCTTGTAATGTGTTCCTTTCTCTTCTTCTCCTTCCTTCTTTCCTTTCTTCCTTCCTTTCTCTTCTTTCTGTGTATGTAATGTAGTACATGTGTGTGCAGATGCATGTATAGATGCGTGAGCATGCATGTGGAAGCCAGAGGTGGAGGCCGGGTGTCATCTCCTCTCTCTGTCTGTCACATGTTTGTGCTACGATCTCTCACTGAAACTGGAGCTCACGGACGGCTAGACTGACTAGCCACCAGTGCCTAGGCTTTGCCCCCAGCCTCTAGTGGAAGGATGTGAACTCGTGTCTAGCTCTTACACTGACACTGGAATTCCTAGCTCAGGTTCTTGTGCTTGTTCATCAAACACTTTATTTCCTGAGTCTCCTCTCTGGCTCTCTTTACTTTCTTTCTCTCTTCTTCCCTTTCTCTCTCTTTTGTCTCTCATTTCGATTTCATTTTTAAATTCTGTGATAACATGGTATAGACAGGCTTTAACAAAAGATTTTTTAAGATTCATTTTTCATTTCATGTGAGTCTTTTTGTTTTTATGTTCATCTGTGTACCGTGTGCATGCCTAGTGCCCGTGTAGGCCAGAAGTGGCTGCTTAATCCCAGGGGTCTAAAGTTATAGGCCACTGGGAACTGCCATGTGGGTGCTAGGCCCCAATCCTGGGTCCTCTGGAAGAGAAGTACACGCGTCTAACCCCTGAGCCATTTCCTCAGCCAATGTTTGTTTTTTCTTATGTTTTGGTTTTCTTTTAGCTTATTGTAAGTTTAGCAGACAAAATTTATGATGGCTTCTATCAAGATATGAAAGGACGTGTGAAGTTTACAAGTAATGATATCTGGTCTGGTGATGCCTCTATAAATATAACCAATGTTCAGCTCTCTGATGCTGGCACCTACCAGTGTGAAGTGTTCTATGGTGCCGCTGCTGCTAAGAGGGCCATTCAGCTGACAGTTGTCGGTAAGTTACTGTTGTCGGTAGAAAGATGGCTCACTAACAGGGTGAAAGGTCACGGTACTAAAATCAAGCATTCATGTAAGACAAACTTATATTTTCCAATAATTGTATTTATTCATTTTTGACAGGCTAGGAGTGAAACCTGGGCCTCATGCTTCCTATGAAAAAGCTCTATGACTGTACCACACCCCTGTCCCTAGAATTGTAAGTAAACTTTTGAAGTATTTCTAATGTCCTCACATATCTTAAAACATAAAGCCACCACATTTTTAGATAAGAAAAATAAGAATCAATTAACTCCTTTGCAAAATTCTTTACTGTTAGGAATATTTCCTAACGTGAGCTCTCTGCCGACACCAAAAATCCCAACCAAGTCAAATCATAACAAGCTGAATTAAAGGATATCCAGGTTTAACGGGATTTCTGCATTCTTAGGTGTTCCCCCCAAGGGAACCGGGAAGCCACCAATATGACCACGGGTGGGGGGTGAGACAGCACGGACATGGGACCACAAAGGGACTCTCTGGGGAGCAGTTTAAATAGACTAAGGGAGGGGCCAAGGCTTGGCAGGCTGCCTCGACAGACACTTCTCTGGGGAGGGGTCAAGGTTTGGTGGGCACAGGGGCGGGGCCTCCAAAGATGGAGATCAGAGACAGGGACTTACATCTATGATTTCCAAAACTGTTGTTTGAGAAAGAACCCTGAGCCTGGACTCAGGAAAGCTGCATTGTTGTCTGTTGTTGGTTGTTTTTTTACTCTTTAGGAGCTTTACTCTCTGGAGGTCCACAACCCAGCTCCTAGATAAATCACACACGGAGGCTTATTCTTACTTATGAATCCCTGGCCTTAGCTTGACTTATATCTGGACAATTTTTCTTAAATTATCCCATCTACCTTTTGCCTCTGGACTTTTTTCCTTTTCTTGCTTCTGTATGTCTTATGTTCACTCTTACTCATGACTGGCCCCTAGTGTCCTCTTCTTGTTCTCTTGCGCCCTGATCTCTCATCCCAGATTTCCCCTCAGATTCTCTGCCTGCCAGGCCTGCCTATCCTTTCTCCTGCCTTGCTATTGTCCCTTTAGCTCTTTATTAAACCAGTCCGGTATTTTAGGCAGGCAAAGTAACACAGTTCAGAGAGTTAAACAAATGCAACATAAAAGAATGCAAGACATCTGTACATCATTAAACAGATGTTCCACAGCATCAACGAATGTAACACTTCTTAAATTAATATTCCGCCACAGATGTCATGGTGACTGTTGTTTTGGATCTAGTTCCTCTAGGTTTTCTCTGAGAATTAAATACATTTCTACATTTCCTTGGACCTCATTCGATACACTATGGGGTACTGGAACATAGTGCTGACCATAAAAATCTTTAATCGTCACTGTAGGGGTGTCAGAGCCACCCCTTCAGGGCGGCACGGGAGCGCTCTGAGCTCTTGCTTTCATTGTATAAAGACAGATGAGGTGTCTATGGTGCAGAGCTGGGTGTTTAGATGCTGGGGACGAAACAGAGGAGAAAGCTGATGGAGAAGCCAGTCCACATCAGGCAGTGATGTCACATTTTCATCGCTGTTTTCATTCCTTAAAGTGGGAGACGAGACAGGCTGGGAGGTGGTGAAGTTCTCTCGCTGATGGTCAAGAGGACAAAGGGGAACTCCTATGATTGTCGGGCTGCGAAGTTTCTTTTCTTTCTGTGGATCGTGGGGTAATGTGCCCAATATCAATCCCCTCATGTTCAGAAATCAGAAAGGTGATAGTTCGCATTACGCTTGAGCGCCTTACTGTATAGGCTTCATACAGGTGGGTGGTGGCTAGTCCTCTGTTAGGGCAGCAAGCTCTTGTTCTGCGACCTAAGATCTCGTTTTAGAAGATGCTTGGACACACGTTTTGTAGGTATTTCTGATTGTCTGGCACAACCCTAGAAGTAAACAGTCAGTGCCCCTCCCCGCATACACACATGCCAACTATGCCTTGTTCCTTCTATCTGATGGACTCATCAAAGGGACAGGTGAAGAAGGGTTGCATGTGGGAATTGGAGTCGTCTGAACACTGCTGTCCTCTAGAGCAGGAATATCCGTACGGAGACCAGGAAAGAGAAGGCACACTGAACACATCCCCAGGCAGCATTAAGGGCTGTTGCCTGCTGGCAGCAGCACTGAGTGCAGACGCTGATCCAAGGCACTCTGGTCTGAGCGCCGTCAGTCAAAAATGCTTTCTACAGTGTGAAAAGTGACCCAGCCTGAGTGATTGTAGTTCTCAGTCATGATCTCACTGTTCCAGACACTTGGCATTCCTCAGTGCACTTAGCTGCATTTCTCTCTTTATCAGTTACTACTTCAGCTATTATTTTATCACATTCATTGACATGTGTGTATATGCTCATGTACCATGCATGACACATGATGGAGGTCATAAGACAGCTTACAGGAGCTGGTGTCTCTTTCCATCATGTGTGTCCCGAGGGTCAAATTCAGGGTACGCCACTTATCAACAAGTGCTTTTCCACTGAGCCAGCCCTGTTTGTGCTTTCTAACAAGGACAGCAGATTCTTTTAAAAATACTTCAGTTTCTTTGCTTTATGTGTTTTCCCTGCATGTAGGTATGTCTGCAGCACAGGCATGCCTCGTTCCCTCAGAGGTCAGAAGAGGGTGTCGGATCCCTTGCATCTAGAGTTATGGTTATGAGTCACTATATGGGTCCTGGGACTCAAACTGGGTCCTTTCTGGAGCAACAAATGCTCTTAACCACTGAACCATTTCTTAAGCTTCAAGGATAGCATGCACTCTTAACTGTACTATTGGTTTCTTTTTTAAGGGTCCCCTGGCTGACCTTGAAGTTGGGCTCCTTCTGCCTCACCTCCCAAGTCTTGGAATTGCATATTTGTATCTGTAAATGGTTTGCATTGTTGAGGTTTTTAAAAGATTTCTAATTTTTAAAATTTATTTATTTATTAAAAATTTCCACCTCCTCCCCGCCTCCCTTTTCCCCTCCCCCTCCCCACCTTCCCTTCCCTCTCTAGTCCTAAGAGCAGTCAGGTTTCTATGCCCCATGGGAAGTTCAAGGTCTTCCCCCCTCCATCCAGGTCTATAAAGGTAAGCATCTAAACAAACCAGGCTCCCACAAAGTCAGTCCATGCAGTAGAATCGAAACCCAGTGCCATTGTCCTTGGCTTCTCAGTCAGCCTTCATTGCCAGCCACATTCAGAGTGTCCAGTTTGATCACATGCTCCATTACTCCCAGTCCAGCTGGCCTAGGTGAGCTCCCATTAGATCTGTCCCAGTGTCTCAGTGGGTAAACGCACCCCTCATGGTCCTGACTTCCTTGCTCATGTTTTCCCTCCTTCTGCTCCTCATTTGAACCTTGGGAGCTAAGTCCAGTGCTCTAATGTGAGTCTCTGTCTCTATCTCCATCCATTGCCAGATGAAGGTTCTATGGTGATATGCAAGATATTCATCAGTGTGGCTATGGGACAAGGTATATGTAAATCATACCTATTATGCAAGTTGCTTTTCCCTAAGCAAATACCTTTCTTTTCAGGCTAATCAGTTTCCCCAGAGATCACATCAATTGAACTTCTAATTAAGTTTTGCCAAGTATTTGATCCTGTGAATCTCATGAAATGTGCCTTGTGCTCCTGCGTTCCTTCAACCTCGAAAGAACCCTTTGTGACAATAAACCAGTGTCTCGGCATTCTCTTTGATTTTTCTGCCATCAGTTCGCCCCTGTATTCTAATGTTAGAGAACCCAGCAGCAATATCTTGGAGATAAGAGATGTAATTTTTCTGGATATCAGTTGATGAAAATAAACATGATTTGAATTTTGAGCTTTGGAAAAAGAATCTAAGTCCTTCAAACAAATAGTACTGCTGTAGCTCCATTCCATGCTCTCTGGAGGGCAGGTGTAAACACCAACAGTGTGCTTACTGTCCTGCTCTGTCCTTTCTTACAGCCGTGGCTCTCCAGGGCAGGGCTCCTGTAATTCAGCTCTGGAAGCACCTCCCCCAGGGGACTGAAGGTGTCACACTAATGTGTAAATTTTGCTTTATTGGTGTGAGTATGCATGGGTGTCGCATGTGGTGCACGTGCATGCATGTTCTTCAGTCAGGCTCCACTCCATTTTGTTGAGTTGGGGTCTGTGACCTGAACCCGGAGATCACAGATTTGCTGGTCTTTCCCAGGCTGGGGTTCAGCGCATAGCCCCCACTTTGGCTAGCTCACAACTGCCTGTAGTGCTGGCTCTGGGGCATCCAGTGCCCTTTTCTGGCTTCTGAGGGGGCCTATACAGATGCACACATGCACATACACCACACACACACAAACACATACATTTCTTGGAGACAGCAAAAAAAAAAAAAAATGAATCTTGCTTTCTAATCCAGTCTGCTAGTCTGTGTCTCATTACTGGGTAATTGAGATGGTAAATTATTGTTCAAAGACATGTATTATCACTCTGATACATTTTCTTAAATCTTTTGATTGATTGTTCTTAAACTGTTTATATTCTTGTGTTCTCTTGCTTGTTTTCATCCTTTTCTTTGATCAAAATGTTTGTCCCAGTGTCCTCTTCAGAGGTGGCTTAGTGCTCACAGACTCCTTTAATCGGCTGTCCTGGCGATTGTTCTCTCCTTATATTACAGCTGATAGTGTTGCTGGGTCCAGTGGTCTGGGTTGGCACATATGGTCATTCAGCAACCGCAGGTAATTAGTCCCAGCCCTTCTGGCTTTTAAAGTCTTCACTGAGAAGTCAGTTGTTCTCACAGGCTTGATTTTATAGGTGACTTGTTTCTCTCTTGAAGCTTTCAGTATCCTGTCTTATTTGTTCTGTACATCAGTGTTTTACTATATGCTGTGGGAATTTCTTTTCTGGCCCTGTCTAACTGGTGTTATGCACATGCACTCTGATAGTCATTTCTCCTTCCTTCCTTCCGTCCTTCCTTCCTTCCTTCCTTCCTTCCTTCCCTCCCTCCCTCCCTCCCTCCCTCCCTCCCTCCCTCCCTCCTTCCTTCCTTCCTTCCTTCCTTCCTTTTTTTCGAGGCAGGGTTTCTCTATAGCTTTGGTGTCTGTCCCAGAACTAGCTTTTGTAGACCAGGCTGGCCTCCAACTCAGAGACCCACCTGCCTCTGCCTCCCAAGTACTGGGATTAAAGGCGTGCACCACCACCGCCTGGCCATTTCTATTTTCTTATATTTTGGGGGCTTTCTTCTATGATTTCGTTGAAAATACTTTTGTGCCTTTGACTTGGGGTTCTTCTTCTCTGTGGCTCAGTTTTTGCCATCTTACACTGTCTCGGAGTTTCTGCATGTTCTGTTCATGGGTTTGGTTTGATTTATTTATTTTTTTAGATTTAACATTTTCTTTGACTTAGTTATCCAGAAATACCTCTACCTTGTCTTTAAGCCTTGATATTCTCTTTTCCACATCATCCATTTGATTTACTGAATTTTTAATTTTGAGTTTATTTCATTTTGGCTTTTCTTCAGAAATTCTCTTCATTCAATTCAATTTTCTTATGTTGAATTGCTTCCTTTATTTCATTCAACTATTTTCAGTTTTCATTCTGGCATTCATCCTTTCTGAGTTCCTTCAACATATTTATATAGCTATTTTGAAATTGTTTTTTTAAAGCTGCTTTTTCTCAGGGAGTATGAGAATACACCCTTTTGGAGATGTTTTATCTTGGTCATTCATGTTGTGCTTTTGTGGTAGTACCTTTATCTGGAGGTTTGGTTTTTGGTTGTGTTTGATATGTTATCTGTTCCGCCTTTGTTGAGCGGACACTTATATGGGTTTACTCTCACCTAGTCAGGTTGTTATGGGCCAGCTGAATGGTGGTTGGGGTTCCGACTTGGGGCCGCTCAGTGTTTATGTCTAAATGGAGTGCAAGTGTGGGGTCCATCCTCTCCTGCACCTAGGCCTAGGTCTCCAAGTGCCTGGCCAATATCAAACAAGAGGCCTCGTCCAAACCAAGTGGAAGGTGAGTGAGAGGCCCAGGTCCCCACATTCAGTGAGTCCATAGCCCTAGCACAACCCCCAAACAGCCTGGCTCCAGAGGCAGGGAAAGAAACACACCCTGAAAACGGAACCAGAGGTAGGGGAAGACACTCTGTCCCCAAACCTAGAGCCAGAGACGAGTTCCCGGACCCTGAAACTAGGACCAAAAGAACGCACTAAGTCCCTAGATTCAGGACATACCAAAGAAAGTTGTCTTGGCCCCAAAATTAGGGCTACAAAGGTAGAAAGAACCAAAGAAAGAAACACAGTTTGGCCCCAGAAATAGAGCCATCTCTGCCCCTGACTTGAAACCA
This sequence comes from Myodes glareolus, assembly GCF_982192425.1. Taxonomy (NCBI): domain Eukaryota; kingdom Metazoa; phylum Chordata; class Mammalia; order Rodentia; family Cricetidae; genus Myodes; species Myodes glareolus. The sequence continues at coordinate 57,649,891 of NC_142029.1, read as the reverse complement.
GCCAATCCCCGAACAGGAAAAACAGACCAATCAGAGCCTCAGGCAGTTACCCTTAAGTCTGGAAAGTCCCCTTACATCATTGGATGGCAGTCAATCAGAAGCTTGGAAGTCTGGAATTCCCCCTCACCACTAGGGGGCAACCAATCACAAGTCCTGGGGCTTGGAATTCCCATCAACCTCTGTTTTCTGCTGTGGGTCTCTTCTGCGCTGTACCTGTTGCTGCTTCAGATGGGCAGAGGGAACCGAGTTAACTAGTGAATAAAGACTCTATTTCTACATCGGAGTGGGTCTTGAGGTGGTGATTCGGGTTCTTCCCTGTAACAGTGAGGACCACACCAGAGATTGTCTTCTGACCTTCAGATGTGGGCACTGGGTGCCAGCCATGAAAGACTTTCAGAGAAGAGCAGGGAGGCAAACCACGGGAAAGTAGTACTCTGCGAGTCTATCCAGAGAGGGGCCTGTGTGGTGCCGTGGGCAGCAGCGGTGCCCTCCTCTGCCGCAGAGGCGCCTGCGCAGTGCTGTGGACAGCGGAGGTACTCTCTTCTGATTGATGCAGTCCATGTAACTGAGATCATTTATTTTCCTCTTTATTTCTTCCCACATACGAATGAAAATAAAGCAACCTCTTCATAAACCCACATTCTAAATTCAGTTTTTAAAAAATTAATTTTGTGTGTATGGATTTGGACTCATGTGCCACAGAGCACACATCCAAGCACAACTTTGAGGAATCAGTTCTCCCTTCTGACATGTGGTCCTGGGGACTGGACACAGGTCACTGGGCTGGTGGCAGGCACCTTCCTATTTAACCATCTTTTTTCTTCCTTCTTTTTTTGAGATAAGGGTTTCACAATGCATCCCTGGCTGGCCTGGAATTTGCTATCTCACAAGCTGGCCTTCAAAATACAGAAACCAGCCTGTCTCTGCCTCCCAAGTACTGGAATTAAAAACATATACCACCACACCCAGATAAATGAAAATCTTTTCATTTTTGAATGATTTATTTTTATTTTATGTATATAAATGTTTTGTCTGAATGTATGTATATGCACCAGATGCATATCTGATAATCGTTGGAGGCCAAAATAGGGTGCTAGATCACCAAGGACTGGAATTACAGATGGTTATGAGCTACCGTGTGGATACTGGGAATGGAACCCAGGTCCTCCTCAAGAGGGCACCATGAACTCCTAACTGCTAAACCATCTTTCTAGCACCTATATTAAATTCTTATATGACATTATTGGATTTTTTTCATGTTTTCAGACAGAAAATGCTTCTTGTCTTCTCTGGTTACACAAATTGTATGATTATGAACCAGCTGCTTCAAATACAGGCCAACCTATCTGCGCATGTGAGACATGAAAACACACCCACTGTCGGACACAGCCAGCAGCACCATTTTTATTTTACAGTGTTTACTGTAGTCAAGGTTACTGTGGTGAGATGTTAGTGGTTTTGGTCCATATTTTATTTTCCATTTGAATTAGAAACACAGTAGTTAAAAAATAAATTTTTATGATTCCATTTTTCTTGACCATTGGAATATTACAGTTTCAAGTAACAAAAGATAAAAATAAAAACATTGCAGATTAAATCTACCAATATGTACAGCGTGAACACACTTAATTACCACAGTCATTAGCAAGACCTGATGTCACCTCTTCAGCCCAGAACTCATTAGGAAGCAGTCACTGAGAGACCTCTGGGATCTCCCTGTTGTCCACAATGAGTGTATGGATAATCCCTTCTCTTCTCTTCCCGCTGCTGACGGCTTTTATGTAACAGTCGTGGTTCCCAACACTGAAGTGTGTTTCAGTCCCATCGTCTACAAACTCGCCCTAGGACAGCAAGGGAGGAAGCATCAGTGTCCAGAAATACTTGTCAGAGCACTGGCATCATCTAAAAAGTACCAGTCGTAACATCAAACTTCAAAATCAGAGCCCAAAGGTTATGTTTAGAGCCCTGTGGTTTGCTCTAATTTTTGAAATCTTGAGGGATTTTAAGTTTCAGGAGAAGAAAGCTCTGTGTCCGCAGTGTGGACAATGTTTACAAAACTAAAAACAGTGGGCGTGTCAAAAAACATTCTCAGTTACGTACACTACCCTAGCATGGGGCACCGTGTCACTGTGGTCACAAGAGCTGCCATAAGTGACACTATTGTCCTCATTTTATAGACACAGAAATGAAGAGCGGCAAATTTAATGACTTGCTGAAAGCCTGTCCAGTAAGACAGAAGGGTTCCCACAGGGCTCAGGAGACAGGCAGAGACAGGCGGCTTCTCCAGACGTAAGGTTAGCACACACCCAGTGTAACCAACAGCCCTGAGCACGGAGCACCACAGCCTGGACTAGTCTGAATAAGACACACGGTTTCAGTGTGAAATATAAGAAGACTTAGCATGAAACAATGCGAAGAACTAGTGACTATTTTTTTTTTTTTTGAGACAGGGTCTCTCTACATAGCCCTGGCTCCCCAAAACTCACTATGTGTATCAGGCTGTCCCAGAACTCACAGCGAGCCACCTGTCTCTGTCTGCCTCCTGAGTTCTGGGATTAAAGGCATGTGCCACCATACATGTCTTTATGACATTTTTGATACACTGATTTAAATTAAACATTAAAATTAATCCACCTTAAATTTCCTTAGTGTTGCTACTAGAAGGGTGATGCTCTAGAATGAAAAATCAGGAGCTGGGGGACAGGAAAGAACTGTGCCAGAAATCTTTCACAGTTAGACTTAAAACCTGCCTGCATGGTCTGGGACTGTAACCTGGGCTAGAGGCTCTGCTTAGAACGTTAAGTCCCAGCTCCTTACAACACAGCACACCTGAGCATCACAGAGGACAGAGCGAGCAAGCCTGGAGTCCACACTCTAAGCAGCAGCAAGTACAGGGACATCAGAGAAAGCTCTTTGGAGGTCTGGGCAACCCCAGCAGGTGGTCTTTGGAGGGTGTGTACTATAAGCCCACCCAGGCATGCCCTGGGGCACTTTATCCTGAGCCCTTGGAAGGAGCCTGTGGAAGGCCACACACAGTCTCTCCAAGTTGCTTCTTGGCAATTTCACCCGTTAGTGACGATACTGGGGTGAAAACAGCGCATGCTGTATAGGAGCAGTCTGGGCATGCACACAGATCAGGGCAGGCTGAGATAGGGAAGCTGCCCGGACGCTTCTGCCACTGTAGCTACAAGCAGGCAGTGGGGTTATAGAGGGCTGTCTTTGCACTGGTTTCCTGCCAGTTACTAGGAACAAGCACATCATAGATTTTATCCTATTTAAAGTCACATGTACTTATACTGAAAACCATTATTCTGTACAAATGACATACATTAATAATTTCTAGAAACCCGCCTTATTGTCAGTTTTTCAGAGGTGAGGACAGCACTGAGGGCCTCGCACATGTTAGCTAGGTGAGTGCCCTACTACTGAGCTACAACCCTAGCCTTGATTTATTGTGTTAAGATTTATTTTAACAAAAAAAAAAAAAAAAAAACACTTTGAGAAGCAGGTGTTGGTGGTGCACACCTTTGATACCAGAGGCAGGTGGATCTCTGTGTCCAAGGCCAGCCTGGTCCATAGAGTGAGTTCCAGGACAGCAGACCAGCCAGGGCTACACAGAGAAGTCTTGTCTCAAAAGAAAAAAAGTTTTATTTTTATAGATTTTTAAATTTTATGTGTCTGAATGCTTTGTCTGTGCACCACATGTGTGCTTGGTGCCAGCAGAGGTCAGAAGAGGGCACTGGACCCCCTGGGACTGGAGTTACAGATGTTCTGTGTGTGTATGAACATGCCTTTTACATGGCACTGGGAATCCTAACTCAGGCCCTTGTGCATGCCTGGCAGTTTAACTGACCCCAGCCATCTCCACAGCTCTCATCCTCCTCACACCCCTTGTCTAGAATGAGGACCTGTTAGTCACACTCACTAGGAATAGGTAAATGGTAACTTACTGCTGTCTCCATTTTTTGGCCATTGCACCATACATCCATAGTATCTTTCTCTGTAAAAGCAACATAAATTCCAAAAGTTATAGTTCTATATCTAAGGTTAACCACTTTTTTAAAAGCCAAATTCAGTATATTTCTAAACTGCAATATACTTTTGCAATATAGTTTTGCTGTTCTAAAACTCAATACTTTGAAGATCTTTGAAACTCAAAATTTGAAGAAACTTTGTTCATAGATGAAACCAGGTTTTTAAAAATCTTTTGTTTTGTTGAGATTTTTGAGAAAGGATTTCTCTGTGTAGCTCTGGCTGTCCTGAAACTCACTCGGAAGACCAGGCTGGCCTCAAACTCACAGAGTGCTGGGATTAAAGGTGTGTACCACCATGCCTGACTTTGAAATTTTTAAAGAGAAAGTCACAGTCTCATCACAATGTGATAAAAATCTTGTTAAAATAGATTCTAAAGGACAATCTTTTTAAAGGGGCTACAGACAGATGAATGAAGGCACGAGGAGGACCTGGTTCCTAGGAAACTGGTTAACAAATAAAACCAACATCGGAAATGTGATTTAGCATCACTGACGAGATGACTTCCGCCTCCCGCACTGACAGAGCTAACTGGATGATGTTGTAAAGACCATAGGCCTTGGGGTTTGCAGAAGGCACATAGTAGGAACTCAGCTTTTAGTTTCGTGCTGGACAGGACAATAATCATATTTTATAGTGGTTTTACTCTGGAAAAAACTACTAGATTATAAGAAAAAATATATTAAGCATGTGCACTCTACAGTGTGGGGCGGCAGGGAACACAGTGCTGCTGTGGCAACCTCATGCAGCAGTCTGCTACCGTAGCTGACTGCCAGGTGGGAGTCCCCAACACTGCCTGTCAACATTAGTGTCCCAAGAGTTTGGCTGGAAGAAGACTGTGATCTCCAAGGAGCCAGATGAGGAAGCAGAGTGAGAGCCTGTGTTTGTGACCTGCAGGGGCACCAGGCTCCAAGGACAAAGCAAGGACAAGGCTGCACCACAGCCTTTGTCTCCAAGGACAAAGCAAAACACCACACATATAAAGGAAGAAAATCACAATTTTTGTTTTTGTTTTTCAAACAGGGCTTTTCTGTGTAGCTCTGGCTGCCCTGGAACTCATGCTGTAGGCCAGGCTGGCCTTGAACTCACAGATTCGCCTGCCTCTGTGCCATAACCACCCAGCTCAAATTTTTTTTTAAAAGAAAGGAACTCAAGCAATAAAGATGTGAGAAAAAATGCTGACATAAAAAAAATGGAAGGATATATAAATAATACATACACTTTCTCTCTTCCCACAAGAAGAGCGAATGCTAGACCAGGTGGTGGTGGAGCACGCCTTTAATCTTAGGCAGAGGCAGATCTCTGGTCTACAGAGTGAGTTTCAAGACAACCTGTCTCAAAATAACAAAATAAATAAATAAATAGAAATAAAAAGAGAAAATCAATATGAAAGCCCAGAAAATAAGAACTATACATTAAAATATCATTCAAATCTGAAGAGATGAAAATGGAGTAATTTTGAATAATGGACACAGATTTTATACATATATATGTATATATATATGTATATATATATAACTTCTTCCAAGTTTTTGATTATATAGTGAAAAGACTCACCGCATTCATACAATTGATCATCACAGAACACAGGGCTTTTAAAGAAAGGGATAAAATTTATTTGGGTACCCAGGTAAGAATAACCAGAGTGGTTAAAGGTTCAGCGTTCTCACTGACACTTCCGGCAAGGAAGCCATGTGTGTGCCCGTCCCTTTTCTCTCGCTCTGGCAGAAACAACTTACGAGAATAGAGGGTTATTCCGGGCGTGGCTTGAGGAGATATAGCCCATAATGGCAAAGAAAGCATGGCTGTGCAGCGATGTAGCCGGAGTGGGAACTACAATGTTATACCTTGGTGGGCCAGGAAGTAGAGTTCAGCAGACAGCAGGATGGTCTAGCATCCTCAAGTCCCGCCCCTGTAGACATGTGTCTGCCAGTCAGACCCTTGGTTCAATAGGTTTCATGGTCTCCCAAAACAGGGCCACCAACTGGGGACCAAGCATTCAAACACATGAGCTGTCTGGGACTTTCAAAGTCAAATCATAATACTTAAGATTCTTTTTATTTTTTAACTTTTTAAATAAGATTTTTATTATTGTTTTTATTGAGTTATATATTTTTCTGTGCTCTCCTCCCTTTCCTCTCTGCTCCCCTTCTACCCTCTAATACCTAAGATTCTTGAAAGAAAATGTAAACTGAGACTATTACATAGAGTGAAACTGACTTCCAAGTGTGCATGCGTGCGCACACACACACACACACACACACACACACACATACACACAACACCCCCCCCCAAAATATCCCAAAGCTATCAGTATATAAGAACTCAAAATACTGTTCCCATGAATCCTTCAAAAGGGGAGTTAACAGGAAAGATTCAGGAACCACAGTGGCCAGACAAGCTGCAGCCAGACAAGCTGCAGGCAGACAAGCTGCAGCCAGACAAGCTGCAGCCAGACAAGCTGCAGCCAGACAAGCTGCAGCACAATGGCTTCATTTATGCGTTAAGTGTGGGCTGACAAGAGGAAGGCAGGGCACGGAACAGTTATCCATCCTGACAAGGTGCACAGGGCAAACTGGAGGACAATGCAGAAACTGTAGAAGGATTTTTGGTAATTATATTTATGGCAGTAGTACTGCTAGTATTATTAAATTATTATAAGTGTCTGCAATAGCAAATTAAGTAGTGATATTGTAATTCTATCATCCTGTGTGTCCTTGAGAAGGAAGATTCTAAGTGTCAGGAAAAAAAGAAGATACAGATGTTAGATAAGATTAAGTAAAACCTATACTCCTCAACTTGATCTGCAAGTTATGAACTCAGAAGACACCTTAAAAATCTCTTAGAGGCAGGTGGATATGTGAGTTCAAGTCCAGCCTGATCTGCATATTATTTCCAGACTAGCCAGGGAAACACAGAGACCCTGTCTCAAAAAAACCCCTCAAAACAGAAAAGATCTGTCCCTATCCCTTCTGCTTTCCTTCTTCCCTTTCTCCTATTACCCATCCCCTTGTTCTGTTTTTTATATCTATCTACCTAACTGTCTATCTATCATCTATCATCCATCCACCCACCCACCCATCCATCCATCCATCCATCCATCCATCCCCCTACCTACCCACCCACCAATCTAACTTCCTCGCTCTGCTCACTGAGGATTGTGGAATGATGAAATAACACTCAGTACTTGGTCAGATTATCCTCTTGAAATACATTTTTATCTAATATTCATGTCTAGGCCAAAATATTCAAAACAGTTCAAATCATCCTGTTATGCAAAATCTGAGATAAGCTGCCAAAGCCCACTAGAAATATGCTGCAAGGACTCAGGGACCACTCTAACGAGAAGTCCCTCAGTGGTTCAAAACAGCACATTTTTATGGCTCACACCTGTTATCTAAGCACTTGGGAGGCAGAGGCAGGAGTATTAACAAAAGTTTCAAATCAGCCTGGGTGACAGTGAGCACCAGGCCGGGAGAGACAGAGCAAAACCCAGTCTCAGAATAAACACACACATACACGAATTCCCCTCTCCCAAAAAGGGACATTTTAAGCATTAATGAACATGGTAACTGCAATGTACTAAAGCGAAGTAAATTGTTTTTTCTCTGTGTTAACAATGATTTAAAACTGGAAACAATTCAATAGTTTGAAGGCTGGTGACTACAGGGAATGGCAAAGCTACCCTGCACTTCTACAAGAAATGTAGGGTATGTGACTGGAAGTTTCTAGTTAGATAAACACCTAGATAGGAAGCAAAGAATGAAAGAATCCAAGAATGACATCTGGCAACAACTGATGGATGAATGGTCTAGCCATTAAGCATTACGTTTAATCCTGGTGTCAACTTATCTGGATCTGGAACCAACCAGAAGGTAAGCCACTGGGCATGTCATAATGTTCCTGATCAGGTAATTGGGAAGATCCAAGCTGAATGTGGGCGGCACCTCCCAGTGGCAACCCCTAATGAAAAGGGTTAAAGGAAGCTCTGCCTTTCTGTCTGCCTGCCTTCGCTCTACATAGTGCATTCACCCTGATGCTTCTGGATCATCCTTCACTGATATCAGGACCCAGCTTCAGCAGGCTTCCACTGTGGACTGAGACCAGTGGGGTCTCCAAGAGTTCTCCAGGCAGTCAGCGGCAGGTACTGCTAGGGCATCAGATTCACCGAAGGAACCAGGACTTCAGCCTCACCAGTGTGGGACCAACATTAGTGGAATACCCAGACCATAGCAGATAAGCCAATCTGATAAATCTCTCTCATACACACACACACACACACACACACACACACACACACACACACAGTCACTCTATTAGATTCTGTTCCTCCAGAATCTGACTAATACAGTTGTCAACACTGAAGAGAAAGAGAATGATAAACTGTGTGCTTCAAGATACCAGCAAACTGTAAGTTGGTTTTGCCAGAAAGAATGTTCAATCAAAACTCAATTTGACAATTCTTCAGTTAGGTATCACTTTACAGAAAATCCACAGGCATTCAATCAGCAAAACTCAGGTCACACCACAAGCCAAGCTGACTTTTTATAGTAAGTAATTAATTTAGGTTCTTTTCTTTTATTTACTTCTCCCCTTTTAAGGATAGTTTTACTCTGTAGCCCAGTTAGCCTCAACCTTCTGGTTCTCCTGTCTCAGTCTCTGGAGGGTTGGTATTGCAGGTATAAGCCACCATGCCTGGCTTTTAGTTTTTTATGTGATTTATCAGATAATAAACATTTCTCATCTAAAAAAATAAAATTCAAACAAAAACTCTATTTGCTAGCACCCAACTAGATTGTGGACCACTACGGCACGGTCAAAGTTCCTTCTGTCTGTGCATCCTCAATCCCTGGTAGACAGACTATCTTTCTTTTCAGAGGCAGTTAATAAATAAGACCTAAATAAATGAATTAAGATGGTTTATTAAACCATTTTAATTTCATAATATGGGGGTACCAGAATAGTGAAAAAGGTTACTTCTTAAGTCTTAGCTGGACTTGGATGGCTCTGATCTAATAGAACCCCTAGTCCTACTATTACCTGATGAAGATTCTCGCCCTAATGATGAATCTTAAATTTCTAACTGCTTTTTATTTATAAAGAGAAATACTAAACAATCAGTGCCTGCATTAGTATCACTTCTTAAGCCCAGGGTTACAGTCATCAAAGCCAACCTTATCAAACCTGGAATTACGACACCACATATAAATCCAGTGGGTTAAATGAATCCCCATTCCTGAAGGAAGGGAGAAGTACTATCTCCTCTCCACTGAAAGCGCCTACAGAAGTCTGGGGGCAGGACATCATCAAGGCCAAAGGGTTCTGCAGAAGCAGCCCCAACTCACCCAGAACCACTCTCCAGTCCTCGCCGTCCAAGTGCAGCACCCAGGTGTTGGTGGTCTTTGATCTGTTCTCCATGTACTTCTTAAGGCTTTTCCCATCGATCTCCAGAGTGTACTCATATGCAAAACCACTGACAGCATCTATATTTATGGTGGCTTTGGTTTTTGCAGCTCCAACGCAGAAGGTTTCTTTGCCCACCAATTTGAACATCCACTCTTTTCTTATTTCTTCCTAGATGATAAGGTATAAAAGTTTCATAAACACAAACAGAAAAATTAGTATTTAATTTTTTAAATAATGTAAAAATTAAGACTGTCCAAATGGCAATACTATTTATATTTTTATTATTTCATGTCAAGGTTCCACAAAGTAGTCATTCTAAGTTTAAATGTTAAATGTTATAGTCTGTGTATTCTGTAATGACCATATAAGTGAAAAACAACCACAGTCAGAAAAAAAAAAACTTTACTTTTTAAGAAGCTACAATGACAAAACCAAGCTTCATTGTCACATTTTACAAAGTCACATGTTTTCCTACCTTCCCATCCACGTACACAACTCGTTTGCCAGATGTGGTCCCATGCTCAAATTCTATCTTGTGGACTCCATCACTTAATGCAACGTCCCACACAGCTACGAGGTCTGCCATTTTTTCCAGGCTATAAAGAGGGCTAAAGGGATAAAACAAAGCCATTAAAATGGTCCAAAATTCTTCCACCCTGATAATACCAGATTTTCAAAAGTCCTAAAATTATAAAATAATATAGTGATGTTTCCTGATATCCCACTCACAGTACATGAAACTGTCTTCTCTCTCTCTCACTGGCTCGTCCCTCAAGAGACAACTATGCACAGGTATAGTCTAATAATCCCAAAGTCACCTTAATGCTAATAAGATTAAGACTGTAACAGTTAATCCCCACCAGCACTCTGGGTTAGGCTGGTCTAGTACAGGTAAAGGTCAGTAAAAGTCTCCACTTGATGACCATCTCCACAAAAAAACGTGTTTTTCCTTTTTCAGATCAGATCAACCCCAAATAAGAATTCTTCAAACTTTTCAGAACCAGTGCCTTGGGATTTGTCTTAACATAACAAAAACAACAAAGAAGCTGTTCCAATTTGGTATTCAAAAACTGTAATGGAAGAATTTGATACTGATACAGATTATTAGTTTTGAGAAGTAACATGTTCTGCAGCAATGGGGGTCACAGTTGACGGCAGCTGCTCAGTGCTCTCTAGTCCCTAAAACACAGCAGCCTCTCCGTGAGACGGATGCTGTCAGTCCCTTACTTTGCAGAGGAAGCACAGAGCCGCTAAGGTTTTAGCTACAGTCACAAAATTAGTAGCAGGAGGAGCAGGCTGCAAATCCAGAACTCTGACTCCAACACTGCTCTCTTTGTTTCCTTCTTTGCTCGTTTTAATCTCTTACTTTGCATGCTCTAAATCATGTTCAAGTGATTGCCACGACTTCTGTGCCAAGAATCGATGGAAGACGAGGCCATATGTAAGGTGGCCACAATCACGCAGGTGATCTACTATCCTCGTGTAAGTCAGAAAGCAGACTCTGCATTCTGCAAAGACACAGACCGTGTCTCCAACAGACACAGAACTCTCCGGACCTATCCTAACATCCCGGGACTTTCAAAGGCTAGTTTTATTGCAAAACGAAACATTTACCTTTCATCATCTTCAAAGATAGGACTGTCATCTCCAGATGCCATGGTTAGCAACACAGTCTGCAATCCAATTAGCAGCCAGGAAAGAGAAAAGCAGAAATGCAGCAGAGAGAGGTTGGGAGCAACAAAGACAGCTACAAAGGGGTTTTTTAACTTTGCAATCCTTTCAGAAGTTGCCTGCATGCTCCGGTGAAGCAGCAGTTAAGTACAGCAGAGGGGCAGTCTTTTGTTTTCAGAGAGAGTTTGAACACACAAATTAGCCAATTCCACTTTTCTATCTTAAGCATTTATAATTTCTTAAAAATAGGTTTATTAAAACGGGGTAATAAACTCTAGTTTATCTGGAATATTACATCATCTTCGAGTTGCACATTAGAGGCTAAGGCCAGTCCCACTCTCAGGTGTCTCAGCCTGGAACACAGGAGCCCCGTGGGTTTACGGCAGGGCTTCAGGGAGCACATCACTGTTAAGATAAACAGCTTGGCCCAGTGAATACGGAAACCTCCAAAGCAAACACGATGGCAGCATCAATATTCAGGGTGAAATTTAAAATCCAATCTTTACAGTTTTATTTTAGAAAGCTAAAACATAATTTAAACCAGTTTCCTTCAAAGGAATTGTGAAGCTGTGTGAAGTAGCTAGGGATATGCTGGCCTGCTGTGTGGGAGCAAAGTTTATTTACTCGTTTACCACAAGCTAGTTTCCACAGTCTGAAGACTCATTCAGTTTATCAGCAGAGTCTCACCGAGAAGCAGAGACCAGGACCAGGCAACAGGGCACTGCTTCGGTGTTGGTTTCACAAGGCGGAAGTGCGTCTACACTTAGGTGCGCAGCAAACACAGCACGGAGGAGGCTGCAGCCCTAAGGAACTACTCAGAAGCGTGCAGACGCTAACAGGCACAGGAGGCGCATATGAGAAAGCTACAGCGAGCAGCCTGCTCCTGCAAAGCTATTAGGAATTTGGCTGTGTTTTGCTCCCCAGGCCTAGCCCAGTTTTAACACTCTCCTCAACGAGTGCCTTCTCCCCTTGGATGACCAAAGGCGCTCAACAGTGGGAGGCTGTCAACCCCTTTTGGAAAAAGTCAGGAGCCACAGATTGCTTTTCCAAGATGTTAGAGAAGAAAGGTTTCTATGCATGGCAATGGAATACAGTCAGGGCGCGATATAACTGCTGGAGGCAATCTCTGAAAATCAGAGAGAAGGAAGGGATGACACTCAAATTTTGCTATACAACTTTTAGAGTGTTTGCCACTCAAACCTAAAAGTGTTGATGTATTTTGTTATAAAGAACTCCAAGTACTACTAAGATGCACTTAAGGCATGGGGGCCAGAGAGATGGCTCAGGGGTTAAGAACACCTACTGCTCTTTCAGAGAACGCTAGATCTGTTCTTACCACCCAGGTCAGGCAGCTCACAACCACCTGCAACTCCAGCACCAGGAGGGTCTGCTGTCTTCTTCAAGACTCTTTGAGGGCACCTGCACTCGAGTGTATGCGGGTACCCCCCACATGCATACGGACATAATTTAAAAATAAGTTTTTTTAAAAAGAAGACTCACAAAATCACCTTGATTTTAACACCTTTTCTAATCCAAGCATAAAAGACACTGAGTCACTGGTATAATGAAGCACGCTTTTGATCCTAGTACTTGGGAGGCAGAGGCAGGCAGATTTCTGTGAGTTTGGGGCCAGCCTGGTCTACAGGTTGAGTTCTGGGACAGTCAGGGCTATGTAGAGAGATCCTATCTAAAACAAACAAATAAAGAAAAAGACACAGCGAGTCTTCCACAGTGAATTCAAACGGAATTTAAAAACCAAGATTGTTTTATCTAAAACATTCTAAGCTATCAATAGATATTCATACACGTAACAATTATTCATAGATATTTATAGATTAGTGATTTTAAGCCTGCCAGGGTGTCATACGTCTTTAATCCCAGCACTCAGGAGGCAGAGGCAGGTGGATCTCGGTGAGTCTGAGGCCAGCCTGGTTTACAAAGTGAGTTCTAGGACAGCCAAGGCTACACAGAAAAACCCTGTCTGGAAAAAACATACACACAAAAAAATGTTTTTTTTTCACTCTCTAATAATTTAGAGTGCACATTTTACGATTTATATGTGACCATTTATATAAAATGATCAGAGTAAGCAACTACCTGACAAATTATATTTGTGTATATCAAATTGGCAAAACACAAATTCACAAATCAATACAAAACTAATTTCTATGTGTTTTTTCTATAGATATGGTCAAATAAGAAAAAGGCTGCTTTAATGAAAGTCAGCAGCACTTCAGTTTTTCTATGCTATCTGCTGTTTTTAAGCAAAAGACTTAATTTCTTGTTTTTATTATTTTTAAATGTGTGTGTGTGTGCGCACACACACACCACTACGAATCCCATGGAGGTCATAAGAGGATGGCAGGGCCCCTGAACCCGGAGTTTCAGGTGGCAGTGCACCTCTGAACTCTGGTCTTCTGCCACAGCAGGGGCCCTCTTAACCGCTTGTCATGGCTCCTGAAGGCTTAAAACTCCTCTTTTAAGAGCTGAGGAATCTTTAACAGCATTTGTGGCTTCTGAAAGGCTGTGAAGCTTCAACTCCTGAGACATTTTCAAGGAGAGAGAAACCTTAAAGTGTTTTCTACAGAAGGATTAGACCTTGCCACAACCCAGTCATACAATTTCTGAAAGAAAAGTCACACCGAAACCCAATGGGCTCACCTTGTCTAGACCCTCTTCCTCACCCAGCCATACAATTTCTGAAAGAAAAGTCACACCGAAACCCAATGGGCTCACCTCGTCTAGACCCTCTTCCTCACCCAGCCATACAATTTCTGAAAGAAAAGTCACACCGAAACCCAATGGGCTTACCTCGTCTAGACCCTCTTCCTCACTGTGGGGAAATCGCAGGAAGGAGACACCCCTGTAAGGGACACCCACTGCTTTTTCTAGGTTCTTACCTTAACCTGCTCAACTTTCCCACAAGGCCAAGAGGGCCCTGGGTGTAAAGAAGCTTCTTCCACAGCATCCCATCTCGAAGTGTAATCCTCAGCAACAAATCTCATACAACGTTGAGAACATGTTCAGAATAACTCTGCAAGGGTCCTGCCTTTGGGATTTACTACAAGCTTTTGCCAGAAGTTCCACTCGTCTTGTGATCTGTGATCTTACACATTTCATCCCAAGTTCAGCACTTTAAAAGTTCGTTGGAGTTGCTCTCTTGGCCCAGCAGTTGTGGGTTTTTGTTTGTTTTTATCACTCTGGCTGTGGTCAATACAGTGTATAGGAAAACTTTCAATATCCCCTTTGTTCCATGCCTGCATTCAGATCTAAAGTCGGACCCTAAAGCTACCACTCTGTTACATGCTACATCAGTACCTGCGCAGGTCTGCTTTAGCATAAAACCTTACAGAGCAGCCAACAACCCCCAAATGACTAAGGACCTGCTAAGCACTCGGACTCCGTGGAGATGATTTTACTAGAAACTGTATTTCCAAACATCCACTCAGTTAATTATGATGACTTCACCAGGCAGTAACTAACAAAGCCCACAATGATATTTACTTGAGCATTGGTTGCAATGTAGATTTTTATACTCGTGTTTTTACAAGCTGTTACAGGTGACAGATTAAATGCCAGGTTAGATCGGTTAAACAGCAAAACAACTCACACTGCCTGTCCCACCATCTTCCACCTTGAGTTGAGTGTTAATTGGCGGGGTTTCATTGAACTACTTCATTCCATACCTGAGACAGGTTTCCAAGTCGGCCTTCGCAAGGGAGAAACTACAGAATTCTAGGAAGAGACTACAGAATCCCACTCTGGCCGCTGTAAAATAACAGGCTTCTGCATTAAGCAACACCAGTTGAGCGTATTGCAATATTAAAAAGGTTCAGAAATAAAAGTACCCCCAATGCCAACCTGCACGAAAGAACTAGCCAGAGTCAGCAAGAATGCTGCAACGGGCTGCTCCCAAGGGCTCCCGTCCACCGAGTACCTACAGCACGGTTAGCTCGGCTCCCGCAACCCCCGGGAGCAGCGTATGTTCGGTTCACATCTCCCCGGGGTATTTCGGCCAAGGCCGCACGGGACGCGTCTGCTGCTGCACCCCGACTCTGACCGCTCAGAAGTCGGAGAACCTCGGATCGCACCGCGAACGCTGCACCTGAGGGTCCGCAGCTGCGAGGCTTCCGCACTGACCAGCCCGGCCGTCCCGTACCCACGCTCTCCTGGGCCTCTTGCCCTAGCCCAACGCGACTCGTAATCTGCCGCCCGAGGCCTGGGTACCGCGCACCTCGGAGCCAGCCCGTCCGAACCTCCAGCGCCACCTCCCGCGCTCACCTGCCCGGCGCCCGGCCACGGGCTCCTGATCCCGCTGCGCAGTCAGCCGCTAGCTCCCGCGGACGAGCCCACCCGGCTCCCGCATCCACATGCCGGGGTCCCAGCCTCCTATTGCCTTCCGGGCTCACCGAGACACCCGCCCACTGCTCGACTGAGCCTGCGCAAGTACGAGACCCCCCCCATCCATACACACCCCCGCCAGAGGCCCCGCCCACCAACCGCGCCAGAGCCAATACCCGGTGTCCGCCTCCCGAGGCCCCGCCTATCCTCCGAACTGGAGCCAATCTCGCTTCCCCTGTGCGCCCCGTTGTGTGACCTGCAGCCGCTAAGCCTTACGGGTGGTGGCGTTTTAGGATACTGTCTCTGCTTGTAGTCTCAGGGATAACCCGCACCTCCTGATTGGGCAGCTCCTCTGCAGACACCCTTTGTTTTCACAATCCAACTGGCTTTCCATTCCTTGCAATACGAGCGATCATTTTAGGTGGAAAAGTCCAGCCTCTGGAACACGTCTGTGTTCATCTCTGCGCAACCGCAGATGATGTCTTAGCCCAGATATTTCTGCTTGCCTCATCTCCCTGTTGTAGGGAAATTTCATAGCCCTTCCTTTAAGTGAGATGCTTGAATTTCTCTTCCTGACAGTCAGACCTTGGGGGAGGCGGATGAGCTCAATAATGGGACACTTAGCTATCCCTGGGTGAAGTCCTGGGTTACCTGTGTAGCCCTCCCTGGCTGTCCTGGAACCTGGAATCTTTAGACCAGGTTGGCCTTGAATTTACAGAGCTCCGCCTGCCTCTGCCTCTCAAGTGCTGGGATTAAAGGAATGCGCCACTATTGCCCTGCTACTTAGCTTATTTCTTTTATTTATATATATTTTTATATATTATATTATAATATATTATATTATAATTATATATATTTTTTATTTATATATATTTATATATATATATAAAATACATGAACACACAAACACCATATTGTCTCGATTGCAATCCAGGGCTATTGAAAATCTCAGGCAAACAATTGCAGTCTGGGGGGAAAAATCTACAAATAAATCTACAACTAAATATTATAAAGTAAAGAAAACAAATCAATTCAGAGATTTAAAAAAAAGTGACTGAGCATGGTGGCACACGCCTTTAAGTCCAGCACCTGGGAGGCAGAGGCAGGAGGATCTCTGTGAGTTCAAGGCCAGCCTGGTCTACAGAGTGAGTTCCGGAACAGCTGAAACTCTTACACAGAGAAACCCTGTCTCAAAAAACAAACAAAACAAAAAAGGTTGATAAAGATCTTGGTTTGGGAGCGTTTTGTGCTTGTTTGGTTGATATTTAAGAGACTCCCACTGTGTAATCAGTAATAGCCTCACATTTGGATTCCAGAGTCTCCTGCCTCAGTGTCCCCACTGCTTGGATACAGAGCTTAGTTGGTACCCAGGAGGCTGAGAAGGCAGATTTCAAGTTCCAGGCTATCCTGAGCTCTATAACTAAACTGCGTTTCAAAAACTAAAGTAGTGTGACTTCTGCCTTAGTGAAGCAGAAGTGTTAGGCAGGATACCCACATTAAAGAACATTAAAGAATATTATTAGTCTACCTAATATTTTGAAAATTTTGCCTGACATGGCAATACATTTTTAAAGAAAAGAACACAAATGCAAGAGAACTGGACAAAACAGATGGCAGCCACATTGCACCCTTTACATAAAAGAGTTTCTGTGAATGTATTTTTTAAATACCAAATAATGTTTTAAAATTTTTGGTGAAGTATACAAGTAGGATATTAAGAGGACAGGAAATATAAATGGTGAACTCAAAAAGAGTTTACTATTTCTGATCCCCAGCACTGAAAAAAATTTAATCTTATCACAAACTCAGCCAGTTGTAAGTCAAAAATATTTTGTAAGGTCTGAGCAGTTGCTAGCATAAGTGAAACCCTTGGTCTAATACTCAACACTACAAAGCACACATACAGACTCAATATGCATACGTGTATACACATATATTTTAATTGGACTGAATATATGCATTATTCCTGTCTTTCTAGTCCATAAATAGAATATGGCTATTTATTTATATAGCAATTATATTAGTTATTTAAAATAATCTAGCAGTGATTAAGTCCATGTATGGGACAGGACATATAGGTTCTGTGCAAATGCAGGGACATTATATATGGAATATTAGTGTTCCTGGATTTTTTAAGTGCTGGGGACTAAACAAAATGCATCCCACATGCTAGGCATATGTGCTACCACTGAGTTAAACCTTCAGCCCTCATCCTTAGATTTTGGTACCTACTGGGAATGACTGGAACTGATTCTCCATAGACAGCAAAAGGATGATGACTGTATATAAACTGAGTGACTTAAACAAGAGAAATGTATTCCCTCACAGTTTGGGATACAACAAGTCCCAAGTCAGGGTGTTGGAAAAGTTGGTTGTTTTGGCTGAGAGGGAAGCCCTTCCTGCTGGTTTTACATCTTTGACAGTCCTTAGTTTATAAAGGTATATCCTCGTCTCTGGCTTCATCTGTGAACGTGTGTGCGTGAGTGTGGGTGTGCATGCTCACATGGATGTGTGTGTGTGTGTTGCACACATATGTGAACCATTTTCTTTTTTTATAACATGTAAGTTGAATAGAATTAGAGACCATTTAGACCAGTTAGAGTCTTCATTTTAACTTTGTAAAAACACTCAGGCAACAAAGTTATATTCTGAGGTTCTGCAAATTAGCACTTCAACATATGAATTTGGAAGAGGGAGTAATTTAACCCATAACATACAGATACAGAGGGAAACTGAAAGCAGAGGCAGAGTTTGGAGCGATGCAGTCATAAGTCAAAGAACAACCAAGGACTGTTGGTGATCATCAAAATAGGCAAAACAGGGAAGAGTTCAGAAGCTTCAGAGGGAGCAGGGCTTGCCAGTGCATAATGTCAGGCCATCGGGCTCTAGAACTGTAAGAGAATGCTTTTCTCCGCTTCCTCTTCTCCTCCCCTCTTCCTCCTCCTCCTCTCCTCTCCTCCTCATCTTCTTCCTCCTCCTCCCCTCCTCTTTTTCTTTCTCTTCCTCTCCTCCTCCTCTTTTTCCTTCTTCTCCCTTCCTCCTTCTCCCCTTCTCTTCCTCTCCTCCCCTCCTCCTCTTCCTCCTTCTCCCTTTCTCCTCCTCCCCTCCTCTTCTTCCTCCTCCTCCTCCTCCTTCTTTCTTCCTTGGTTTAAGCCACCACTGAGCCTGTGGCTTTCTGTTACAGTCGCAGTAGGAAACTAGTCCAGCAGGCACCTTGAACGTAAGGGAAGCATGTTAAGCGAATGATTGCACAGCACAAGCAACTACAGGCAGAGGGCCAGCTGGAGTTGGGCTGGGAAAAGAAAGGATTCACATCATTTTTTCACCATTTTTTCCATGAACCATATAACGTCACGCTTACAGACACTAGTCCCCCTCCTACTGACTGACTAGAAATCAAAAGTGGGACAAGGTGTCCTTCTTGTTCAAACTTGTTGTGTAACTTTTTCCTGGAGTAATATGAACAAATATCTTCTCAGTCCAGGTAGTGGACCAAGCCTCGGCCAAAGAACCTAGTCTAACCATGACTAGCTTGGTGGGCAGATTCATATATTTTATGGCTTGCAAGGAGAGGGGCTTGCTGAATCTTAATGATTTTCTTCTGAGTTCTTGAACTTTTCCGGAGTCTCCTGAGCAACCTCCTATTCTGCCCCCCCTTCCCTCCATGAGGAATGTTTAAATATGGAGGAGACAACGTCACGCCAGGAAAACTGGCCAGACTTCCTGGTGTGTGCCCAAGGCTGTGCCCAGCCATGCAGAGCACAACACGCTGTGAAAACATGCCCATGGCTGCCAGGGACCTTTTATCCTTCCCATGGGGCCAAGCCGCAGCTGCTGCTGCTGCTGCTGCTGCTGTAAGAGATACTCATCTAAGCCTCCTTATTAAAAGCATTTGCTTCTCTTTGCCATTGGCTCTTCATGAGTCCCTGTATTCTGTTTATATGAGGAAGCATATAGATTTCAAAGTGTGAAGGCATCTAGATAGCTTGGTACAGTCTCCCCTGACATTCTCACTTCATTCTGCCATGCACATTGGGATTCTTTTTTTTTTTTTTTTTTCATTCATGCCTTTTTACTTTTTTTTTTTCTTTTAGTAATTTTATTAAATTATAAAAAGTTTCCATTTACGCCCCTCCTCCCAACGCCCTCCCACTCCCCCCCTCCCTCTCCTCCTCCCTCTTTGTCCCCAAGGGAAGTCAGGGTCTCCTGCCCTGTGGGAAGTCCAAGTTCCTCCCCCCTCACTCCAGGTCCAGGAAGGTGAGCATCCAAACAGACTGGATCACAAAAATCCAGTATATGCAGAGGAAACCAGTCCCAGTGTCATTGTCAATGGCTTCTCGGAAAGACTGCAGGCCAGCCACATTCAGAAAATCCAACCACATTCAGAGAATCTGGTTGGATCACATGCTCTTTCAGTCACGGTCCATCTGGCCTTGGTAAACTCTCATTAGATCCGACCCCTTGTATCAGTGGGTGATAGTATCCCTCGCAGTCCTTCGTCATTTTCTTCCTCCTTTTGCTCCTCGTTTGGAACTTGGGGGGCTCAGTTCGGTGCTCCAACGCGGGCCTCCATCTGTATCGTCATCCAACGCCAGGTGAGGGATCTATGGTGATAAGCAAAATATTCATCAGTATGGTCACGGGCCAAGGCTGGTTCAGGCACCCCCTCCTCTGTCCAGAGAACAATCTGGGGATCTCTCCTTGGACCTGGGATCCCATATATAATCAAGTTTCCTGTAAACTCTAATATGACTCCCTTAGTTGAAATATATTCTTCCCTGATCCCACATTCATCCTTCCTCCCTTCCCCCCATCCCGGTCAACCGAGCTTTCTCCATTCCTCCCCTACTCCCTTCTCTCTAACCCTCTCCCCTTCCAACAACCCTCCCACCACCCCCCCCCATGCACCCAAGGTTACCTGGGACTCTTGACTATTTCCTACCTCCTGGCGGATAGGTAAATAATCTTCATCAGGTTCGTCTTCTTATTTAGCTTCTCTAGGATCACGAATAATAGGCTCAAAGACCTTTAATTATGGTTAGAATCCACTTATGAGTGAATACATACCGTGTTCCTCTTTTTGGGTCTGGCTTACCTCACTCAGTAAAGCGTTTTCTATGTCCATCCATTTGCATGCAAAATTCAAGATGTCATTATTTTTTACCGCTGAGTAAAACTCTAATGTGTATATGTTCCACACCTTTTTTAACCATTCTTCTATTGAGGGGCACCTAGGCTGTTTCCAGGTTCTGGCTATTACAAATAGTGCTGCTATGAACATAGTTGAACAAACGCTTTTGTAGTATGTTTGGGCATCTCTAGGGTATATTCCCAAGAGAGGAATTGCTGGGTCCTGAGGGAGGTTGACTCCCAGTTTCCTGAGAAACCGCCACACTGATTTCCAAAGTGGCTGCACAAGTTTGCATTCCCACCAACAATGGATGAGTGTTCCCCTCATTCCACATCCCCTCCAGCATAGGCTA
Source organism: Myodes glareolus (assembly GCF_982192425.1). NCBI lineage: Eukaryota > Metazoa > Chordata > Mammalia > Rodentia > Cricetidae > Myodes > Myodes glareolus. The sequence goes on along the minus strand of NC_142029.1, from coordinate 57,628,958 downwards.
TCATTGGTGTTTTTAACTTTAGCTATTCTGACAGGTGTAAGATGGTATCTCAAAGTGGATTTGATTTGCATTTCCCTGATCGCTAAGGAGGTTGAGCATGACCTTAAGTGTCTTCTGGCCATTCGAAGTTCATCTGTTGTGAATTCTCTGTTCAGATCAGTACCCCCATTTTTTAATTGGGTTAATTAGAGTTTTAGTGCCTAGTTTCTTGAGTTCTTTGTATATTCTGGAGATCAGACCTTTGTCTGATGAGGGGTTGGTGAAGATCTTCTCCCAGTCAGAAGGCAGCCTTTTTGTCTTACTGACAGTGTCCTTTGCTTTACAGAAGCTTCTCAGTTTCAGTAGATCCCATTTATTCATTGTTTCTCTTATTGTCTGTGCTGCTGGGGTCCTACTTAGGAAGAGGACTCCTGTGCCTATATCTTGTAGACTACTTCCCACTTTCTCTTCTATCAGGTTCAGAGTGGACGGATTAATGTTGATGTCTTTAATCCATTTGGACTTGATTTTTGTGCATGGTGATAGATATGGATCTACTTTCATTTTTTTACAGGTTGACATCCAGTTATGCCAGCACCATTTGTTAAAGATGCTTTCCTTCTTCCATTGTATACCTTTAGCTCCCTTGTCAAAAATTAGGTGCTCATAGGTTTGTGGGTTAATATCCGGGTCTTCTATTCGATTCCAAAGGTCGATTTCTCTGTTCTTATGCCAATACCAAGCTGTTTTCAATACTGTAGCTCTATAATAGAGTTTGAAGTCAGGGATGGTAATGCCTCCTGAAGTTCCTTTATTGTATAAGATTGTTTTGGCTATCCTGGGTTTTTTGTTTTGCCATATAAACTTGATTATTGTTCTCTCAAGGTCTGTGAAGAAGTTTGATGGGATTTTGATGGGGATTGCATTGAATCTATAGATTGCTTTTGGTAGAATTGCCATTTTTACTATGTTGATTCTCCCAATCCAAGAGCAGGGGAGGTCTTTCCATTTTCTGGTATCCTCCTCAATTTCTTTCTTCAAAGACTTAAAGTTTTTGTCAAATAGGTCTTTCACTTCCTTGGTTAGAGTAACCCCAAGATATTTTATGCTATTTGTGGCTATCATGAAAGGTGATGTTTCTCTGATTTCCCTCTCTGCTTCTTTATCCTTTGTGTATAGGAAGGCCACTGATTTTTTGGAGTTGATCTTGTATCCTGCCACGTTACTAAAGGTGTTTATCAGCTGTAGGAGTTCTTTGATAGAGTTTTTGGGGTCACTTATGTAAACTATCATATCGTCAGCAAATAACGAAAGTTTGACTTCATCCTTTCCAATTTGAATCCCCTTGATCTCCTTATGTTGTCTTATTGCTATTGCTAGAACTTCAAGCACTATATTGAAGAGGTATGGAGAGAGTGGACAGCCTTGTCGCGTTCCTGATTTTAGTGGAAAGGCTTTGAGTTTCTCTCCATTCAGTTTGATGTTAGCTGTCGGCTTGCTGTATATTGCTTTTATTATATTTAGGTATGATCCTTGTATCCCCAGTCTCTCCAACACCTTTATCATAAATGGGTGTTGAATTTTGTCAAATGCTTTTTCAGCATCTAGTGAGATGATCATATGGTTTTTTTCTTTCAGTTTATTTATATGATGGATTACATTGATAGATTTGCGAATGTTGAACCAGCCCTGCATCTCTGGAATGAAGCCGACTTGATCATAATGGATAATTTTTCTAATGTGCTCTTGGATACGGTTTGCCAGTATTTTATTGAGAATTTTCGCGTCAATGTTCATGAGTGAGATTGGCCTGTAATTCTCTTTCTTGGTTGTGTCTTTGTGTGGTTTTGGTATTAGAGTAACTGTAGCTTCATAAAAGGAGTTAGGCAATGACTCTTCTGTTTCTATATTGTGGAATACGTCAAGGAGTATAGGTATTAGCTCTTCCTGGAAGTTCTGGTAGAATTCTGCATTGAAACCATCTGGTCCTGGGCTTTTTTTGGTAGGGAGATTTTTGATAACAGCTTCTAATTCTTCGCGACTAACAGGTCTATTTAGATTGTTCACCTGTTCTTGGTTCAACTTTGGTATATGGTACTTATCTAAAAAAATGTCCACTTCTTTTACATTTTCCAACTTTGTGGCATATAAACTTTCGTAGTAAGATCTAATGATTCTCTGAATTTCCTCTGTGTCTGTGGTTATGTCCCCCTTTTCATTTCTGATCCTATTAATTTGCACGTTCTCTCTCTGCCGTTTGATTAGTTTGGATAGGGGTTTGTCAATCTTGTTGATTTTCTCCAAGAACCAGCTTTTTGATTCATTGATTCTTTGGATTGTTTTCTCTGTTTCTATTTTGTTGATTTCAGCCCTCAGTTTGATTATTTCCAGTCTTCTACTCCTCCTGGGTGAATCAGCTTCTCTTTTTTCTAGAGCTTCCAAGTGTGCTGTTAGGTCTCCAATGTGTGCTTTCTCCGTTTTCTTTATTTGGGCACCTATTGCTATGAACTTTCCTCTTAGCACTGCTTTCATAGTGTCCCATAGGTTTGAGTATGTTGTGTCTTTGTTTTCATTAAATTCAAGGAAGTCTTTAATTTCTTTCTTAATTTCGTCCTTGACCCAGGGGTGATTTAGTAGTTGACTGTTCAACTTCCATGAGTTTGTTGACTTCCTGGGGTTAGCATTGTTGTTGAATTCTAATTTTAATCCATGGTGATCTGACAAGACACATGTGGTTACTAATATTTTTTTGTATCTGTGGAAGTTTGCTTTGTTACCGAGTATGTGGTCAATCTTCGAGAAGGTTCCATGAACTGCAGAGAAGAAGGTATATTCTTTCCTATTTGGGTGGAGTGTTCTATAGATGTCTGTTAAGTCCATTTGATTCAATACCTCCAATAAATCTCTTAATTCTCTGTTTGGTTTCTGTGTGATTGACCTGTCCATTGGTGAGAGAGGAGTGTTGAAGTCTCCTACTATTAGTGTGTGTGGTTTGATGACTGCCTTGAGTTCTAGAAGAGTTTGTTTTATATAAGTGGGTGCCTTTATATTAGGGGCATAGATATTCAGGATTGAGACTTCTTCCTGATGAGTTGTTCCTGTTATGAGTATGAAATGTCCATCTCCATCTCTTCTGATTGATTTTAGTTTGAAGTCGATTTTGTTAGATATTAGAATGGCCACACCCGCTTGTTTCTTAGGTCCATTTGCTTGGAAAACCTTTTCCCAACCCTTTACTCTGAGTAGGTGTCTGTCTTTGTGGTTGAGGTGTGTTTCTTGTAAACAGCAGAATGTTGGATCCTGTTTTCGTATCCAATCTCTAAGTCTGTGCCTCTTTATAGGTGAATTGAGTCCATTGATATTAAGAGATATTAATGACCAGTGGTTGTTGACTCGAGTCATTTTTTTTTTTTTTTTTTTTTTTTTTAGGTAGTAGAGTGTATGTGTTTTCCTTCTTTGGGTTGTGCTAGTGAAGGGTCGCTAGATGTCTGAGTTATTGTAGTCAGTGTTGGCAATGTTGGATTCCTTGGGATGTAATTTTCCTTCTAATATTCTCTGTAAGGCTGGATTAGTAGTTACGTATTGTTTAAATTTGTTTTTATCCTGGAATATTTTGTTTTCTCCGTTGATAGTGAATGAAAGCTTGGCTGGGTATATTAATCTGGGCTTGCATCCATGGTCCCTTAGTTTCTGCAGTACCTCTATCCAGGACCTTCTGGCTTTCATGGTTTCTATAGAGAAGTCTGGTGTAAGTCTGATAGGTTTACCTTTATAGGTTACTTGACCTTTTTCCTTTGCAGCTCTTAATATCCTTTCTTTAATCTGAATGCTTTGTGTTTTGATTATTATATGGCGAGGGGATGTTTTTTTCTGATCCAGTCTATTCGGTGTTCTGTATGCTTCTTGCACCTTCATAGGAATATCACTCTTTAGGATGGGAAAGTTTTCTTCTATAATTTTGTTGAATATATTTTCTGGACCTTTGGACTGCAATTCTTCTCCTTCTTCTACTCCTATTATTCTTAGATTTGGTTTTTTTATTATGTCCCATATTTCCTGAATGTTTTGTGATGAGAATTTGTTGGATTTGCTGTTTTCTTTGGTCAGGGCATTTATTTTCTCTATGGTGTCTTCATAATCTGAGATTCGTTCTTCTATCTCTTGTATTCTATTGGTTATGCTTGTTCCTGAAGTCTCTGTTTGTTTACCTAGATTTTCCATATCCAGCCGGTCCTCGGTTTGTGTTTTCTTCACTGCCTCCATTTCAGTTTTCAATTCTTGAACTGATTCCATTACCTGTTTGATTATTTTTTCTTGGTTTCCCAGGGTATCATTTACGAATTTACTTATTTCTTCAAACTTTTTGTTATATTTGTCTTCCATTTCTTTACTCATTTCTTCCATCTTTTTGTTATATTTCTCTTCTATTTCTTTAAGTGAGTTATTCATACCCTGTTTAAGAGACTCTATTGCTTTTATAATGACACTGTTTTCCACTTCTTCCGGTATAGGGTGTTCAAGTCCTTCTGTCATAAGATCGCTGGGATCTGGTGTTTTCGTGTTGTTTTTCAGATTGTTGGAGGAATTCTTGCCTTGGCGCCTGCCCATCTCTTCCTTCAGATGCTCTCCAATGGCTCTTCCCTCCGTTGGGTCTTTTGCTACTGGATTAATGCCCCTTGCTATCCAGGAATCACTTTGCCTGCAGCCTTAGGTTGCTGCAGGCAGGCTTTAGAACAAAGGGATTTCCGTCCCTTTGCACTCACCGCCTGTACGTCCCGCGGTGCCCACCCCGGCTGAGATGGAGGAATTTAAGCCCCGAAAAAAGGAGAGGGGAGGGTATGGGTTCCAGGCAGAAAGCTGGGATGGCGTTGCAGGAGAGAGGGATTAGCTGGGGAAGCTGCCCCTTTGGAGTAGTCAGGGAGATAAGGGTGGCGGGAGTATTGTGTGTTCCCTAACCGGCCTTGTGTGGCGGTCAGGAACAATACACTTACCCCTCCACAGGAACAGAGCCCCTCGCTGGTCAGAGGTGCCCCTGCCTGCAGTCTTGGCTTGCTGCAGGCCGGCTTTTGGAACAAAGGGACTCCAGCCCCTTTGCACTCACCGCCTAACCTGGCCCGCGGTGCCCACCCCGGCTGAGATGGAGGAATTTAAGCCCCGAAAAAAGGAGAGGGGAGGGTATGGGTTCCAGGCAGAAAGCTGGGATGGCGTTGCAGGAGAGAGGGATTAGCTGGGGAAGCTGCCCCTTTGGAGTAGTCAGGGAGATAAGGGTGGCGGGAGTATTGTGTGTTCCCTAACCGGCCTTGTGTGGCGGTCAGGAACAATACACTTACCCCTCCACAGGAACAGAGCCCTTCGCTGGTCCTTTTTTTTTTTTTTTGATGGGGGGTTGAGACAGGGTTTCTCTGTAGCTTTGGAGCCTATCCTGGAACTCGCTCTGTAGACCAGGCTGGCCTCGAACTCATAGGCATCTAACTCCTGAATGCTGGGATTAAAGGGGTGTGCCACCATCGCCCGGACCATTGGGATTCTTTAAAACAGTCCAAGGTGCCAATAGTCTTGACCTGCTCTCACCATTCCCCCACCTTCCAGACCCACACCTTAGGGCAACAGAAAAGTGGCAATTAGAGCAGGAAAGCTATATGGTAAAGAGAATCGAAGTTGTTAAGATGAATAACTACACAAAAAGCTATGGCACTAAGCGCTGATGTCACAAGACTGTAGCCCGGGGTTTGAGAGGCAAGACAGACGGATGATGAGCTCCAGATCAGACCTGGATCCCTTTCTCAGGACATCTGTCTGGGGTTATGCTTGTCTTAAAATGCAGGTTGTTCTCACCTTTGATCTGCAGCTGACTTTAAACTCCTGGTCCTACTGCCTCTGCTACCCTAGTGCTGGGACTGCCAGGGAGCTTCACCCTACTGGGAGTCAACATTCCTGTTGAAGAATCAAAAATTCAACTGATAACATCTAATATGTGTGATGACTTTTTATTTGTTTGTTTTTTAATTTAAAAAAAAAAAACCCTTCTTTTGCATTGGTGTTTTGCCTACATGTATGTCTGGGTGAGGATGCCGGACCCCCTGGAACTGGAGTTACAGACAGTTGTGAGCTGCCATGTGGGTGCTGGGAACTGAACCCAGATCCCCTGGAAAAACAGCCAGTGCTTAACCACTGAGCCATCTCCCCTGCCCGGCAAGATGTTTTTTGAGACAAGATCCAATTATGGAGCCAAGGTTGGCATCTAACTCAAGAGCCTCCTGTTTAACTTCCTAAGAGGAGATAGCAAGTCTGCAGTACCACAATCGGTTTATACAATTGGTTTTTAGAATATTTTGGCAATAAAGAATTTATTGACAAAGCATGGTGGCACACACTTACAGTAACAGAAGTGCATACTTGTTATCCCAGCACACAGAAAGCAGAGGCAGGAAGACCTCAAGTTGGAAGTCGGGTCAACTATCCTGTGCTGCATGACTATACCCTATTTCACAAGGGTCAGGGCTGCTATTGGTATATTGTTTGGCATGAAAAAGAGTAACTTGTGTGTACCCCTTAATTTTAAAATGGGATACACAAAAGTGCATCCGTTATCTCAGAGAGAATAAAAGATAGTTTATTATAGAACCAAAGTGATTGTGACCCTAGGACATAAATCTAGATTTCCCCAAATTCCATGTTCCAATGTGATACCCGTTCCATGAAAATTTTATAATAGTGTAACAGAGAAAGTCATAAATGCACACACTCTTCAGTTACACTGGTGGCAGCTTCAGGAAGGCATGCTAGAGCAAAGCTGGGAAATCGCCTTAGGCCCGAGATGCTCGATGATGACATTCTTGGCCTTTGTGCTGGAGGAAGGTAGATGATGCTCATGGTTTCTGAAAGAATTTACCTACTACTTACAGGGATGTTAAGACACACAGAAGTAGTCAATAAATAGCTATTTAGGGATCTAAGAAAGCTCAAGATAGTTCAGCTCTGAACCTGCAACATTCCCCGGTATTCCTGAACCTTGATGGGGTTGACAAGCTGTCCCATGCAGAGCTGAGTGTTCAGAAATCACATATTCAGCACTGTGAGCAGTTAGGAGACCCAGCATTAACTGATGCCATGCCAGTTTCTCTGGCAAGGGAAGCACCAATCTATAGGCATAAACATACATATTTTGAAGGCAATTTGACACTGTGTTCTTTTAGCAAAGCAATAGTAGTTTCCTCCCTAGGGTCATGGGGTTTTGACCAAGTTTATGGTACCAGGCACAAATTCCCTGCTGTAGAGCAGGCCTCCAATCCAAACAGAAATTGGTTGGTTACCCTCATGACTCTGTTGTGTAGCAATTTCCTCTTAGGTTAAAACCTTCCATCCTGGAGGGAAGGGGTTAGCTTGTTAAGACCCGGGATGTAAAAATGGAGCTGAAACATTCCATTCTGCATGGAAGGTCATTAAACTCAGGAAGTAAACAGCTCAAAGGCTTCAGGAAGTCCCTGGAACTGAGCAAGGGACTCAGAGTCCCCCTCTCTTCCTAAGCATGTATAAGCAGGAAAGCGTGCTGAGACACAGTCTCTCAGACCAGGTGAGCTGCCTAGGACAGGCAGAGGCCAGTTCTGCTTTCGAGAAGAGGCTCAGATGTCTGCAGTGCCCAGAAGAGACACTCTTCAACCTACTGAGCTGCCTGTAAGTGGTGCCATAAACAGGTTTCTGGCCTTCATGAGCTGTCACCCATGCTGGGGTGGCTTTGGTGATGTGGGTGTCTGAGTCACTTCTGTTCCCATAAGTATTCCTTACTGAATTCATAGTCCTGCAAGGAACCCCAATAAAACCCATTGGTTTGCCAAGTTGGGTGTTGGTGGTGTCCTTCCTTAGTCTATTTTCAGTTCCTGATCCAGGATGAGTAGAGCAGATGCTTGCTAATGTCTATCCAGGAATAATGTCACACAACCAACCTTCATGACACAGTTGTGCCAGTGGATAGATACATCTTACCTGGCAAGTCACCTTTTAGCTTTGGCTTAATTTTACAGAAATGAAAGCTGAGTTCCAGAGGTAAATAGCGTCCCCAAGGTCTAGGGCTGATAAATGATAGCATGGCTCTAAAACCCAGTCAGCTTGATCCAGACAGCAGCCCCAGACACCATAGGAAATGTTCAGCCTGACTGGGCTTTCTGGGAATGGTCGCCTCACCCATCAGTCTCCAAAACACTCTGTGACTCCACCATAGTAGGAATGAGACTATCTGACTTTTACTTTATTTTTTTAATTGTTGTTTGAAACATGATTTTACAAGATAGCCTAGGCTGGTCTATGTTGTGAAACAGTATTTTAACGATGTAAAGATGTGTTACATTTATTTATGTTGTGGAAGATTGCTTTAACTTTAACTGTGTAAAGATGTGTTACCTTTGTTTTGCTGCATTTGTTTAATTATGTAAAGATGTGTTGCTGTTTTACCTTGCCTGCTAAGGTACCTGATTGGGCTAATAAAAAGCTGAACAGCCAATAGCTAGGCAGTAGAGGGCTAGGCAGGACTGGTGGGCAGAGAGAATCAGTAGGAGGAGGAATCAAGGCTCAAGAGAAAAGAGCGAACAAGGGAGAAAAAGAAGAGCTGCCTGGGGCTGGCCAGCCGGGCAGCCACCAGCTAGCCAGACATGGAGTAGGATGTGCAGGGTGAAGGAAAGGTAAAAAGCCCCAAGGCAAAATGTAGATGAAGAGAACAGGTTAAATTAAGGTATAAGAGCTAGTGGGGCAAGAATAAGATAAGACCGAGCATTCATAACTGATAATAAGTCTCTGCGTCTTGATTTGAGAGCTGATTGACAGCCCAAAGAACAAGCCTGCTACAGGTCTAGAACCTCCAAACCTCCTGCTCTTTCTCCCCGGGGCTAGGATTACATGCATGTATACCATACACTGAGGCCCCCTTTCTAAGAACCCTTTTATTTCTGTGTCTGTGTGTAGGGGATATAGAGCTGAAATACACCCAGGATAAAAACCTTCCTGGTTGGGACCACACCGTGACCAAGACCACTTATACACACCTCTTACATACTTAAGCCTAAACCCCATGTTAGTGCCCCAAAGCCAGACATCTGTTCCCCCTCCCAGTGGGACCACAATGATTAAACCTCTTCTCAAAATCCTGCCTGGAGTAAGCAAGGGCTGACTAAAGGGACAGTGTTTTGCATGGATAGTTGGAAGGGGAGTGGACAGATGCGGAAGGCAGAATAAACCGGAACAGAGAGGCATCTAAAGTTTGCTATCTGGACTTCAGAACTCACTCATTGACTCATAATGGGACAAAATGCTAAGCGGAAGTGACTGTTAAATGATCAGCCATAAGCGGGGCATCTATAGGACACCCCTCAGTGACACAGGAGCATCACAGAAGAGAGGGCAGAAAGCATGCCAGAGTTGAGGGTGTTGTGTAAACAATGTGGGACACGCCTTCCACACCTGCCATGCCACAGCTCTCCTGCACTCCCAGCTATTCTTACTTAAGACCCATGCAAGATTCTGCCTGTCATGGGGGAACCAGAAGCCCTCCAACTACCATGGGAATTTATAGGCAACTATGGTTACTGAGAGAGGGAGAGAGTTCTTCAGTAATGTGGCTATTGGTGAGATGCCCTGGCTTCTGTAATTAACATCTTTCTCATGCGTCAGTAAGGAACTCTAGTAAAATTCGCTGGGACACACACACACATAGACACACGTATCTGTACAAATGCACACACACGCATGCGCACATGCACACACATAAAGACACGAAAGTGGGAGGGAACTAAATAGGAAAGGAAAGGGATCATGGTAAGTGACAAGCGGACAGAGAGAGTAATCAGAGTTAAATATAATCAAAACACACAATTCATTCATGAAAATGTCATAAAGAAACACATTGTGTGTATTAATAAGTCTAATAAAAACATCTTTTAAAAGCTCACTCATAAGCTGGGTAGTGATGGCGCACACCTTTAATCCCAGCACTCGGCAGGTAGAGGTGGGTGGATCTCTGAGTTCGAGGCCAGCCTGGTCTACAGAGTTCCAGGACAGTCAGAGCTACATAGAGAAACCCTGTCTGGAAAAAAAAAAACAAAAAACAAAAATATAAACAAAGCTCACTCATTTGAGGGCTGATGAGATGGCTCAGTGGGTAAAGGCTTCTTCTGCCCAAGGACATGAGTTTGTTCCCTGGGATCCATAGTGGTAGGGAAAACCCATCTCCACAAGTTGCCTCCGAACCCTCACTGGGGCAGACATGTGCGCCCCGCCCCCCCAAATAAATAAATAAAATGTAGTAAGTTTTAAAGTTTACTAAATTTAGCATATATACAGCCCTCCCACCCCATCTGTTTACGTCCAGCGGCTACTTGGCTGACCTCTCCCTCCCTTCCTGTGAGTGTCTGCTATCGTACCCCTGTGTACCTCAAGTACAGACCAAGGCACTCCGCTTACAGAGCTCTCCAGGTTACCTTCTTCCCCGCCCCGCTTCGTTGTTCTTGGTGGCATCCGAGCGCTTTTGACATGTGTTTACTATGTCTGTCTATTTAATATTGCCCCACCCCCTGAAGTTGAATAGAAGCTTCACAAAGGCAAGGGACTGTGCTTTATTTTGTTGTTTGCAGACATCCCCTGCCTAGGACAGACAACCTCGCATTTTATAGCTACTCAACTGGTTGCCTCCTGGCAGCGCCCTCTGGCGGGCACTCCCTGAACCGCTCAGGTTGCTCCTCTTTGCAGGCGCTGGACACCGAAGACATTCCTGCTATTTCATAGGGACTTTCAGAGGTTTTTGCTTTCCTGCTTTCCGTGAGATGTGAAGAAGATAAGAATTGGGGAGCGCCGGATCCAAGGCGAGACCGGTGGGGACCGGAGAAGGAAGTGGGGTTCTTGTGCCTTCTCTCTCTGTGTCACTTGGAAGACTTTCTTTTTTCAAGGGCAAAGACCGCTTATTTTTGGAGAGTTTTAGTTTTTTTCCAGACGCCCACTTCAATGACATCTTCTTCCCTTCCTCTTCTCAGGCACTTTGTGACCCAGTGTCTCCTGACCGGATGCTAGGGCTTTGGAGTCACATAGAGCGGCTAGTACCTGGGTCGAGCATCTCTTCGACCGCAGGCACTAGGAGATGCTCTCCCGCGGTGCGTGGTAAGCCCCTGGGAATGGATGCCAGCGAATCACCGGCCTTGGCTGGAGGCCCCAACGATTCATCCTGGTGTGCACAGCTGGCTCCAGATCTGCCCTTGCTGCCCCAAGAATCCAAGTCCTTGTCAGTTAGATATACTGGTCGCTGGTTTTGTACAACGCTGAAGTCGGCCTGGGGTTTGAGGAATTGAAGAAGGAACAATCCACTTGTCAGGTAGTTTCTGTTGCCTTCATGGGTAACCCCAGGACTGAAAGTGGCTGACCTTTTCTTTGCTCCCTCCTGTCTCTGTCTTCTCCTGTCTTCCACCTATTGATCTACATTTAAATTTTGTTTTGATCAAACACAGGGGCGTGGTTGTAAAAACATTGAGTAGTGATTCTAAACCACTGTGCGAAGTTCCCCTTGGAAGGGTTCCCCTTCTTATCCAAGAAGGATCTGGCTTCCCGGAAGTAATAGGTTAATCCTAGCAGAGCCAGGTTCACCTTCTGGATGTTGACAGGGTTGTCCCATCTCACTCCAGGGTGGGAACCAGGTTGAAGGTAGAGCAGGGACTGGGGGAGGCTTCGTGGCAAGGCCAAGGTTTCGCATGACTCTTTTTTATTGCTTGATTCCAAAAATTTATTGTTGTACTTTTCAGGTTTTTGCCCACTCAATTTCCTTCCCCCCTTCCTCCAGGTTTACCTTTTAAAGCCCCTTTCTTGTTTTCGTTGGTTGTTTTGCTTTTGTTTTTGAATTCCCTTTCTTGGTTACGATGACATTCAATGGGCCACATCCATGATGAACCAAGATCCCAGGTCTGCTGTGGTAGAAGCCAAAGTTTGTGGTTCATTTCCTCTGTGTAGTCAGTTGTATCTAGTCCCAACAACTAATGTTTCGGTAATAAAATAATAACACACTCTTTATTTTCTTTATTCCATAGTACAAAATTGTATTTGTTTGCTCCTAAGCATTTGACAATCCACGGCCAGTTCAGCCATCCTTCTGAGAAAAGGCTTTACAGTTGCGAACTGCAGTGGTACAGCTGGCACTCCATGCCACGGGTCTCATTCAGAGACTCTGAATGAAGAGGGAGGGCAAATCTCAGTGGCCACGCCAAGGTTCTCCCACTTCCGTGAGCTCCAGACTATTGCTTAGTGGGCAGTTCCAGGGTTTTGGACTTTATGAACCCTTGAGGTACTGGTGAGACAATATAGACATGTTGACTGGTGTAGCTGATCAGGACGTTAGCAAAGATAGATCATATTGGCAGTTCAGAAAACAAGGGGAGGGGCTGGAGAGATGGCTCAGCGGTTAAGAGCATTGCCTGCTCTTCCAAAGGTCCTGAGTTCAATTCCCAGCAACCACATGGTGGCTCACAACCATTTGTAATGAGGTCTGGTGCCCTCCTCTTCTGGCCTGGGACAGAATATTGTATACTAAATAAATAAATAAATATTTTAAAAAAACCAAGGGGATTTTATTTATTTATTTATTTATTTATTTATTTATTTTTGCAAGGACTTACATTCTTCAAGTTGGCCTTTATCTTATTATGTGGCCAGGAATGACCTTGAACTTCTGATCTTTCTCCTGCCTTCACCTTCTGAGCACTGGTATTGTAGGTGTGTGCCACTACACCCAGCTAAGAAGGGTCATTTTAACACTGACAATTTCCATATGGGATCCGTCCCCCTGCCCCAATACATCAGTTTTAGTTGGAATAGACAAAGACCAGCAGGAACTCTGATGGGCATCTGGATCCCTACTGGCTCCCTTCACAGGAGGGGGCTGCCTTGATAAGGGACTCAACAGTCAAGAGGACCAGCCTTTTGGGGAGCGAGTTTCTGAAGAGAGAGTTCATGGAACCAAATTTGGTGTTTCACCTGTACAGTGTGTGGATGCCAGGATCTTCAGGCTGGGCTGTGCCATGGCCCTCTCTGTGTTGGTATATGAGTCTCTCTGACTCACTTAATGACTAGCTGACTAACACAGAAATCTCCTGAGACCTGGCTGCTGTATGCCCAACACTCAATAGGGAGTTCGCCAATAAATTAAGCCCAATCTCTTCTTTTGCATCTCCCATTAAGTAACTAAGGAAATACTTGCTGTATACTGCTTCAAAGAGAGGGGAAGTGACTAATGCCGTGCTGGAAGAGGAAATAGTTTCCCCTAAAGGCCGTTTTATAGCAGCTTGATTTCCTCTGGGTCTGTATCTTGGACTTGGCCATCTACACGGTTCAGAGGGAAGGTGTCCGTGCCTTTCATGGTCCCAGTTTCTCAGCCAGCGTACCACACATTGGAACCACCTAATTGAGGTAAAACTGAGTGGTGATGCTCAGGGACCTACTACTGATTGATTCAACCAGAATCTCCAAAGATAGTGTCTGGGCACCGGGATGTGTCTAAGCAATGTTCCTGCTGATTCTGATGTGTGTCAGTGGCTGAGGTATTGGGTCTAGAAGTATCTTTTGTGCTCTAGTACAGCAGGAGGTGGTTGTGAGGCAGAGGAAGCTGTGGATGAGGAGGGAAGACTGGGATCCTAGACCTTGTCTACAACATCCTGTAGACTCAAGTCCTTGGGCTTTTTTTTAAAAATATTTTTATGGTTTATTTAACTTTATTTTATGTGCATTGGTGTGAAGGTGTCAGATCCCCTGCAACTGGACTGGATCTTCAGACAGTTGTGAACTGCCACGTGGGTGCTGGGAATTGAACTCTGGTCCTCTGGAAGAGCAGTCAGTGCTCTTAATCACTGAATCACCATCTCTCCAGCCCCAGTCCTTGGTTTTGTCTTCTGTAAAATGGAGAGCATGATGCCTACCACATGCAGTGGGTTTTTTTCCTTTTTTTTTTTTTTCAAGACAGGGTTTCTCTGTAGCTTTAGAACCTGTCCTGGAACTAGCTCTTGTAAACCAGGCTGGCCTCGAACTCACAGAGATCTGCCTGCCTCTGCTTCCCGAGTATTGGGATTAAAGGTGTGCGCCACCACAACCAGGCTCATGCAGTGGTTTTTGAGATTATTGGTGTGCCTGGCACAAAGTGTATGCTTCTGATAGAGGACCAGTGCTTTGTTTTATGTTGTTTCCTGAGACAGTTTCTCTTCTAATCCAGGCTGGTCTGGAGCTCACTATGTAGCCAGAATGACTTTATACTACTGATCTTCCTGTCTCTGATTCCTGAATACTGGGATTACAAGCCTGTGTGAACACATCTGGTTTATGTGATGCTGGTGACTTACCCAAGGGCTCTACACAGTAGGCAAACACTCATTCAAGTGAGGGACATTCCTAGCCTTGTTTTTGGTTGTTCGGGGTAGGATCTACTGCCTTCCGATCTCAGCTTCTAGCTCCAATCCTAATTGCTACTCAGTCTGGGGAAATATGTATACACACACACACACACAAAACTTTTGTCACTGTGTGTTGGTTGCTAAGGTCCAAAGAGGCATGAGGAGAGGAGCACTGACATCTAGTGGCAAAGACTAGAAATGCTGCTGTATTATATTGGACAGTTCTTCACAACCCAAATGTCCATAGTGGTCTGGAGAGCATGAAGCCGTGGAGCACACTCATGTTGCACTGCCCAAGCACAGCTACTGAAGGATGGAGTGTGTGTGTGGCTATGGGTCACAGGTATCCTGGCTAGAGAGTGCACAACCAAGGAATCATATAACCCCAGATGCTCTGGGCTGGAAAGAAATTCAAAGGCCCAAACAAAGGCTATTTTCAGCCATTGCTGGTTGGAACGATGGGATTCAAGAAGCCGGATAGTAACATCAATGGTCCTCTTAGATAAGCAAGAGATATAACCCCAAAGAGACTTATTTGCCTGGAGTTTGTACCTAAGAACCAGGTGAGCTGGGGATATTACTCAGTGGTAGACTTCTTGTCTGGCATCCTCCAGGCCCCAAGTCTGATACTAAAAAGATAAAGTCAGACCATTTGGGTGTGGTAAATCACGTCTGTAATCCAAGCACTCAGAGGTAGAGGCAGGAGGATCTTGAGTTTCAGGTCAGCCTGATTTATATATAACTAATTCTACTTAGTGGAAATGGTCTCACCCACACTCACACCCCCACTGGAACAATGAAGAAAGAAAGGAAGAAAGAAAGTTAGTAAGTTGAACATAATGTGGTGATACAAGTCAGCTACTTGGGAAGCTGAGGCAGGAGGATTGCTTGTCCAGGCATCAAGGTCAGGCTGGGTAACAAAGCAAATTGTTTTGCTCTCCAAATTCCAGAGAGGCTGTCAATTTGCCGAGGGGGTGGAGACTGGAGGGTTACTTGAGGCCACACGTTTACCAGCTCCAAGAGAGAGCGAGAAGTTGATCCAACAGACTGTGGAGATTCTAAGAGAAGCAGCAAACTGCCCAGGAGGGAGGGCCAGCCAGACCACAGAGACACCCCTGGTACCACTGGTATCCAGTCTTAAACCACACATTGAAATCCCTTTTCTTTCCTCAGAGAAACTTCATGGTCCAAACCATGCTAATGTGAAAATCTGCATTTAATTGATTTACTTCCAACAATTAACAAGTTAAAGTACGTTTATAAATATTCCAAGTGGGGGAAAGAAAATTTCAAATTGCTTAACTTACAGTTCACATATATGAGCTATTTTCTGAGACAGGGTCTCAAAATCCAGACTGGCCTAGAACTTCCTCTGTACACGACTATTCTGGACTGTGGTCCTCCTGCCTCAGCCTTCCAAATGCTGGGCTTCTGGCATGCCGAGTTTGTTAATCTTGGGCAATACATTTCTCTTCAAGATTAGAGTGGTATCTGTCTTCTTCTTTGGAGGACCTTGACTTTGGGGATTTAAGTAACTCAATGCTAAAGCAATCTAGTGTCCACTCTAACAAACTTCAGTGAGCATGCTCAGTCAGCACTTAAGGTGAATGTAGCAATCACCAAAGACTTCTGGGAATGTAGTTCAGATTCCTAAGAGGAATCCTCAAGAGCTGGTTTCTCCTGCCCTGCCTTGGGTATTTTAAATGTGAATGTGATGCTTGCTGCAGTTTCAGGTGGTGAAAGGTAGCTAAGTAGCTAAGGAAATTTTAGCTCCTGTACCTGTACTAGAGGCACCGATCTCCGTGTGTGTGTGTGTGTGTGTGTGTGTGTGTGTGTGTGTGTGTGAGAGAGAGAGAGAGAGAGAGAGAGAGAGAGAGAGAGAGAGAGAGAGAATCATCTTCATCATTTAAGTAATGGATGCAAAGATATGGCAGGCTATTAATTACAACTTAATCAGTGTATCCTGAATCAATCGAAGGAGACTTAGAGGTCCTACGTACAACGTAACTCTGCTCTGGATTCTATAGAGGAAAGTCCTTGCATGTGGAATCGGTTTCTGCCCCGGTGTTGCTATTTCCAAACTGGGCACTCCGACAAGTTGTTTCATTTTTATCAATCTTACTTTTCTTTGTAAGTTGAAAGAAACGAAAATATAGTTTTGGGGACTTAAGCAAGATAAAGTACTGTGGCTGTAACACACCAGGGACACAATACAAACTAGCCATGGTGGTTCTAATCCACATGAAAGAAACACGGACCCTGCTTTAGTCATATTACAGTTATGGAGCACAAAAAAGGCAGCCGTGAAATACAAAGCAAAACGAGACACATACACCAGCCGAAGGACAGGAGTCATGGGAACATATAGAGTCAAGGCAAGAAAATCTTAAGGAGCAAAAGAGGGATTGTAACCCCAGCTAGTTTTTACATTTTTATAATATTCTAAAATTTTTTAAATTACCCACCAACAATTACTACCTGCACAATCACATAAAACTCATAAAAACACACTGTGAACTTCTTAACAAATAATTTAAGGAAAAGAAGCAATCATAATTCTCACTGTCACATTTTCTTTTTACATGAGGAAACTTGGTAGCCTTCTAAGTGGGGGAGCTAAATAAATTAGGTTGCCTTTGCATAGTTGAACAATCTACAGCTGTTAAGTGGTTAAGAACTGTGTAGCAGCATGGGAAAATGGATACATTAATGGCCTTATTCGTGGTCAGACTTTAGAAGATTGTCGGTTTCCCATCCTATTTATAAATTGCCATGATTTACTACAATATTGTTTTGTAATAAAAAGTTAATGAAATCAAAGAAAATAAGTGTAAAATTCGATCAGAACATGTGTGACTTTGGGGGTCTGGTCTTTTCTCTTGTGGTTGTAGCTGTAGAATTAGCTGTCTCTCCCATCCCAGGCAGGTCCCCAAGGCAGACTCGTTGGCCCTCTGGAAGCCAGACTGTGGAAGTAACAGCTCTTTGGTTTGCCCAAACCAAGTGGCAATTCTCTCGCTTCACTGTGGGTTCTGGAGCTGTCCCCAAGCCTGCCAGGGATGTTAAGACAGGGAACTGGGTGTGGCTTTTCTCTCTTCTCACTGGTGTTCGATGCGATTCGTGAAACGGATGCCACTCAAGAAGAATAACTGTTCTACAGAGTCTGTGTGGGAGCCCCAACTTTTGTGCACAGGTGAAAGAGACGCACTTTTCTCTCCCGATTTAGGGGCCCCTGCTATTCCTTCCTCCTTAAGTGCCACGTAGGGCAGGCTCAGAACTAAAGCCAGGAGGCCTGTGAACTCCCTTCCACACAAGGCACAGGTGTCTCTGATGCACTTTGGGGAACAGACAGCATTTGGTCAGAAGGGAGTCCCTTCGAACTGTCCTAGCAGTCATCCATTTCCTCTCCCCCGTGGGGCCATCTGTAACCCAGCGGGGAGGGGCGAGTCTTGGGTGTCGTCGCGCAGAGGCGGGTCAGCTGCGTCCAGTTAGTGGGGACAGGCTCCGCACGGAGTCGGCCCCGTAATGGGGACCATGCTGGGCCTAATGGAAAGCAGCCGGCGCGCAGCGGCCAAGCCCCTTCCCATGGGACCTGAGAGCCGCCGAGATAAAACGCACGAACCACGAGAGGAGCTTTGATTCCAATACGAAACAAATTATTCCTCCTGGAATGGAACAAAATCAGTCAGGGCGGAATCTCACGGCCGTCATTCCTCCCCGCCAGTCTTCGCCGGCGGCCCAGGGGCCTGACGACCCGCGATTCTGGGCACGCGAGCTGCTCTCAGAACTGGAGCAGACCAGAGCAACCCCAAGTCACCTTCTAGTTTAGGCAAAGGTTCCTCAGAGGGGCCAGGTGAAGTTTGAAGAGCTGGAAGCGTCACCCCTAGAATTTCTGGTTCTATAGGTGTGGTGAGGTTGGAGCCCCCAATTTGTGTTTTCCAGGTAATTTGGGCTGTGCTATCACTTTGAGAACCATTTCACAGGTGGGAACAGGTGAGCAACTTGGCTTTTGGGTCTGTCCCCTAACCACCCCATTCTCTCTCTCTCTCTTCTCTCTCTCTCTCTCTCTCTCTCTCTCTCTCTCTCTCTCTCTCTCTCACACACACACACACACACACACACACACACACACACATACACACACACGGGCCCACCAGCGGATGAACACATTGGTCCCTGATAGACTGAAGCCAGTGAGACTTGTCCTTGCACCCATGTTGGTGGTGTGTGTGCAGCTATCAAACCCCTTTGAAAGCTGAGGAATAAACCGGGTAAGATCTCCTGGCAACCTCTCCTGATGAGGGTTGTTGTTGTTGTTGTTGTTGTTGTTGTTTTGGTTTTTTTTTTCCCAGTTGCACATGGTCTAGGAATGTTCCAGACCCTTTGTTGGGCCACAGTGACTCCAGGCAGGAACAGTTTGGAGACAAGATCGGGGGTGTAGGGGGGCTGGCAGCAAGCTGAAGAGCAGCGATTCTTGCCGAGGTGACAAACTGGAACTATGTCTGGCTCCTTGGGACCTGCTTGGGATTCCAAAAGCTTGGCAACATCTGAGATGTGGGGTCCCTGGGGTGACTCCCCTATCTGCATTCCCCATAACTCTTCTCCGTGCTTTCCTTTGCTCTCTGGTGGTTGAGAAAAGGATGATCTCCCTTTCATGTGCTCTAGAGTGGTAGCTCAGGCCCCTCTGCCAGGGACAAGTCTCTGAGACGCTACTTCTCTTTATATTGGACCCATGCGCCTAGACATGTTTGACATATCTGCTGGTTGATTGAATGTGTAGGGAAAACTACCCGAGTGGAAACAAAATGAACAAGGCAGAGTGACGCCCATCCAATGCACCACAGACTAGAGCAGGTTTGGGTTATTATTTTCCAACTTGAATGAGGTCTAGTCTCTCCTATGACCTGAAGGCAGGGAGATAGATGGGTTCGAGACTCTTTTGTGATCATCCTAAAGTTTGGGACTGTGGATGGAGGCAAGCAAGGTCAATAGTGTCCAATTTGGAGAGCTTTGAGACTGCCCTGACAAAAGATCCCAGGAAAGGACAGTGGAATATTATGCCTGAGATCTATAGAAAAGCAAGTTTCTTTAGGAATTTAATACACCCTTTAAGAGATTAAGAAAATGCCAAAGGTGAATAATCACGGCATTTGAAATTTAGATAAAGATGCTAGTCTCTAGATGAAAATAAGCTGTATAAGAACCAATTTAAAATAAATATATCTATTTCATTTTATGTCTATGTTTTGCCTACTTCTATACCTGTGCACTATGTGTGTGCCTGGTACCTGAGGAGGCCAGAAGAGGGCATCAGATCCCCTGAAACTGGAGTTACAGCCGGTTGTGAACTGCCTGCCATGTGGGCGCTGGGACTCAAAACTGGATCCTCTGGAAGAGCAATCAGTGCTCTTACCCTCTGACCCATCTCTCCATCTCCCAAATACCATCTTTTAATAATTTTCCTCTTGATTTTGGTTACTTTGAGTCCATGTTATTAGGGAATGACTAAATTGGCTTATTGGTCTGCATCGGATTTTTGCCACAGGACTCAACCTTAGCTCTGTATTGGAACCAGCATGATTACTTAAAAAATCCTAAGTGTCCTGGCCACACCTACACGTGGAGCCTGGGAAGAGTCATTTTTTAAAGCCATCTAGATGCTTTTAGATACCAGTTAGGATCAGAAACTCTTGAGAAAGTGTGTTGGATTCTTTTCATTGGTTGATAAGACTCCATGATCAAGGCAACCTACAAAATGAAAGTGTTTAATTGAGCTTATGGTTTTGGAGGGCTAGAGTCTGTGATGGTGGAGTGAGGTGTGGAGACTAGAGGTTGGAAGCAGCAGTGGATCAACAACAGGAGGCAGAGGAGAAACACTGGGAATGGCATGGACTTTTGAAACCTCAAAGCTCCTCCCCAAAGGCACACCTCCTCCAATAAGGCCACACCTCCTAATCCTTCTTCAACAGTTCCACCAAATGGGGACCAAGTATTCACACATATGAGCCTATGAGAGCCACTCTCATTCAAACCACCACAGCATGTAAATGTTTGGATTGGTTCCAGACTAACCATAATAAGAGGCTAGAGAGTGTCTGCTTGCCTGCTTCCTAATGAATGCTAACTGATCTTCGCCTTCTGGAAGGGCTCATAATCAGACTCTTTTCCTCAACAACAGTTGCAGCTGACAGGACCAGGATAGCTCCTGACCCTGCTCAGCCAATTGGGTAGGGTGGCTCATGCCTCTCATAACAATACTCAGGAGACTAAGGTGCAAAAATGCCATGCATTTAAGGCTAGAATGGTCATGTAGCAAGTTTCAGGCCAGTCTGGATTACAAAGTGAGACTTCCACTCCAACATTATCTATTTCTCTCTCTCTCTCTCTCTCTCTCTCTCTCTCTCTCTCTCTCCCTCTCTCTCTTTCTCTCTCCTTTACAACCCCCACGTGTGTGTTTGTGTGTGTGTGTGTGTGTGTGTGTGTGAATTTGAGATTACAGGATTAGACTGTTTGAGTTAAAATGGGTTTTGCTGTTTTGTTTTGAAGACAAGGTCTTGCCAAGGGAGATTGCTCTGCCTTGATGTAGCCCAGACTGGCCTCAAATATATGGATCCTCTGCTTGAGTTTGTTGCATGCTGAGATTATATCACTAAACCTGGGTCTGAGCTAAGGTTTTTAAAATTAGGCACAATATGGTAGCACATGCCTTTAATCCAAGATTTTGGGAGGTAGAGGCAGGCCTCTGAGTTTGAGAGTGGCCTCATCTACACAGTGAATTCTAGACTAACTAAGGCTACATAGTGAAATCCTGTCTCAAAACAAAAACAACAACAAAAAGTAATAATAAAATTCTTTTTGAGTTTCTTTCCTAGAAGGAAGTGGTTTTCTAATCATACTATCCCTTCTGGTGGATAGATTTTGGAAGGCATTTTGTTTGGCAGACCAGTGAAGGCTTACTTTTATTGTGAACACAAAACCAGAATCCAGTGAAGCTCAGTCCTCTTGGAGTACATAAGATATAAATTCAAGCCAAATGGGTCTTTCTAGCTTGGCTTCTTGAGCTGGTGAAATGAATCAGATCAGTTGCCTTCTGAGCTCCAGAGATGAAAGCAAAGTGTGTGTGTGTGTGTGTGTGTAGCCGCAAATGTACTTTTTATTTTAGAAACAAAAATATCACTTCTAACCCAACAATAGCCGGATCCCTGTGAATGAAGGGTTTGCATATTTTCCTGTTTTAACAACCCAAGTCCAGGCCTGATTGTCAGTAGGTCATGAGCAGCCCAACCAGAGCATTGGAAACAACTGCCTGAGCCCTGAGAACCTGTGCCCGGCTTTGTGCCAGAATTTGGGCTTGTATTTAACGGTAGTGATGAGGTCAGAAGTTGAGGGAGAGGGCAATTGCCGTGATCCCAAAACCCAAAGCCCATAGCTACTGCCAGAAGCAACAGCCGTAGCTGATATGGAGACAGAGACAGACAAGTGGTACCTACCACAAGTTGCAGCTTTCTTTGCATGGGGACCAGACTGAGGGTGCAATTATTGACTCTATTATTGGAATTTGTAGTCGGCAGTTCAGAGAACAGAAGTGGTTTTTCTGAGGGTCAACTGAATGCATGTTTGACCCCCTACCCTTGAAAGGCTTTGCAGAAACTCAGGTCACAAATACTTTTGTTTTCAGTTTGCCTGGCTTTGGTCCTAAGAGTGGCATAGGATGACTGTTCAACTCAATACTGATTCCCGATGGTTTTCAAGCCATCCTTCCGAATCAGTTTGGCTCCCTGGGTCTCCAGCAGAGGGAAGTAGCTGTCTAGAAGGATCTAGAAGGTTTTCTTCTAATTTAGAGCAAGCCGGTCATAAATTTTTGGGTGGATTCCTTGTGTCCTGAGAATGGGACCCTAGCTCTCCTTATTAGATTATTAAATATTTACTGATTAAATACTAATTGTGCACTGAATGACCCAAAGAGTGTGGCTAAGGAAATACTCTTGGTCAGGAAATAGAATTGGTGGTTCCTTCATTGGATGGGTTATTAAGCAATCATTGCATAATTTTTTTTCCAACAAGATCTGGAGAGATCCATTTAAACAAAGTTTAAGACAAGCAGGGCACAAAATTCTCACTTGGGAGCCAAGGAAGCAGGAGGTCAACCGGGGCTACATATATACAAGACTCTGTAAATTCTATGGAAATTACGGTCTGTTAACTAGGAAATTGGACTTATTTTTATTACAACATATGAATAAACGACAAGAGAAATGTTACCAAGATATTAGCTGTGGTTACCTTTACCAGAGGATGGCTGGAGTTACTGTAATTTTGGTAGGATGCTAGGGGGTGGAGAGAGAGAAAGAGAGAAAGAGAGAGAGAGAGAGAGAGAGAGAGAGAGAGAGAGAGAGAGAGGAAGAGGAGGAGGATGGAAGGTTGGAGGAAAGGAGGGAGGGAGGGAGGGAGAAAGGGAGGGAGGGGGAGAACCTTAATACTCTACTATTTTTAATTTGAGTTATTTTTGTAACTAGAGGAAAAGTGAAAATGTGCGGAATCCTCCTGGAAACGCACAGGTGTGGTTACTGATTCTACTGCAGCGTGGATTCGTGGATTGCAGTCGGTGGAACGCTCTCTGCCTCACTGCCAAAGTCTTTCCAGAACCAGGATGAGACGTCAGAAATCGGTTCAGTCAGAAAACCCGGAGGAGGGCCTGTGGTGTAGGGCAGAGAGAGAAGCCCTTCCTTGTCACTGCAGCGCTGCCCATTTGTTGGGGGAGACAAATTTTTTGCAAAAATTAGGAGGCGCCTAGAACCGAGGCAACGTCCAAGTGGCGTTAAGAGTACGCCAGAGGCAGGCTTCTGGCGGCGCGGGTCAGGATGCCCAAGCTTCATCAGATTGGTGCTCTGGTGGCTGAAAGACCTGTGCACAGCCTGAGGCCCTCCCTAGGGTCCCTTGAGTTCGCCAGTGGCTTGCAACTAAGGGTTTGGCGAGTGCTGCCGGGTTGCGGCTTCCCACGTCGAAAGCTTGCTTTGCAGAGGGCTGAGCGTGCCCTGACACCGCGGAAGCCGCAATGCAACAGAGTTGCCAGCTTGACTTCGAAACTTCTATTTTGGCCATCTAGAGCCTCCGGCAACCGTGGGGAGCAAGTATAGGTGGCTGGTGAATATCGAGGGTTCGGTAGTTGAAGGTGCGACGTTCACTTTGGAGTTCTGAGTGAGAGTAGGACGCCTTTTTTCTGCACTCTTTTATGGCTGCTGTTCCCGAGTGGCAAAGGAGGTGGCTGGCGGTGATGTCGTTTGGTGCCAGCAGAGGGCAGCCTGTAGGCCGTAAGGCCGAACAACGACCTTGCCGAACCCGGGCTGGGCTCCAATGACCCGACCCCGCAGAGTAAGAGTGGCCTTGGAGCACCGAGAGCTGCAACCTTGGTCGTAGGAGCCAGAGGCTGAGGCCCAAGGGCACCCTGCGAGATGCTGTTCAATTACAGTCCTCGGGCAACCTCACTCGGCGACAATGGGGGCTTGCGGGGAAGGGGACTGGGCCGGAGGACTAATTGCCTTAGAAAAGAAAGCAAAGGTTCTGCATCCAGGAATGTTTCCCCGCAGTAGAGTCCAAGCGTGTAGAAACTTACTATGTTAGTGAACGCTAGGGAAAACTTCGCGTCCTTGGCAAGGGAAATCAGAGGCTAATAGGGGGATAGCGCCAACGTGGAGTCACCTCGTTATCAGTAACCAGGTGATCCTCTCTGGGAGCAGAGGGACCTGGGTAAGGCGGCCAGACAAACCTAACTGGGGACTCCAGCCTTTCCCTGGCTTTTTTTCCTGGGTGTTGAGCTGAAGGAACTCACTGTTCGGTTCGGCTCCATTCTCCTAATAAGCACTGCTGTGAAATGGGCCCGGTCGGCTCTGGATCTTAAGTTAGGGATTCCAGACAGCAGGAGCTAAATGGATTCAGGTTTCTTTGCTGCACTGGCTTTGGCTCTACGCAGAGCTGCTCAGTTTGACTCTGAGGGAAAAGATTCTTTCTCCGTGCCTGAATTGCTGCCTTAGAAACCCAGATTTCAGACCAGCCTGGAACTCTTCTGTAAAGAGCACTTGGGTCACCCAGACCTGGAAAGGGGCATTTGCAAAGGAACGGGGTGGGGTGGGGGATTTATGTTTGCTGTGGTGGTAAGGAAGCCTGTCAGAGGGCCCATCTAGCTGGGGTCCCTGGAAAACACTAAGCAAACTCACTTGGGAGAGCTTTGGGCAGCAGCCAGGATCCCAAGAGCTTTGGCTAATTTCTGCCTCTCACAGATTGATTGTAAACGGGCTCTATTTGATTACTCTTGGCTCTTTTTTCCTTCTGTAAAATAAAGGAGAGCATTTCCCAGGGTTGTTGTGAAAATTATGTTTGAGAATTGTAAAAGCCTAAGTGTAAGTCCTCGTTGCGACCCAAGAGTAGCCAGGCCTGTGTGTTTTGCCCACTAGACAACAGATAGACGCTGGAATCATTCATTTGTGTGCACACGCATCTACATCTACATCATTCCTACTTTAAATGTGCACGTTTGTCTCTATGCAGACATGACAAACATTGACAAGGATGCTCGAACAAGGACACAGATACAGGACATCCTCCTACTGTGAAGAGTACTTAGCAGGCCAACCGAAGATCTATGTTTGGAGGCAGAGTGTCTACATTGTTCAGCGGACCTATTTCTCCCTAGCTAGGTCAATGGCTCCGGGGAAGCAGGGTCTCCTGTGCTGCACTGGGGTGCGGAAAAGGCCGGATCCGGGTCTGTAGGTCAGCTTGACTCAGGCGCCACCGGGTTCCTTTATCTCTCATCTGCCGGCGGTGGGCAGCTCCAGTTTCACTGGGTACAGAGACCCCAGAGCTAGATAATGGGGGCAGGGAGCAGGAGAAGGAGGTGGTAGAGGGTGCCCCGGGCCTTCTTCTTGTTTCTGTCCACCTCTCCAAGTATAACTATCCTGGGGATCAAGTATTCAGCTTAGGGCTGGTTGTGTGGAGCCTCCACCCCACAAGTCTCCTTGGAAGAAATAGAACTGATTTGGTGACTTGGGAGAGTATATGGCTCTAGGGTCCTTTGGAGCTGAAGAAGCTCAGGACACTGCAAGGCTTGAATGAACAATGCTCTCAACAAGGAGGCAGGCTAACTCTCCATTTCCGTACCAGTCCGTTGCTTGGCTCTGCTCCTCTGTTCCTTCAAAGGGGATCAGAGCAGAGGGCTCTCGGGTATGTCTAGGCTTCCCCGGGGAGCCTATGGCACAAAAGTTACTCAGGCAGGTTTGAGTTCTGTGGAGACTCAGCTTTCTAAATCCCAGCAGTAGATAGCCTAGGCCCATAGCCTTTCTCGTGCCTTCTCTGTAGAGTGTTTGGGAGGACAGGAGACACTGTACAGACAATTTGAAATTCAGCAGGAGGGGACAAAGAACAGCAAGCACGTAGTTATGGCAGCACAGACACCAGACCGAATCTGACAGGGACAACCAAGCCTAGCAAAGGCTTAGCACTGTTCCCTCCTATGAGAAGCAGGTCCACAGGGAGCGCAGCTCTTGCCTGGCCCAGTCTCTAAATAGAAAATAAAAGTGCTGGAAGACTGGAGCAGGCAGAAACCTTTCAGGGCAAACGCGGTTTGGGAACCGAGGCAGGCTGTGGCCCCTGTTCGGTAGACCCACGAGGTCAGCGGGGTGGAATGGTCAGCTCACCAAGCGGGAGTTGAAAGGGGCCATCGGACGACCCGCTGCCCCTTCCCCAGGGATTCTACAGGGCCCTGACCCGGGCTTTATCTCAGCACGGTCAGCAGTCGCGGGGGCTTCAGGAAAGAGGACAAAGGCCCCGTGTCACCGCGGGCGGCGGCCCGGTTTCCTGACTCTCTGCTCGCTCTAACAGTCCTTAGTGGTAGTTGGGAAAATTTTTTTCAAAAATACGTGGAGAATTTCCTTTTTTTCTCTTCTAGAAGCGAACAACAAAAAAGAAAATGGCCAAAGTTTCTTCCCCCTAGTCCACAGGGATGAACGTTTTCTGGGATCCTGCTTTTCCCATTTGCCTGCCCAATGTTCCTTTTACACAGATGAGAATCCAGGAAAAGGCATGCATCGTTTGATGTGCTAGTGGTATTACCAAAGACAGCTAAGCAGGCTGCGGTCTCAGTTTGGTCTCTTTTCGTGCCTGGGGTCGAATTGCTGCAGCCCCACTACGGACTTTCCAGCCTTCCCAAGATTTCTACCCTTACAGTGAAAACTACTTTGGGCTCAGACCTGCCTGTCAAATCATTTCATCCCATCCCCAGAGTAAGTGCAGAGCGGCTAGCTGGAGAGTTTCTGTCCAAGCCTGCGGGTCTGAGCTTCCAGGATGCCCACAAGAGGGTGCCCGTGTCCTTGGAGGCTCAGGACCCGTTCCCGGACCCCTGCCCAGCAGTTGGTCCCGCACTACCGCGGTTCATCTGCAGCCACATTTTCCTCTGACTCTCAATACAGCCCGCATTCTGCCTTTGTCTGCTCCTTTCCCTGTTTCTACCCAAAGGCCCAGGGAGCCTTACCCACAGGCTAACACCCCCACTCCATATCTCCCACAGTGGGTGGCCACCTTCTGCTCTTCTGAAAAGGGTATAGAAACCCCAAACATTGCAGCATCGGTGAGGAGTGTGACCTTTGATGGGAAAAGCATCTTTCTCAGGGAAAACCTCGAATATCATAGATAATGACCTTGAAGGAAGCCATAGGAAGATTTCCAGGGTAAGTCCAAGAGTTCATCATCTGTGCCCTCAGGGGTCAAATGTTCAATGCCATTGGTGCCTCATTCCTGATGTCAATGGATTGGGCAAGGCAGACACCATCATCTGTGCCTGGACCCCGGTAGGTGCTGACTTGTCTGAGTTCCTGGGGTACCCAGTGGTGACCTGGCAGTGACAACTGGGACTCCATGGAGTTATTATTAAAGGCTTGACCCTTCTTCCCTTCTTAGTCAACAACAAATTAAGTATTTTGAATCGGAATATTTAACTATTGTAATCACACTGGTAGATCTCTGTTCTTTAGACGAGAAAACTGAAGTCTGGAACCAAACATTTAGCCAAGATTATAGTTATTAAAACAGGATAGCTGGCTTCCACACCAGTTCTTCCCAGCATATAGGCTCCTACCTATATCTCACCCTGCAGGAGCCACCTCTCTGGGGTAACATGGACTCGGAACAAGGTGTCACAGCTTCATCTCAAGTCAGAACCAGAGTCACAATTTACAGTTCCTGTTGAAGGGTCTGCCTCAGTTCACACTCAGGGTGGCACTTTGTCTCAGAGAGTGACTCACAGAGCCAGGAGACAGCTAGTGCCACCTGCTCTCCAGGCTCCTCTGAGGATTTCTGAGGCTAGTGACCCGCAGCTGGCCACTTCAGATCTTCAAGTACTCAATTGTCTGTTTGGTTCCTGGGACCCAGGCACTCCTTTGGGACTGCACCGAACCCTCTCTGTCCAGAAAGCACACAGCCACTGACCCTCTTGGTTTGAAGAATCATCGGGGAAGAAGGCAGGGCAAAAATACTGCTCCTGTCAGTTCATTGCCCCTGGTCCCTATTCTGTCCTATGCCGGAGATCTGGCTCCCTGGTTTCAACCCTTTTTAACAGGCTCCATGGGTGTCTCTAAAGGGACTGCCATCCAGTGATTACACAGTTAACAGGACACAGTTAATGGCTATTTAAAAAAAGTGGGTGACCCTTTGGGAATCTTGGGTTTGACCAAATCACTTCCTGGCCTTGGGGCCCTCTTTTGGGGGGGGGCAAAATTTTTAGCCAGGGTAGGAAAGCTCCTAGCCTTCACCAAAGAACTTTCCAGCGAAGACTGGATTTGCACCCCCCCTCCCGGTTTCTACTCAACACCAGGGGGCTCTACAAGGCTGATTGTTCAGGCTTGGCTTGCAGAAGACGATGAAAAGGTTAACTGCCCCTAACTTCAGGTGAAAGAGCCTGGGCATCTTGCCCATCAAGCAGGGTATAGAGCTGAGAACTCTCTACGGATGCCCAAGAAAAAATACCCCTCCAAGCCCTAGCGAGGAGCGTGGAACTATACTGATTAGGAACAATACTATTTAGGTCACCATCGCATGCACAGTTCCTCAGTATATCTCCTGCATTGGTGAAAATGTTTCCCTAGTCCCATTAGAGAGTTGTATCTCTCTCCACCAACCCACTTTAGGCTTTTAGGGAAAGCAAAAGTAACTGTAAGAATCTGGATGTAAAAGTGAGAAAACGCTGTATTCTGTCAGGGTTTGGAGATGTTTATACACCCCCTGTCACCACACACACACACACACACACACACACACACACACACACACACACCACACATCATTCACCACATTTAACAACTCATTACCCAGAACCTTCAGAAATTGGCAGGATATTTGCATCAAACTCTGTGTCACATTTATAGAGCACACTACAAACATGTATGCTCATACCTACATGGGCTGCTGCTAGCTATTCAAGTCAAACTGTGTATGGGAAGGCATAATTGTGCTGTGTCAGGGACTCTTTTAAATACCTTTGCTCTCATTTAGGAAGTTATCTGAGTCAGATTCTTTAACAAATTCAAAAGTGCAAAGAGGGAGAGGAGAGAAAGGAAATTTGAGCCGAACAAGATCTGTTATTGTCCCCAACTAGGGAAACCGACTAAACTTTCGCGCTTTGGAGAACCCCTTAGGGCTGGAATTAGAGACAGATGTCTTTCGGGAGGCATCCACGCCCGAAGTGGCTCCCTTCTCTTACCTCCTCCAACCGCGGTGTAGACTCTTGGGAAGCCCCCAGGAATTCCTTCATCTAATTGTCCTTACTTGGCAAAGCCTCCCCGCTGTAGATGCCTCTTGCTGGTATTAGTTCTTGGGTGCAGCTCTGCTCAGCTTCTCCGTTTCACTGGAGGTGGGCAGTGACCTGTCTACCAAGAGCACTGCCTCGGAAGCTGTCCCCGTCTTCTGCTCTGGATAGCAGTTTGAAGGGGTGCTGACAACTAGTCCCAGAACAGGGAGCCTCTGCCAGATGAAGTGAAGGGTGTACATACTTTGTTATCGTTCAGCAAGCCAGAAATACACACTCAGAGCACAACCGCTTACATAAGCATGAGGTATGCAGGCTGCACACACTATGGTCCAGTACGCACTCTCTAATGTTCATCATACGGTTATTACAGGGTCCTAAATATGCCATTCTCCCTCTTTGCAGGTGAATGATATATAAACACACACCTCCTACCCTACCACCGTTAAATAACAGACACTATAAACACATTTACATCAGGCACAAACTACACAACTATCCGTAGGACACATATTCGATACAGAAATCGTGGAGACGCACACACAGCATGCTATCTTTATCTGGGACCCCCTCCCCTTAATCAGACAGTCGAGACATCCAGCTACAGAAGCAGCCTCGGGCCTGATCAAACTTTCTGACTTCCCACTGCAGCGATGGAGTATCTCCTTTCAGTCTGCCCGCAATGGTTGGACAGGCTTTAGTCTCTACCTTTGAGAATCCACAGAACCTTCTCGACCACCCTGGATCCTTCTTCTGAGATATTTGGAGGAGGAGGAGGAAAGGGCATTTGGAGTGGGAATGACTTCCCCTTGATCCCAGAAACATACAGTCTAGATACTATTAGACATTCCCAAGGTTAGATCTTCAGTTAGGGGACATGGAGACCTGTAAACTCATTCCCCAAGCTCACTGCTGCTCCCAGCTTATTTCTCTGGACCTGTCTCTTACCGAAGGAGGGAGAAAGGAGGTGTAAGACGCAGGGCTCAGCATGGGATCTAGTCCTTGTTATATCAGCTCCCAGTCACTGGAAGAGATCCAATCACTGCCACCCCCTCTGAAAACTGAAAGCCAGCTACCTCTAATCAGTCGGAGAGATTTAGACTGCCACCAGGTCAAACACCTTTTGTATCTTAATGAAAACATGGATCTTAATTCGTTATTTCATGAGCTCAGTAAAGGAAAAAAAACAAACAAACAGAAGTTCATCTCTGTAGTGCACTCAAGTTCCGGAAAAGTACCAAACTTTCTACTCTTATTTCACGACAAATGAATGTGAATTGTTAAAAACAACAGTACAGCAAGTCAGCTAGTATAGTGTAGAAAAGTTTGAAGCTTGCAGTGTGTTTCTGAAATCCGGATTTTATATGAAAAAACTCCTACAAAATGTTTTATATTTGACTAAAAAACCCTTAGTAGTATGAGGATAGTAGTGAGAACACCGTGCATACACCTAGTACAATTATATAAGAGGCAAAATATAAACTTACACGGGCACAAAAAATTAGAACAAGCCATGCCTAGAGTAGCCTCTAGTGAGGCGCCGGTAACTTCGCCGGTGTTAAACAGCCACGACACAGAAAACCAATCTCCAGAAAAACAAAGCAGTAGCGCAGTAGTGACAGTCATAAGCCACTGCCACGCTGGTTGCTCTCAACCCTTGTTTGTGTCATTTTTTGAAAGGCCACAGTTTTGCTGAAGAGCTCTCTCTTTGAGCTAGCTAGCTGCTGAACTACGACGTAAAAAGAAACAGTGTAAGTCCGCGTTAAAAGAAAAAACAAAAAAAAAATTTATTTGGGAATTGACAAGGGAGGCGCGCACACATACGAATACAGCAAAAGTGCTCTGGTTTACTCTAGAAAATTTGGTCCCCGAAGACATTACCCAACCACCAGGTCTCGGAAATTTCGGGCTAGCCGGCTGGGGCCACAAGCCCGTGTGGGCCGGCCTTGGCCGGTTTCACATTTCTCCTTCCAAAGGTAGAAGCAAGGCGTTTGAAAAACAAAAACTAGGGAGGGAAGTGTCATCCCCGAAGTGGGGCCCAGCCAGGCAGCGAGAGATCTTCTGGCATCACGGGCTAGAATCGGAAGATCCGGGGAAATTTGTTTTGAATTTATTTTTTAAAATAGAAAACTCCCGATTTGTAGTGGGACTCTTCTTTTAGCTAGTTATTTTCTCCTGGCTCTGAGCGCAGCCTTCTGAAGTGACTACGGGAATTCTACACAAATCTCCCGGCAGGGACGATGAAGAAACTAAAACTTTTGATTTTGTTGTTTGGTTTTAGCAAAGGCCATAACACTTCACCGTTTTTCCCGATGAAAGTTTTATTCTCTCTCTCTCTCTTTTCCCCTTAAAAAGTATATTTTAATATATTTTAAAGACCTCACCGATCTTTTTAGCAAGACGTTAGCCAGCCACCCTGGCATGGAGGTACCCGAAGCAGTCCGCTGAAGAGCGGAGGCACCGCGGCCTCTTTAGGCGAGGGGATGTGAACCGGATTACAGGCCGCGGAACGAGGCTGTCCCTGCTCCAGCCTGGGGCTCAACCCCCGCCCCGCCCAGCCGGCCCCTCTGCAAGCGGCTTCTGATCAGTTCCTGGAGGGATCGCAGAGCGACGAGGCACGTTCTTTCCTTTCTCCAGCAGCGTGGGTCCTGCTACCCCAGCAGTCCAGCGCTTCTAGCCACAGACAGCGCGGCGGTTGTGGGATGGAGAAAGTCGAGCGCAGGTCCACCGACCTGGAAGAGAAGGCCAAGAGGTCAGCGCCGCCGACACTTCGGCCGCAGCTCGGCCGGAGACACACTCCCTGCGGTGACTCCGGGACTCCGGGAGGAGAGGAGGCCTGTGGAAAGCGCGGAGAGGGCGGTCTCCGGTCAGGACAGAGCGAAGACAGAGGCCCGGTGGGGAAGAACACCGGAGGAACAGCGGAGGCGACAAAGCGGAGTCGCAGGAGCAGGGCGGAACGAGGACGCGCAGAAGACTCGAGGGCTCTGGCTCAAAAGGCTGTCCCGGAGTGTACGCTGTCCGGCTGACTGCTGCGGCTGCTACCCGAGCTCGGCTCCTCCACTTCGGGGCCGCTCCCGCACACGGTGCCACTCAGAGATCCAGGCGCGAGTGCAGCGCTCCCGTCTTGCTGTCGTGGTCCCAGTAAGAGCAATGCATCATGGCGAGCTCGGGTTGCCGGGCGCAGGCGAACTGCAGGCCCGGCGCGCTGGTGGGCGCGGGGGCCGGGGGTGCAGCGGTGGCCGGACTGGCGGGGCTGAGCTGACCCGGGGGTGGCGCGGCAGCCCCGTGATGTGGTGGAGCTGGCGGGGGTGCGGCGGCCGCGTGCAGATGATGTGCGTGAGGGTGCGGGTGGGGGTGCGGTGGCGGCGGTGGGGGCGCGGCGGGAGGGCCTCCCAGGCCGTTGTACGAGTTCACGACGCCAGGCGGCAGCGCCATGCTCTGCACACGCGAGTACGGCCCGTAGGAAGCGGCGGGGCCAGCCAGCCCCTTGACCACTGCGGCTGCACCGGGGCTGCCCGGGCCGGCTGCTGCAGCGGCTGCCGCAGCTGCTGCAGCGGCCGCAGCCATCTGGCAGGAGGCGTAGGGCATGGGCGAGGGCGGCTGCGGCAGGGGCCAGGAGTTGTTGAGGAAACCCGATTGCAGGTACTTGGGCGGCGCCAGGTAGCCATAGCCATCCGCCCCCGCTCCCGCTACGCCGCAGCCACCCGCCGCTCCTCCCGACCCGAAGAGTCCCTTTCCCGGCTGGAAGTGCGCTGGCGGCGGCCGGAAGGGCCTCTTCATGCGGCGGCGCCGCCGGTAGTTGCCCTTCTCGAACATGTCCTCGCAAGCCGGGTCGAGCGTCCAGTAGTTGCCCTTGCGCTCGCCGCCGCCCTCGCGCGGCACCTTGATGAAGCACTCGTTGAGGCTGAGGTTGTGGCGGATGCTATTCTGCCAACCCTTCTTGTTCTTCTCGTAGAACGGGAACTTGGCGATTATGTACTGGTAGATGCCCGACAGGGTGAGCCTCTTCTCGGCGCTCTCGCGGATCGCCATGGCGATGAGCGCCACGTACGAGTACGGGGGCTTCTGCGCGGGGTCCGGTTTCTCCGGTGCTGTCCCGCCGCCTTTGCTCGGACTCGGCGGCGGCGCCTCGGGCTCTTTGACTGTGCGCCCGTTCTCCGGGGCCAACAGGGCCCCCGCGGCGTCCTCGGGCTCGGGGTAGCTGGCCATCATGACAAAAGCCGGAGCTCCTCGGCCGGGCTGCCCCGGGGCTGTGCTCTTCGGGTGCAGGCTCGCCTTACAAGCGGGCGCAGAAGTGTGCGCTCGCGGCTGAGCTTCCAACTTCTGCAGGCTGCGGGAACCGGAGGCCTCGAGCCGCTATCGCTCTCTCCCTCCTCTTTCCCCCCGGGGAGCGGTCGGCGGGAGTGGAAGTCAGCCTCTGGCCATCGGGAGTCTGCCCAACAGCGAGGGGCTCCGGCCCCGCCGCCCCTCCCCGCCCAGGCCAGTCCCCGCCTCGGTGGGTTTTCTTGGTGGAGCTTTCCCCTCCCCCCACCAACCGGTTTCCCGAGGCGCGACCCGCGTCTCTGGCGCAGCTGCCTCCTGGAGTCCCTAGTGCGCCAGGAGCCTTGCTCCGTTCTGATTCGTATGGGCTCCGCAGAGTTCCGCTTGCGTCAGGGGCCTTCGCCCCTATAGCGGGGCAGCCAGCAGCGCACGGGCGAGTTCATCTCTAAATCTCTCTCTTTTTTTAAACGGCCGGCACAGCTTAGACCGGCCTGCCCCGGGCCTTGGAAGTTTAGGAGACCCCGCCGGACTCACGCACTCATGAGTGCGTGAAATCTGCGGGTGTTTGCTTCACGGAAGGTCCGGATGAAGGCTAGCTGCACCCTGCCAGTGTCCCGGGAACACAGATCCAAGCCTCCTGGCAGCGTTCAGGTGACAGAAAACAACTCCTTTGCTCTCTGCTTGGGGCTGTGCTGGGCTAGACTTCTCGCTTGAGGCTTAGGGAGGGGCGAGATGGCGAGGGGCCGGACCGGGGTGGAGTGGTAGAACTTTGTGGCAGCTGGAGGTAAACCAGCCCAAAGCTCGTGTCACGGAAGGCAGAAGTTTTGGCCTGCTCTGTCCCTCGAGCTCTCTGGGTCGAACAGGGGCCGGGGAGAGGATCGCTGGGAAGAGGCACCCAGGAGTACTGCTTGCATCGATACTTTGCTTCTCTCTCTGTGCTGCGGGTGGATGTAGGCACCAGGTTTCTCCTCGGAATTTTCCTTGCAATCCCACGAGTTGGATGTGTGTTTTAAAGACCAACTAGCATTCCCTGTACTCCGGCTAGGAAACCGAAGAGGATGTTGCTGAGGGATTTAGAGGACTGTTGTGTGCACAGGTGTCACACGGAGGATGGGCTGCGATGTAAGAAATACTGCGCAAGTGCAAATGAGCTGTTCGGAAACACAGGTATGCTTACGTGCAAGGTTTGAGAGTTGTATCTGCTCATTAGTGAGGTGTAGGAATCAAGTACAGATTAAACATGGTTCGTGGATATAACATCTTTTTTTTTTCTTTTTTCCTTACCCCCACAATCTTTACCTGCCTCCTCCCCTCCCAGCTTCGGTAATTCTGTTACTACTGACTCAAAAGAAAAGCAACAGGCTGGGGAGGCGCTTGCTCACATCTCAGGCATGATGGGCAGTAGTTTTGATCTGCTTTCTCTAAAGGTTTTGTCAAGATAACAGAAGTCTGGTGGGTATCCAGTTACACCCTCAAGAACAGAAAAGAACTCAGAGGAAATCTGTGCCAGCCCAAAATCAGGTGTGCCGTTTAACTTAGCCTTAAGGCATGCCCACAGTCTTGAAGCAGAAGAGAGGCTGGTGTTTGAAATCTTCAAACTCCTGGGTGCCCCACGCAGAGTGCCCAGACGCTTTGTGAAGGGTGGTGGTCTGAATGAACACCCTGAAGGTGTCTCGGTGATTGGCATGTCTAGGTGGCTAGCTCAGTGTCTGTTTTTACTTCTTTCTCTTAGGCTGCTTGATCTTCAAGAATTCTCCAGAATCCCGAGAGCCGGCAGTGGTCAGTGGCTCCAGAATCCACAGACCACCTATCTACATTGTGTGTTCCCCACTTTGAGATGAAGGGAAAGGAGGACAGTGTGTGTGTGTGTGTGTGTGTGTGTGTGTGTGTGTGTGTGTGTTTGGGGTTTGGGTGGGTGCTCGCCTCTGGAATTCAGCATCTTGAAGATGTCTCCAGATAGGTCAGCAGGGCAAACCTGGCCTAACCGCTGGGGTGAGCGGGGAGCTGAAGTTCTTTTGATTTCCCTGGGAGATACCCACTTCCAGCTCTTATTGAAAATATCCCCAAATGGCTTGAATGTTTTTCTAGGCTATCTCTTGCAGTCCGGAGCACACCAGGGGCAAACAGCACTTCTTCAAGATCCGACTGCTATCTGAGCAGGCCTGCAGGTGTTTGTCTTCCTCAACAACAGGCATGTCCAGCTCCGGTAGGCATGATGAGTCTGGTTGGTCCGGGCAGGGGCAAAACATCTGGCTCTGGTCCCATTCTGGAGGTGGTGGCTTCTCCTCCCCCCAATTTCTTTTTCTTCTTTCTCTTCTTTTTTCTCTTTTTGACCACCCAAGCTGACCCTGGGTCCTTCTCTCCCCACCCCCTCAAACGGCTCTATTTCCGCTGCTCAGCTCCTCAGCAGCCAGGTGTGACAGCATTGTTGTGTGTGTCATCGCTTCCCCAAATTCCTCTGTCGGCTCCCTTTTCAGTCTTTAAGGAGCCTGTGTGTGTGTGTGTGTGTGTGTGTGTATGTGTGTGTGTGTGTGTTGCGGGTGTAGGACAGAGTCTCTATGGAACTTTTTTTTTCTTTCTCTTTCTTTCTCTCTCTTTCTTTCTTTCTTTCTTTTTTTTTTTTTTGTGGAAATAGGAGTCTTGCATTCCTGGGAATTGATTTCTTGCTGTCCTTTGCAGGATCAGCACCCTAATCCCAGGTGGAGAAAGGGTGCCTCATGTGTGCACAAGGCTGGGAAACAGAACTGGGGATCACCTCCCAGGCCGCATCTGGCGGGCGGTAAGCAGTCAGAGCTAAGGACTGGAGACTGGGGAGAAGGTGCTTGTCTGCACCGCGGTTCAGCGAGAGGTGGGTGCAGCAGGCGTACCAGAAAGTGGTGGGGTGAACTTTGAGTTACTTCCCACTCCTACTCTACCCCTTTAGACAGGCTGGGTAGGGAGGGCCCTACGTTCTGGCAAGAGAGGGATTCTGTTCCTCTAGGCCCGTTTACAGAGGTTGTGTGAACCACCGCGTTTCGCCCCGTTCCTTCTGACAAAGCTGGGCGTCTGCTTAGTGACCTCCGGCCTGCGCACACCTCCAGCGGCCACGGTCCTGAAGCAGGACCGTGTTTCTCTGGCCAGGGTTTCCAGGAGCCATCAGCGTCTCCAGCTCCTTGTGCTGCGAGAGAAATTCCTGCAGATGCCGAGCTAGGAAGTCGCCGACGCAGCAGTCTCTCAGCAAGCCGGCCGGGAGCTCCGACGTCTAGACCGGCAGACTTGAGCAAGTCACTGGTCCCTGATGAAGACTTTTTCTCCGGGTTGGGGCTTCCGGCAGCTGTCGCAGAAGGCCCTGCCGCCCCTGTGCGCGCGGGGGGGGGGGCAAACTGCGCTCCCCAGAATGGTTCAGGTTGGACACACAGGCACCGGATCGGCTGCTTGTCTCTCAGGTTCCCTTTCTTATGGATCGGCTAACAGTTCCAGTTTCCCGTTCCCTCGCCCGGAGAGAAGAACCCAGGAGGCTGAACTGAAGCCCTCTTCTGCACAAGCCCTGAAGCCCTTGAAAAGAGGGCTTCGATGGGGCTTAGCCCTCCCTACCCAACTCCACAGGCAATAACTACCGACTTTCAACTTCACATCCAGACCTCAGATATCCGCATCACTCTGACACACTCACGTTGATCTCTGTCCATCTCTCTTCATCAACTCCAAATCCTCTCTGCCTCACCACTCCTCTGAGCTCACCTGTTGCATATACTAGGTCAGATCCTACACGTTTTAGTAGGAGCGTGTTAAATTGACTTTTAGATTCCAACCAAGCCTCTTTACACCCCAGCAAGCCCTCCCATCTCATGGTGTCCCAGCACTTTGCTTCATGTGAGGGGGATTCCATTTCGTGAAAACCTGCCAGACTGTGGGTTTGGAGACCTAATGGTGTTCTCAGGACATTTGTAGAGTAGGCCAGGGCCTTTTTGTTTCTGGATACCACAAAGAAGATTCCAGATTCCCTCAGAGGCCCAGCCTGGGCATCTCTCCACAGTGTTTGTCCAGGGATGGTCACGCGCTGTAGAACCAGGCGATGGCTTAAAGATGCTGCACCTTAACCTGGAAAAGTGGGAGCTGGGGAGAATTTGCAGACAGTGAGAGAACAGAAAATGGATTTATGAAGAGGGTCTTGGTGTGTGTGTGTGTGTGTGTGTGTGTGTGTGTGTGTGTGTGAGACAGACAACCAACAGTCCTTTGCTCAGGACCCCTTGTTACCAGGTCACCGCAGAGGTCATATGTGGGCTTTACACTCTCTGGGTAACCCACCCTTCCTTTGGCCCCTTTGCAGAGTAATTGAGGCCTTGCTGGCTCTGGGTTTGTGATTGGGAGTAATTACTGGCAGACTGCTGTGGTGGTACAAGCAGGCTTTTGTTGGGGAGGTAATAGTCTGAATTTGGGGTCTCTGGGAGTGGATAATTGAGGATCCTGGTGTGCCCTGTCCCCAGCACTTTTTGACTTCGACATTTTACTTGGTGGAGTGAAGGTTCAGTAGCACATCTGAAACAGAAAAGTTCCTGTTGTATGGAAGACGGAAACTCAAGTCCAGAAGCATGCAGGGTCTGCATTAGCCCACAGAGATACCTGGCGCAGGCAGCATGAGGGTCCTTATGCTTGGCTCTGCCTTTTTGCTTTAAGACAGGGCCTCATTGTGTAGTCCCGGCAGGCCTGGAGCTCTCTTTGTTGTCCAGGTTGGTCTTTGCCTGAGATCTGCCTGCCTCTGCCTGTTGAGTGCTGGGACTACAGGTATGCACCACCACACTGGGCATGCTGGCTCTGTTACCTGTACTGACAGGCTGGAAGACACTACAGTGGATGACAAGGGCCCCTTTTAATTATCAGCAATATCAGCCTGGGAAGTTAAGGGATCTTGTCTTGCTTGAGAGTTTTACATTTTTACATTTTATTTTTGAGTAGCATCATGTTCACCCAAACCAAAATAAAATAAGATGCTTGCAGAGCAAAGTCTCTGTTGCCAAGCTGCCCATCTCACAGGTGGGCAGAACCCTGGCTTTATCACATATTTTATGCATATACAAGCATAAACCATTTTCTCCCGCACACTGCCACTTTCTGTATGTGGTAGCAACTAGTGTCCTGCATTCTGCACCTGTGTATCATCACCCCCCCCCCCCCCCCCCCCCGGCAGGGTCTTTCTTTTCGCCCAGGCTGCCATGGAACTTGAGATACTCTTCCTTTAGGCGCTCACTTCTTCAGCTTCAGATATGCATCATGGCACGCCATCTTACTGCATTTTTTTTTTTTAATAAAACTAAGTGCCCGAGCTGGTTCGTCTTCACCGTCACCGTGATTGGATTTAGAATTACCCAGGAAACATAACTGTTAGTCTCCCCGCCCCCCCGCCCCGCGCGCGCGCGCGCGTGTGTGTGTGTGTGTGTGTGTGTGTGTGTGTGAGGGGGCCTGAGGATTCCAGAAGAGGGTGTTAGAGTCCCTGGGGCTGAAGTTACAGGCAGTTGTGAACTGCCTAGTGTGGGTGTTGGAACTGAAAGTGGGTCCCCTGGAGGAACAATAAATCATCTTGTCTGCTGAACCATCTCTCCAGCCTCTTCTGTCAGATATTTTATCATAGCAACAAAAATTTAATTAACTCAGTGGCATCTAGGCTGTTTACAAGCCTTTGTTTTCACAAGCAATACTTTAGTGTACAATCTGTGTACTTAACTTTGTAAACATATCCATATATTTGAAAGCAAAATTTCTAGCAGATGGGGTCAAATGGCACATTTGTAAGTTTGGTTGGTTGTGAAAACTGTCTTTCTAGGAAGAACCATATGGGCTCCCACCAACAGTGAATTAGATCCCTGTGTCTTCCTCACTTCAGTATACACTTTAGGGGCCAGAGAGAGGTTCACCAAGTAGCCAGGCTAACCTCAAAAGTGCCGGGATTGCAGGTGTGGGCCACTACATCATTTCTTTTCAAGATAGAAAATCTTGTTGTTTTTAATTCATTTTTATTTTATGTGCATTGGTGCTTTGTCTGCATGTATGTCTGTGTGAGGGTGTCAGATTTTGAAGTTACAGACAGTTGTAAGCTGCTCTGTGGGTGCTGGGAATTGAACTCAGATCCTCTGGAAGAGCAGTCAGTGCTCTTAACCGCTGAGCCATGTCTCCAGCCCCTCAAGATAGAAATCTTACAGATTAGTCAAGGACTCATCTGCATCTTTCTTTGGTTCCTTTCTGTGTGTTTCTTTCCTGGAGTGAACATCCTAGTAAATTTGGTGTTTAATATTTCTGTACCTGTTATGACATGTGTGTGACATGTGTATGTGCTCCTAGGCAATAAATTAAGTTCTGGGTTTTTGTAGCTTTATTTAACCGGCGTCCGGCTGTTCTGAAAGACACGTGCTTGCTTTTTTGATTCAACCAGATGTTTGTGAAAAAGTTCCTGGTCGATGCACAAAGACAAGCGCTGTTCATTACCCCTGCGTGGCACCATTCCATTGTACGAACACGCTGTGGTTTATTTATCCACGTTCCTGTTGAGAGGCATTGGATCATTTCCTAGTCTTTACTGTTACCCATAGCTCTGCTTTGGGCTTTTTTATACACGGCTGCTACTGTGCATGGGCTGCAGTTTGCCAAGGGTGGGAGAGCTGGGTCAAAGGCGACAGGCATCTGTAAGTTGCTGCATTACCAGCAAGCAGAGCCTCAGCTGCCCCAGTGGAGCCTCCATCTTGTCAGAGCCAGCAGACAAGAAGGAACAGTGGGAGAAAGTGTGAGCTTGGGTTTCAGCCCTGTCAGTAAAAGCTGGCTCTAGAATGGTTGCACAGCTTCTCCGAGACCTGTCTCTCTCAAATGCAAATGGTGATGGTAGCATCCAGTGGGTTTCCCAAGTAGACAAATTGAGGTTCCATTTGTAAACATTTAGTATAGAGCCTGGCATGGAAGAAATAGAAAAATATCAGCAATTATTATTCATAAGATAAGCATATAAGCAACAGTACTGATAATTGTAGTGGTATATTTAACGATATAAAGGTGTGTCACCTTTGTTTACGCTGCAGGATATTACTTTAACTATGTGAAGGTGTGTTTCATTTGTGTCTGTTGCCTTTGTTAACAATGTAAACATGTGTTACATTTGTTTTGCTGCATTTGTTTAATTATGTAAAGATGTGTTGCTGTTTCCCCCTTGCCTGCTTAAGGCCCCTGATTGGTCTAATAAGAAGCTGAATGGCCAATAATGAGGCAGGATGGTTTATAATCTTGTCTCACTTCCCGTTCTTTCTCTCTTCCTCTCCTCCTTCCCCCTCCCTCTCTTTCCCCTCCCTCTCTCTCCCCACTTTCCTCTCCCTCTCCCCTGTCTGTCTCTCTCCTTCTCTCCTCCCCCCCCCCCCCCCGCCACTGCCCCATCCTTCCTGTGTGTGGATGTTTTTTGATCTTGCTACCATGATGGATTCTATCCCTCTGGAGCCATGAGCTGAAAGCCAAAATAAACTCTTCCTTAAGTTGCTTTTGGTCATGGTATTTTATGACAGCAACAGACACTAAGTGTCACAGTGCGAAGGGGATGTCAGACTCAGTCCCTTTCTACCCTTTCTAGAGGTTGAGACCCCTGCCATGAGGCACTGTGCTACTACACTCCCACAGTAACAGGGCTCGTGGAAACCTTCAGATAAACTCTGCCTCCTTTAAAGGTGATTTGTCTAGGGTATTTGCTGGAATACCTGCGTGTCCAGCGATGGAAGGTCAATATAGCAGGGCCAGAGGCTCACTCAGATTAACCAAGAGCTTATGAATAGTTCTGCATCGTGTGAAATTCCACAGGGGAGGGGACAGACAACACCAGCATCTGAATTAGTTTTCTTTTATATTTTAACAAACAGTGATGATCACTGCCTAGAGACATTATTCATTAGCGATTGCAAAAACAGTGGTAATTTAATTCTATCGTTCTTCAGGAATTAACTAAGTCATTTCATAGAG
Organism: Myodes glareolus; assembly: GCF_982192425.1. Classification (NCBI taxonomy): domain Eukaryota; kingdom Metazoa; phylum Chordata; class Mammalia; order Rodentia; family Cricetidae; genus Myodes; species Myodes glareolus. Next base: position 57,587,561 of record NC_142029.1, on the reverse strand, counting down.
AGAAACTTAAAAAAGAAAAGAAAAAAAAACAAACAAACCAATAACCACCATTTGGGGCTGTGGATGACAGGCAGGCAGGGGGGGAGTGTTTTGTGTGTTTATAACAATGACAATGGGATTTCAAGTAGTCACTTGGGAAATTGCTGATTTCATGAGTTTTGAAAGGTTCAGCATAGTCTTCTGCCCGAGAAAAAAAAAAGAAAGAAAAAGAATATTAAACACGCCAACTTCCCATCACATTACGGGTTTCTTTGCCAACATGTGCTGCATGGCCTTTAAGGGACAGCTGCCGAGCAGGGTTCCAGGGCACATGGCCCCGTCCCCTGAAGCTCTTCAAGCCTGTGGTCTAGGACTATAGGCAGGGAGATTAAGAAAAGGTGGGGGGCTTGAGACTGGGCCATCTGAGATGGTCTCACAGGCAAGGATCAGAACACAGCAGATTGGTTCTGATCCTCACCTCCAGGTCTTGCAGGTGCTAGCGTCCAGGTCCAGGGGTACCACACACCAACAGGTGCCAACGTAGGTCCTGTGTGTGCTGGGAGGTGTCAGTATTGTCATTGTGCCCATGATATCCACGTGTTCGGTACGGTTGAACAAGGTGCCCATGTGTCAGGAGGATGGGTGGGTGTGGCCTCTTGGCTGTCTCAGGATATCCACATTCTGGGTGTTCTGCCTGTCTACTTCCTGCCGCCTGGAAATAGAAGTGCATTCTTCTGGCTGCCTTCCATGGACATGACAAAGCTGAATTGCTCTCAGGGTCTTTCCAAAAAAAGCATTATTTCACGTGTATGAGCATGATGTGTGTGTGGGCACATGTGCCATTGAGCATGTGTGGAGGTCAGATGACAACCTTGTGGAGTTGGTTTTCTCCTTGCTTTTATTATTTATTTATTTATTTTTGAGACAAGGTTTCTCTGTAGCTTTGAAGCCTGTCCTGGAACTAGCTCTTGTAGACCAGACTTGGTCTCAAACTCACAGAGATCTACTTGCCTCTGCCTCCCGAGTGCTGAGATTAAAGGCATGTGCCACCACCCCCTGGCTTCTCCTTGCATTCTTTTTTTTTTTTTTAAAGAATTTATTTATTTATTTATTTATTTATTAATTAAAAATGTCCACCTCCTCCCATTTCCCTCCCCCTCCCCCAACTCCCCCTCCTCCTCCCTCTCCAGTCCTAAGAGCAGTCAGGGTTCCCGGCCTTGTGGGAAGTCCAAGGTTCTCCCCTCTCCATCCAGGTATAGGAAGGTGAGCATCCAAACAAACCAGGCTCCCACAAAGCCAGTCTATGCAGTAGAATCAAAACTCAGTGCCATTGTCCTTGGCTTCTCAGTCAGCCCTCATTGTTAGCCACGTTCAGAGAGTGCGATTGATCACATGCTCGTTCAGTACCAGTCCAGCTGGCCTTGGTGAGCTCCCATTAGATCAGTCCTGCTGTCTCTGTGGGTGGATGCACCCCTTGCGGTCCTGACTTTCTTGTTCATGTTCTCCCTCCTTCTGCTCTTCATTTGGACCTTGGGAGCTCAGTCCAGTGCTCCAACGTGGGTCTCTGTCTCTATCTCCATCCATCGCCAGATAACCAGCCAGCTTTTCACCCATGCTCAGTCTTGCAGCCTCTTGGAGGACTCATAGGCCCATTCTTGAATGGCCCTCTTTGGGCTCCTAGGTGCCTTGCCTGTGCTTACTCCTGCCTGAGCAGTTGCTATTCTATGCTGTCATTTACTTGTTAATTTGTCTGTCTCCTTTCACCAGATTGGGGACTCCCAGAGGGCAGGGCTGGCTAGCTCTCTCCCATCTCTGTATCCCCATTTCTGCCTTCCCTTGCTGTGTTGTTCATACTGTCCTGAAACTTTTGCATCCCAGGGACCTTCCTGCCTCACTTTACAGAAGCTGGGACTACACACTCCTGTCACACCTGGTCTCTTACTCATCTTTATATTCTTTTATAAGATTCATTTATGTGTATAACTTTGCCTGCATGTATATATGTATGTATAGCTTCTGTGTGCCTACGAATGTTTGTGAGCCACCTTTAGGGTACTGGGAACCAAAGCAGAGTCCTCGACAAGAACACCCAGAGCTCTTAGTGGGTGTGCCATCTCTCCAGCCCTATATTTATATTCTTTTATTGTTTTATTTTTATTTTTGGTTTTTAGAAAAAGAATTTCTTTGTGTAGCTTTGACTGTCTTGGAACTAGCTTTGTAGAGTAGACTGGCCTTGAACTCACAGAGATCCGCCTGCTTCTGCCTCCGGAGTGCTGGGATTAAAGGCACGTGCCGCCACTACCCAACTACTCACGTTTTTAAGTACTTGATGTATAGTATCTGTCAGAAAATGTTTATTGAATAAGTGTTTATAACTCCATATTTAGAGGTTTTTATGTGTATTTGTGTTTTGCCTGCATGTGTATCTGTGCACAGTGTACATGCTAGGTTCCCGAGGAGGCCAGAAGAGGGTTTCGGATCCCCTGGGATTGGAATAACAGACAACTGTGAGCTACCGTGCGGGTGCTGGGAATCGAACCTGGGTCCTCTGAAAGAGAAGTCAGTGCTCTTAACCACTGAACCATCTCTGTAGTCTGAGCCATTCTTATTTTAATTATAGGTAGATGAGAGGTAGAAACCAAGGGAATCTGGCACAGCATTGTGGCTCTCATCAGTGTCCTCATGGAAGCAGTGGTGTTCACTCGAGGAAGTAGCAGAACGGAAATGGGGAGGGCGCTCTGAGACTGAGTGCCAGGCTCTTGGGTGGAGGACCAAGGAGCATTACCTCTCTGTGTGCCAAGCCTGCTGGTGCAGCGATTCATGCAGGCATCTCTCTTGGCCAGCAGCAGGGCTCCCGGAGTGGGAGCGTCTTCGCTTTGGAGCGCCCGCCACTTTGCCTCCTCCAGGATGTGGCACAGGAGTACAGGCAGGCCTGCAGGCCAGGAAGGCCCAGGGCAGCTCTACCCAGGTAGGGACAATCTTAAGGACCAGCTGAAGACCCCTGGGAGGCTTGTGCACAGTCGTTAAAGGTAGTTGGGATTGCCTGATTTAACTTGTTATGGGACGGGATGTCAAGGCCCAGCTTCTTTAACTGTGGGTTGCCATAATAGACCGTCAGGCCTAGAAAAAAAATGGCAACACTAAAAACTTTCTGATGGTCAAGGTTAAAAAAAAAAAGAGTTAAAAAACCAAACACATAATTCAGGTGTTTCTGGCAGGACTTGCCTGAAAGTAGCGCATGGGCGACTACAAGGGCTGCCTCAATTCTGACCTCCCAGGTGTGCTTGCCAGAATCCATGAACTCAGGCTGGAGGCTACTGTGTTATAAAGGAATGTTTTTACTCTACAAGGGAAGTTTTCTGCTCTTAAAGAAACACGGCTTTAACTACAGGAAATAGAGACTTCATGGATGTTTTCAGGGGCTGGAGGGAACGCTCAGTGGTCAGGAGCACTTGTTGCTCTTCCAGAGGGCAGGGTTGGGTTTCCAGTACCCTCCCAGTGACTCCTAATCGTCTGTCTCCAGGTCCAGGGGATTTGATGTTCTCTTCTGGTCTCCATGGGCAGCAGGCACAGAGAGATGTGGCACCCAGACATACATGCAGGCAAATCAACCACACACACGCTGTAAAGATCATTTTAAAATGTTTTTCATTCCCATCATGTAAGCATCAGATTAGTCTGTTCTTGGATGGTAGTTTGTTAGATGAGTTGGTCTTTAAAATTGTTCTTTGAGTTGGTGATTCCAGTTACATAAGAAATGATTCTACAAGCCAGCCATGGTGGCATACTCCTTTAATCTCCACACTTGGAGCAGAGGCAGGTGGATCATTGTGAATTTGAGGCCAGAATGCTCCACATAAGAGGGTAGCAGATCAGCCAGAAGTACATAGTGAGACCCTGTTCGAAAGAGTGGATGGTTAAGACGGGAGAGATGGCTCAGTGGTTAAGAGTACTGGCTGCTTTTCTAGAGGATCACAGCACCTACTTGGTGGCTTATAACTGTCTTCAACTCCATTTTCAAGGGTTCCTTTGTCTGTCCTCTTCTGGACTCTAAAGGTAATAGGCACATACGTGCTGATGCATAGGCAAACAGGCTGGTAAAACACCCATACACAATGAAAACACACCCTCCCATAACTTTTGGATTGATATTAGGACAGAATTCCAATTCTGCAATTTGAATGACCTCCTGAAAAGATTCTAAACACGCTTCTTCCAAATTGCACTGCTTGTGTGACCTAGTGTTCTCAGCATCATAAAGGTACGCACTAACTTGGAAACATGTTGAGGATGCTGTATGTCCTGCAGTATGTGCTGTGCATATGTGTGTGCATGCACACACCAAGAATGCACACATAGTTGTGCACACAAACATTCCTTCTCCCTGGGTTTCAGGGACACCACCCACCCAGATCCCCTCTTAGATGTGGTTCAGCGTTCAGGTTCTTACGTTCTGTGTACTCATGTTTCCGTTCATACAACGTTTGGGGCCTGTCGCTTTACATATGTTAGCTTGTTTTATCCTCAAGCAAGGATAGACATGGTTTTCCTGACTTTACAGATGAGGAAATGGTGACTCTGGGAAGATAAGCGCCTTGCCTTAATCACAAAACTATTCAGAATTGGGCTGGGATTACAGTTGGGTCTTCTTGCTGGTTCTTTCTCTCTCTCTCTGCCTTGTGTGTGTGTGTGTGTGTGTGTGTGTGTGTGTGTGTGTGTGTGTTTCTTTAGTGAACATTCAGCAGGCACTGCCTCCCTGATTGGCATCTGGGCCTGACCTGCCTTGCCCACCCCCACCCCCAGGCCACAGGGACTTCACAAGAGGCCTGTCTCCCAGATTAGCCCAAAAGACAACAGGCTACTGAAGAAGAAAGCTGAGGCACAGGGAGGCCTGGGATGGGAAGGGCTTCCCGAGAAGCAGTGGGGAACTTCCTCCTGGGAAAGCCAGGAGCAGGCCAGTTCCTCTCCTGGGCCAAGCAGCAGAGCACTGGGCCCCAGCTGTTCCTGCCTGGTCCTTACAGTCCTCATCACCCACCGGAGACTGGAAGCCCTGCCTGCTCGCTGCCCATTGTCCCAGCACCACAGTCCTGCTTCCCATGAACCTCCTGTTTACACAGGAAGCCCGCTCCTTGCTGCTGGGTAACACCTCCCTCTCTTGATGGCTGACTCTAAACTTGTATCCTCACAGGCTGGTTCAATGAGTGTGACTAAAGCCAGTTATTTCTGTTTGAAAGCAGAGTAAAAGGGTGGCCTTCCTCGGTATGATGGCGCAAACCTAAAACCCCAGCACAGCAGAGGCTGCGTGAAGAACATGAGCTCAAGGCCAGCCAGCATTCCAAAGAGCAACAGCCAAGAGTCACACATCTGCCATGTCACTACCCTTGATCTGAACGTGGCCACTCATTAGTGTCAGACCTTGGACGTTTGCAACAGTCTGAGCACACAGTCCTGTGATGTCAAAATGGACGATCGACAGAACACTGTGTACGCAGCAGTAATAGACCTTACACCTTATCTCCCTCTGCGAAGCGCACCTAATTTCAGGTGGGCTACAAATACGGGCGACAGTTTAAAACTGTGGCTTCCAAATCCCGTGCATTCTTCTCTTCGAGGTGGGGTGTCTGTCCTCTTCCTTGAATCTTGGTGGGCTTGTGGCTGCCTGGAGCCATGTGCTACCGTGGAAGTCATGCTGTGTGGCTTCCCAGGCTTTGTTTGTGTTGTCAGACCCTTAACCTTCAGCCACTGTCACCGCCTAAGAATCTGGCAGACAAGAATGGTTCTTTTTGAAAAGATAACATTTATTTATTTTGTGTGCTCATGTGCAGGTGTGTGCATGTACATATGCATGTACACGATGTATGCGTGTATGATGTATGTTTATGTGTATGTGTGTGTGTGGAGGTCAGAAGGCAACTTTTGGGAGCTGGTCCTCTCCTTCCACAAAGTGGGTCCTGGAGATCCGATTCACACTGCCCACCAGGCTTCGCGGCAGGCACCTTTACCTTCTTGGCCACCTCTCATTATTCTTGAAGCACTATCAAAGGAATGTAAATAAAATTTCCCAGTTGAATAAAAATATTTCTCTGTGGAGTTTCTAAAGAGTATGCAGAACTAGGATTCTCCTCCCTTACCAACTAAAGATGGTAAAAATGAAAAAAAGATAGCGTGGATTGTCCTTAAACTAGGAAGGGACGTTCTCATTAGACCAGAAAGAGTGAAGTATTTCAGAAATGAAGAACTCAACACGATGTGACAGCCATAATAAGCAGAAGGGCTTCTGGGCTGCAGGCCCCAAACACATGGAGAACCGTGTCTCAGAGGAGGCGCATAGAATCCAAAGTGACCAGTGAGAGGCTGTCCAGCGGGTTTGTGCTAAGTCTGCACAGCTGCTGTAGGTGCCTTTCCCAGTTGCTGCTTCCTTGGGTTAGTCTCATGTCTGCGTGCTCTTTGCTCCTCCCTTCCTCTCTTCTGAATCCGACGTCTTCTTCCAGCAGTGTGGGCTTCCACTCAGGTTTGTGAGTCGTAACCTTTGGACTGAAAACTCAAGTGATAATGTAGCTGAGCACAGCACACAGAAAAACGGTGGTCTTTCCTCAGTGTGGAGAGGATACACACAGCCTTGCACTATTTTCTGGCATCTGGCATCTGTGGTTGCTGTCAAGAAGCCTAATCATTCCTTTGTAGGAGACATGTTTCTTCTCTGATGCTTTTAGGAATTTTTTTTTAATGTTTGCTCTGATGTGTCCAGGCATGAGGGTGTTTGCATTTAATTTGCTTGGGAATTGGAATGTTTTGTCCTTATGAAGATTCATTTCTTTCACTGCTACCGAAGGCTCACGATGACTGGAACTTTTACGATGGCCTCTTTCCAGTTCTCACATTTTCTCACTCCAGATTCACTGGATCTTTTCATTTCTAATGTCCCTTCCTTTAACTGTGTTGCTTGTTTTCCATTGTTCCGGCATGCTGTTAAGCCCTCTGGATAATCCCTACTAGATAATTTCTAGTTTACACATCTCTTCAGCTTCATTTGACCTACAAATTTACCCTACTTTCACAAATCTTAATATCGATTTTTTTTTTCTGAAACAGGGTTTTTCTGTATTGTCCAGGTTGGTGTTACTTGTGATTCTCCTGCCTCAGCCTACTGAGTTCTGGGATTATGAGTATTTGCCACCACATCCAATTGATGACTGATGTCTCGTGGTGTGTGTGTATGAGAGAGAGAGAGAGAGAGGGAGAGAGAGAGAGAGAGAGAGAGAGAGAGAGAGAGAGAGATAGAAATTTGCATACAGCATTTAAAAAATACTTGTTTATTTTTATTTGTATTAGTGTTTTGCCTGTGTGTCTGCCTGTGTAAGGGTGTCAGGTGCCCTGGACCTATAGTTGCAGACAGTTGTGAGCTGCTATGTGGGTGCTGGGAATTGAATCCAGGTCCTCTTAACCCCGAGCCATCTTTCCAGCCCCTGTGTACAAAGTTTTAATCTCACATTAAAAAAAAATTAGGCTAGTATAAACATAGACTGGGGACTCTGTATAGCAGATTTATAAATACTCACTATGATCCCACTCCAAAGGCAGAAGAATAGGATGCTGGAGGATCTGTGCCGTTCTTGTGCACGAGTGAGGCAAATCTCTGCCATATAAGCTTTAGTGTTTGTGCTGGCAAAGTGAATGTGACAACCATGGGTTTTTGATTTCCAGAAGCTTTATTTGGTTCTTTAAGAAAATTCCTGGCATTTATTTATGTGTATGAGTATTTTGTCTTCATGTTTGTCTGTGAACCATGTGTGTGCCTGGTGCCCACAGAGGTCAGAAGAGTAATGGATCCCCTGGGACTAAAGTTACAGACAGTGTGAACCACCATGTGGGAGCTGGGAATCGAACTCAGGTCCTCTGGAAGAGTAGCAAGTGCTCTTATCCCCTGAGCCATCTCTCCAGACTCTCTTTGGTGATTTCTTTATCTGAAAGAATGCTGTATTGTCTGGACTGTTAGTCTCACACAGTTTTATTCCGGTTTGTTGAGGTGTCCCTTTTGTTTCTTTGCTGATATTTTGGAATTGGATCAGTGCACAGGATATTGTAAGTTTGGTTCTGAACCCCACTTTTGCCGCTTAGTGCTTTGATTTCTCCTGGGGGATCTGGAGAAGCACGCTATGGGCTTTATCTCTGGTCTCATCAAGGGGAGGGGTGGGTGGGATTTGCATGCAGTGCCTTTGGCGGCCAGAAGAGGGCGTCAGACTTCCTGGAGCAAGAGTAACAGGTGTCTGTGAACTGCTGCCATACCTGGAAACCTAAAACAGAACTCTGAAGCCTGGAGTTATCGGTGGCTGTGAACTGCCATACCTGGACGTTGAAAATGGAACTCTGGAACCAGGTGGATGATGGCACACACCTTTAATCCGAGCGCTCAGGAGGCAGAGGCAGGCAGATCTTTGAGTTAGAGGCCAGCCTGGTCTACAGAACCAGTTCCAGGACAGTTGGGGCTGTTAAACAGAGAAAAGAAACCCTGTCTTGAAAGACAAAACAAAAACAAACATACAAAAAACAAATCAGAAACCAGAACTTTGGTATTCTGTAAGAGCCATATGTGTGCTCTTAATCACTGAACCAACTCTCTAGACCCAATACTGTTTTTTTTCAAAGTAAATTAATTACTTTTTAATGGTTCAGATTTAATCCATAACACTGTGCATGCTATACTCAGAGCTCCCAAAAATAAAATGTGTTTTATTTTTGATTGACACATAGTAATTTAGGTACATTTATGGGACACCATGGCACTGTAATACGTGAATAGAAGATAATTGTGTTAGGTAACTGCCATATTTGCCAATTAGACATTTACCATTCATTTGCATTGGGCACAGTCAAAATCCTGTTTACTAGGTGTTTTCAAACATTCTTTTGTGAAATGTTATCTATTGTATTATTTAATATTATAAATCTTGATTTTTTTTCTTTTTGAGCTAAGGAGATGTCTCGGTGGGTAAAAATGCTTGCTGTACAAGCATGTCTATGTGAGTTCAGATTTATTGCATGTGTGTAAAAACCGGGGTCTGTAACCTCAGTGCTAGTGTCGGGGTGTGGAGATAGCTGGATGCCAGAGGGCATGCTGGCCGGCCAGCCCATTTGAAACAGCAAGCTCCAGGTCCAGTGAGAGAAATAAGCTGCCTCACAATAAAGTAAGGAGTGGTAGGGGAGGACACACTATGTCAACCACTGGCATCTACATGTTCATGAACAGGGGAACGTTTCTGCTTATGCACTTGCGTGTGTGTGCGTGTGCGCACACACACACACACACACAATCATACATTCTCTCTCTCTCTCTCACACACACACACACACACACACAGGAGAGAGAGAGAGAGAGAGGGAGAGAAAGAGAGAGAGAGAGGAGGGAGAAAGAGAGAGAGGGAAGGAGGGAGAGAGAGACAGAGGAGAGGAGAGAGAGGGGGAGCAATTGAGAGATCAGTTTAGCTGCTCTATGAGTCTATAATGGAAGACTATTTCTTTTACAATTTCAGGTCATGTTGAACTCTTGCAAGTCTGTTGTGTGTGCTGTTCTCTCTTCCCCACAAGCTCTCTGGACAGAGATGTCAGCTTCCTTCCATGCATTCAGATACCAAGGCTTCACAAGCTTAACTCTCATCTCAGACCACACAAGGAGGAAATGACCTTGTCAGCAGGATTTGAACACAGGCTTTCCCGACTCCCCTGAATGTAGCATTTAGGGAGTCCTTAAACAGTGATAGCTCCAGATGTTCATCATGGAAATCTCCAAACACAATCCGCCACACATCAAACACACATCAATCCTCCAATCGTCATTTTGCTAATTTTTTGAAAAAAATTTATTGATTTTTATTGAGTTTTACATTTTTCTCTGCTCCCCTTCCTGCCTCTCCGTTTTGCTAAATTTACTTTATCACAGATGTATTCTTTGCCTAGTCTTCTGTTAATCTATCCCCACCCTGTGTGTGTGTGCGTGCGTGCACGTGTTCGTGCATGTGTGTTCACATGCACCATGGCAAACATATGGAGGTCAGGGATAATTTTGAGAGTTGGTTCTCTCCTTCCACCTTGCTTGAGTAGGATCTCTCTTGTTCCTCCTGGTGTGCTGAGCACTCCTAGGTAGCTGGCCTGTGAGCATCAGAGCTCACCTCCCATCTCAAGGCAGGAGTGTGGATGTCACAGCTGCTCACCACCACACAGAGCTTCCTAGCTGGCTGCTGGGGGTCCAGACTTAAGCTATCAGGCCTGTGGAGTGAGACCCTTCACCTTTCACGATACATTCACGATACATTCCATTGTACGCTTGAGGTACCATACTCCTAAAGAGTTCATTGTGAATACGGCTGACTGGAGCTAATGTCTGTTTAATTGGCACAAATGAATCAGTCTTAACTCTGCCACTCTGTGAGTTGAGAAGAATGAAAATACTTACAAAGTATATATCCCCATTTCTGTGTGGCATGGGAGTGCCAATGTGTTTGTAGATAAGTCTCTGTACCATCCTGGAGGGAATCACTCTTGATATCTTCCCATGGATTAGTTTTCCCTGACTTCCTATACTAGAATGTCATGTGAACAGATTCTCACCAGCCACTCCCTTCGGCAAGGTTTCTTCCCTTCAGCTGGATTGTGAAGAATAATGGTTAAGACATGCTGTGTGTATGCCATCCAGTAGTTGTTTTATTGTTGCGTAGTGCTCCACCGTTTGGCTACAATGCACCTAGCTTACTCCTTTTCCTGTTGCTGCACCCCTAAGCTGTGTTATGTTTTTGTGTGTGTATTACCCTAAAGCTGATATGAACACTTCTCACTGTTCTTGATGTTGGGTTAAGGGGAGAGGTGTAACAGCTACACTGCAGCTAATTGGGCCGGATGAGGAGGTGCACGGAACACATTTATTTAAAAGGCTAAGTTGGTGCGCATGTGGCCGGCAGATGGCAACCCATGGAGTTGCTTCTCTTCTACATTTAGGTGGGCTTTGGACGCCGGCAGGCTTGTGCAGCGAGTGCCTTTACCTGTTGAGCCATCTACTGCCCCCTACCATTTCTTTTTTGAGACAGGGTCTCTCTTTGACCTGGAGCTGGTCAAGTAGGCTTTTTTTTTTAATCAAAACAATTAAAAAATGTGTAAGTTCTAGCATACGAGGCTTCTTTTGCTAGCAAAAGCGTGCAGTTTACAGTAGATCAAGAGTAGATTCTGTTTATGTCTCTACACTTCAGTTTCCCCATCTAAAAGGCAGGAATGAAAACGTCATCTCCTGGATTTTCTGAGCAATCTTGCAAAGTGCTGGGGGAAGAGCAGGTGCCTGACCCTTGGCACTCATCGCATTATATTTGATGTGAAGCCAGCGAATGCACTTGATCACACGCAGTTTGTGGTCCTGGTGACCAGGACACCTGGCTTCACTCTCTGAGGTCAGACTGGACCACAGGTGGGGGCTGAGTATCCTCCTGCCCTAGGACATGAGGGTGACACTTGGACCTTCGGTTTGAAGAGGTCATTGTGCCATTTGGCAGCTGCCACCGGGACTTTGGAGGGAAGATGGTGTCTCCAACCACTGGCCTCCACCGGCCACTGTGTTGGGGGGAGGCTGTAGGGAGCCATGGGAACAGGGAGGGCAGGGAGGCCAGGTGGTCTTAGGAGGCTGCAGGCACAGGCTCGGCTGATGGGAGAATGTCAGGGCTCTGGAGGGGATAGGATTTCTGCCGCCTCCAGCTGCCCTAAGCCGCTTCTGCTGTTTTCCAGAGGGACCCAATTACCATCCCTTTGCAGAGCCAGGGCCGTGGGAGATCCCAAGGAGATAGGAGGCCGCTCCCAGCAGGGCAGCAGGGGCCTTTTAAGCTCCCCTTGCCGCCATACACCTGTTCATGATCATCTGAGATTTGGGAGCTGGTTTGGGAAAACGTCAGAACTTCTGAGTACAGTCCCCCAGGTCTCTGTGGAGCCCCCGGCTTTCAAAGTGTTCTCCTAAGAGCTGATGTGTTTGATCTTCATCAGAGCTTGCCAGCTGCCTGGACGGGCTTGCTGGCCTCTGCTGACAGTGCCCCTGCAGTGCCGAGAAGGGGAGCCAGTTGATTGTGGTGACCCGTTGAGAAATTGACCCAGGGCTTCTGTCTCTGCAGTGCCTTTCCTTTGTCACACAACAAGCCAACGGATGCACACCTTGGATCTCCAATTGACCTTAGGCGGTACCATCCTCTACTACATGAGCAAGCCTCTCTGCCTCATTCATATTACCTGTAGGGCCCCTGAAGGTATTTGAGCAGTGGCTTCCAGCAGAGTGCCTACCTTACCCTATATGCAAAGGATGTGCAGGGCAAGGTGACGTGTTCTGTTCCCAAGAATGGATGGCTAGACGTGCCTTCCAAGAGTGCAGCCTGTGGTACTGGAAATAGCACCCAGAAGGTATGAAGATCTCTGAAAGGACTTTGGTTAAGCCAGAGGTTGTCCCTAGGAAACATCTATCCCTGCAAGTGTAAGGAGGCAGGAAGACAATTAGGGTTTCACTGGATGAAGAGACGGCCCTTCTGTGAAAAATGGCTCTAAATTCACTGAGAGCTGTGTATCAGGTACCCCATCCTCTCTGCAGTCACGGAAATGAGTGGTTTCCTCGTTACACAAATGCCAATATGGAAATGAGTGGCTTGCTTGAGCCCTTTCTGGCTCTTAAGCCATTTTCCCACTGGGAGGGTTCTTTGGGGAAGGTGGGTGTCTGGGTATGTATGGGGGCAGAAGATAGGGAGCCCTTACCCAGCCCAGGAAATAGTACAAACTGAATAGACAAGAACAAGGAGCCAGACCACGCTGGCTATGAATGGAGGAAGGAGGTCGATGCACAGTTTCTTGTTCAGCCTTGGTACCGGGGACCCTGTTTGTCCTCTTGATGGCTATGCAGCTGCCTGTCTTCCCCACCGTGATATATTCTTCCCCAGTTGGCCCTGTCTTCAGACTCTGTGGTCACTATCCAGATCCCTTTTTCTATCCACTGGAATTTTAGTGCCTCCTGGAAGTCTTCCTTCAACAGTACAGTTGTATTTGTTTTTAGTTGAAAGAACCTGGGCCTCTTCCCATAGTCTGTCTCACCTCTGTAGCTGATAAGTCTCCCTAGCTCAAGTGGGGCCCCGGCCCTCCCCACCCTTGGCTAGCCCTACAAGCATCATGGGCAATGGACACAGCAAGGGGTCAAGTCCTTCCCATGTAGTTCCTGATCCAGTCTTCATAGCAACTCACACAAGGCAACAACTCTTTCCATGCAAAGACGAGGCAGCTAGAGAGGCTGGGCAGCATGCCCGGAGGATTCCACTCTTGAATAGGTCTCCCTTCAAGCCTGGCATGCTTTTGCTCATGCTTGCTTTTAGCATTTGGAAAGCTGGGGCAAACATTAGGTAAACATTATCCTTGGTATACATGTGATTAAAGCCAGGACCCTGTTCCCAGGTATCTGAGTAAGACCTGTGTGAGCAGGACGTGGTACCTGCAATGAGAGCTGTGTGTGCAGGACACTGAACCTGCAGTCAGAGCTGTGTGTGCAGGACACTGAACCTGCAGTCAGAGCTGTGTGTGCAGGACACTGAACCTGAAGTCAGAGCTGTGGATGCAGGACATGGTACCTGCAATGAGAACTGTGTGTGCAGGACATCACACCTGCAATGAGAGCTGTGTGTGCAGGACACTGAACCTGCAATGAGAACTGTGGATGCAGGACATGGTACCTGCAATGAGAGCTGTGTGTGCAGAACGCCGTTCCTTCCTGATATGGCTAGCAACTAACAAGGCACTTTACCGTATGCTAATTTCTGCCTTTTCTGTTCTATCTTTTGCATGCTTTGTGGGGCATGTGGAGTCATGGCTGCAGACAGGCACCTTGCGAATCCAGCTCCATCTTTTGCTAGCTTTCACTAGCAGCATGAAGCAGTGTGGCTACAGCTTGTACCTTCTGGAATCTAAGAAAAGCTCAGTGGGGTGATGAAAAGATTTGGGGTTCCTTCAGTAACTCTGGCTGCAGCTCAGGGTTCCTGGCCTCACTGAAGCCTTGAGATCAGAGTCCTCCCGCCTAGGCAAGATTCACCAGCCTGGAGGCCAGCAGTGGGAGAGGAATGCAGTCTTTAGCCTGCTCCTGACAGGACTCTGGATGCTCCGCCTCCCTAGCTCCACCAGATCGTGGCTGGGGAAGCTGGGGATTAGAGGCCTAATTCCTCCAAGAATCCTGTTTTTCTTAGCCTCATGTGGATTGCTTTTTCGGAAAGGCCCCTCATCTAATCAGCCTGAGTCAACAGCTTCATTTATTTGGACACGTGATGCTATGAAACGGAAAACTGCTGTGTTTTTATATCACATATCTGGCGGTCCCTCAAGGATGGCATCAGGAGGGAGATGCTGTAGGCTGCTGCCTGGGAGGGGCTCCTGCCGAGCCCGAAGCTAGGCCTCAGAGCAGTGCTCTCTTGTATTTCATAACATGAGAATGACCAGAGGGTTCACATACCCAGCTTTCTCTCCTCTTGCTGCTTTTGAGTCAAAAGAAAGGATTATGAGTCTCTGACCAAAATTTTTCACTCTTTTTCTTTCTCAGAATTAAGGAGACAATTTATTAACTACATCCGTGGATAGTAGGGATGGTTAGAGAAAAAAGATAGTCAGATGTGGTGGCACACATTTGTAATTCCAGCATTGGGCAGGGGGAGGCAAGAGGATTGTGTGTTTGAAACCAGCTAGAGCTCCATAGTAAAGTGTCTCAAGAAAGAAATGATACTGGTTATTTATCAATAGCTCACTACTTACAACGTGGTGAGTTACATTCTTTTCCATCCCCTTTCCATCTCCGCCTTTGCCTAGTCTGTCACCCTTACATGCTTGGGGACAGTGAACATGCCTCTCCTACATCCCAACCCTTCCTCTTCACCCCACACTGACTTTGGTGTTGACCAAATTACCCAGATTTTCTTCCAGGCATTGATGCATCCATCCCATACTATTTTAACCATAAGATCAAGGGAAAGCCCTAACGAGGAAAGCATTTCCATTTCCCAGGCAGGGAAACTGAGGTTCGATAATGTTCCCCCCAGTCACAGCCTGGAAGGGTTAGAATGAGTGTGCACTGCAAGCCTGCGTGACCACCGAGTGTGATGGGCAGAGTCGGCCAGACTCCTCTGTCTTTCTGGCATGTTCCTAACCCCAGCCAGGTTCAGACTTTGGTCTTAGTGAACAAGAGCAAGGTACTATGCTTCTTACTGTCTACCCATCTGTCTCCAAGTGCAGTTATTTATATCAAATGTGTCAGTTGAGATGGACACTCAGTACATTTGGACCAAATGGATGTCACCATGAATAAAGGGGCCGGATCTGCGCCTGGCTGCCTCTGCCCTTCCCTGACTACAATCACAGCCAGCTGAACTGGTTTACTTACACTATGTTCTGCCTTGGGCACCCCAGAGCCAGATGGGAATGAGTCAGCACAGTTACCACCCTTTCCCCAGAGTCCAGTTGGTCACTATTTTCATTCCCTAGATTGTGAGCACCGCGGGCTGTGTTATCATCCTTATTTTTTTCCAAATAGGATATTATGAGCAGCAGATATTAAGGGACAACTATCTTAAGTGGAGAGTCTGAAGAGACAGTTATTGTGCGCTCTCTCTCTCTCTTTCTCTCTCTCTCTCTCATCTTTCTGGCCTTAGACTCCTATCCTTCTATCCCAGTCTACTGTGTGCTAAACTTACAGGCACGCCCATCTGATTCTTGTCATCGCCTTTATAATGAGGGTCCTTGGTCAGGAACTGCTGTGCATATGTGTGTAAGACCCAGGATTACTAAGAATCTGGACAAGAAAGGACTGGAGAACAGGAGGCAAATGTATTGCTGGGTGCATTGAGGAAACAAATCCCAGCGCTGGGTATGGAAGCTTCTGAAAAAGGTAATGTTAACCTCTCAAACCATCTCACCCTGCGATATTTTTCTCTTTCTTTTTCTTTTCTTTTCTTTTTTTTTTGCTTTGGGGGTTTATCAGAGACACTGGGGCCAGGCATGTAGTGGGACTAAAGTTACTGGGACAAAGCTGTAGGCAGGTCAGTGCTCCGCAGGGGAGTCCCAAGGGCCTGCAGGCAGCCACTGCCACCAAGAACTTCTAAGGCCAAGAAAGGGAAGCCTCGAAGCCAAACATCCCTGCGCGGTCCCAGGCAAATGTGTTCCTCATCAAGGCAGATACAAACAAAGTTTATTAAAAAGCCTTCTAAAAGGACATTCCAAATCACCAGCAGGCCTCCTCGAGGTGACTGCCCGTTCTCTTACGTACTCTCGTTCCAGCCACGCTGGAGCTTTTCAAACACCAAGTCACCCATGTGTCTCGGAAGGAAAATAAACACGCAGCTTGGGGTGACCTGGCTCTCAGTGTGAGCGTGCACTCTGTGACACTACGGCTAGTAGGGTCGATAAGAATGACCCAGGAACGGAGGACACACAGGACATTGAGACCTCTTAGTCTGTGGGGTTTGAACCTCCTCTTTGTACCCTAATAGTGGCCCACCAGGCAGAGGAAGCACCCCTGTGGCTGTAGAAATGGTGGTTTGCTGTAGTGGAGTAATGTCTGAATCAGAAAGGCCACGGGTCTTTCTGCATTCTGGGCAGGACGGGGGAAGGGTTTTACCTCCAACTAATTGGGAATTTTTTCATCTGTGAAACTAGTGGTTTTTTTTTTTTTCCAGCAGATTGGAGTGAGTTCTCAGGCTGGAGTTAGACTTGGGATTCTTAGAGTTTGGCCCAAAGTGTGTTTTGGGTACTGTGTTAGTTACTTTTCTCAAGTAGGGGAGGAACAATTTATTTTAGTTCATGGTGTCAGAGAATTTAGTTCTTGGTTGCCTATCTATGTGCACCTGAGAAGAACATCATGGGGGCAGGAGTCTGAGGTTGAGGAGAGCTCTTCACTGCTGGGCTAACCAGAAAGCAGGAAGGAAAACAGAAATGGCCAGGAACCCCAAGGGCCTTCCCCTGTGATTTGCTTTTTTCATCAGAGTTCCATTTCCAAAGTTTCCAGAACCTTCCAAAATGGCGTCTCCATTTGGGAACTAGGGATACTTCATATGCAGACTAAAACAAGTTCCCTGTGGATCCTGGGGTCTTTGTGGCATAATACAACTTTTTCTTATGAGTGAACCATAGTCTGAGTACACAAGAGGGCTGGTAAGTTAACAACGGGGAGAAAAGAGTCTATCTCAAGTATCTTTTGTTGCCACCGCCTCTTGTGACATTTTGGGCATCTTCCCCTCCTAAAATTCCATCACTTCATGAACAGGATAGCATACTTACTGCCTCCTGCCTTTGATGTGAACTGTACCAGGATCTAAACTGTTAGCAAAGACTGTGATACAAGAGCATAGTTGTTGTTACCTTTTTTACCCACTAAAAATATTTATTACATGTGTGTGTGTGCGTGCGTGCGTGTGTGTGTGTGTGTGTGTGTGTGTGTAAAGGTGTCTGTGTCATAGCATATATGTGGAGGTCAGAGGACAGACAGTTTGAAGGAGTTGATTCTCTCTCCAATGAGGGATCGAACGTTAGGCAGTTCAGGTTGTCAGACTTGGCACCTTTTCCTGCTGAGCGGTGTTGCTTAACCTACTGTTACTTTTACTGTTGATCATGTCTATTACATTTGCTTATTCAACATTTTGGGGAGATAAGGAGTGTCCAGAAAGGAAAGGAAGAGTGGAAGAGGGAGCCCAGAGCAAGAAGGGAAAACTTGATACTGATACAAACTCGACTTGTGGGCCCAGAGATATGACTCAGCAGTTAAGAGCACGTGCTACTCTTGCTGAGAATCAGGGTTCAAGTTCCCAGCACCCACACAGTGGCTAACAAGCATCTGTAATTCCCATTCCAGATCATCTGATGCCCTCTTCTGGCTTCTGTGGGTACTGCAGGCATGTGATACACAGACATGCATGGGAAACATCCCTACACACAAAAATAAATAAACCTTACAAATGTCTACTTGTAACAATTTATTGATAGTTTCCTATGAACAGATGTTGCACATAGAGACTGGAGCAAGCATCCCTTGTGACAGTTCCACACTACACATCACAAGGAAGGGGAATGAAGCTCAGGGGGTTTCAGGGATGGTCCAAACACAAGGCATGGACAGGAAGAATGGAGACAGGTGGCTGATGCCACAGCCTGGCTCCCAGCCTCTCACGGATCCACAGCTCTGAGGCAAGGGATGCCCTTCCACTAAAGTTTTGGAACACTCATTTCTTTCTGGGAAGAGTCCAACTGGAACTGCTAACGGCACTCTGGAGAGATTCGTCCTGTCACAGAGTTGTATACAAAGTCAGGGAAACATGTGGCCCCAGCTTTCCTGACTTTAAGCTTGTGATTGTGAACCCTATTGTCCAAGCTTGCTACAGGAGAACTTTGTGAAATCCCTGCCTTGTAGGCTGCCCAGATCGTTTCATCAGCATCTCCAGGAAGGCCAGGGCACCCACATCTTCTTAAACATGGGCCGGTCCAAAGAGCATCATCTAGGCCTGAGAACCCCTCATAAGACAGCCAGTTGGTACTGAAACTCTGCTCCTGTTCACAGAGCAGGTGAGGGTGCCGTGGACTGGAAGTGGAGGGTATGTTGAGGCAAGGGTTATGCATGGGTAGGAAGGTGGTAAAGGGGAGAGATCAAATACTACAAAAGGACATATGGGATCAAAGCACAGAAAGCCCAAGTGTCTGGTGCAGATGCGCCCAAGGCAATGGAAGAGCTGGAATCACAGCAACAGTTGACGGCAAATGACTGAGATATTTTGTTACCGAGGAGATGCCATCAGCATCTCCATGGTGAAGTTTTCTAAGGCTCAGTTCTGTACCTGATTCTTTGCTTAACCCAGTGGATCTCAACCTTCCCAATGCTGTGACCCCTTAATACAGTTCCTCTTGTTTGGGGTGACTCCCAGCCATAAAATCATTTCATTGCTACTTCATAACTGTAATTTTGCTACAGTTAGGAATCCTAATGCAAATATCTGGTATGCAAGATATCTGATTTACAACCCCTGTGAAAGGGTTATTTGATTACTCCCAAAGGGACTGTGACCTCAGGTTGAGGACCACTGGCTTGATCCATCCTTTCTCTAACTAGACTCACCCACGCCAAGGATTTCTATCACCACCTGACTCCCAGGTTCCCATTTCTAGTTCATACGATTCCTTGGAAACTCAACCCACTCATGATCCGACTCACCTGATATCTTCATTTGGATGGCACCCAAACACCCAGTGTCCTTCAAGACTATCTCCAGCCCAAACTGACCCTAGTGAATGATATCAGGACCCAAGCTGGACCCTCCCTTCTCCCTCACTGCCTCATCTGTCATCAGTGGCTCTTGGTATCTGTTGGCACCCGTTAAAGACATGTCTACCACTGTCCTCTTTTCAACCATCTGAATTGCCGTGTCGCTAGCTAAGCCACCAAATGTATATATTTGGCAGTTCATTTATGCTTACGTGATGACTTGTGTCTCTCACCCACTTGTTTATATCTTGTATAAGGGCAGCGACGGGAAGTTATATGTTCTCAGCACCTTACCTCACACTCGGTAAATATGTGCAGGATTCACGAATGAATAACTTTATTTTACGCTTTCAACTGATGTAAGGTTATTGATATGGTCCTTTCTCCAACGTGGGCTGCAGCTCTTCACGCTGAAACTGGACTCAATGCATTCAGACGATGACTGGCTATGTGTTCCACATGGTCTAGGGGTGTCGGCATTTGTCTATGAAAGTTGAATGAGGGGATTCGAGGGAACCAAATACTCCAAGATGAGAACCAGCCACACATTAAGTCATGCACATGGGCACATACACTTGTTTGTGTCCCTGGCAAGCTCTTGTTCACTTACTTGGTAGGCATCTTTATTTGGGAAATTAATTATAAAACCAACTACGCACTACTTCTGTGATTATGGGGCAAAC
This sequence comes from Myodes glareolus, assembly GCF_982192425.1. Lineage (NCBI taxonomy): Eukaryota > Metazoa > Chordata > Mammalia > Rodentia > Cricetidae > Myodes > Myodes glareolus. Next base: position 57,567,614 of record NC_142029.1, on the reverse strand, counting down.
AAACAAGAAAACTAATTTGATGATGCCTGGATTTCTGGCAAAGGGAAAACTGAAAATAGCATTTTTATGAGCTGCCCTTTGAAAGTGCTTCTCTTGGTTAGAACAGTTCATGAAGCATGATGATTCCAAACCAAGTCCATATTGGTTCCTGCTGGGGGTGACAGATTCTGCTAACTTTGGACCGTGACATTCTGGGTCATCAAGGTCACGCCCTGCTGCCTCTGCCATCAGAACAGCCCAGTCCTAGCATATCCCTTCTTTCAGGGAAAGGTCATGAGGAGGAGTCTTCTCTGGGATTCTAGTAGAATGGGTGACGGGCAAGACTTGAAGGGAAGGGCTCTCGAGGCCAGGCCCTCTTTCAGATCCTCCTAGTCAAAGATGCATCTCCAAGGAACCCCCAGCTTCAGGAAGACAACTGCTTGCTTTTCTTGCTGTCAAGGGGAAGCCAAGTTTTCCTAAGGAAGAAATAACAGGAGTTCACTCGGTTTATCTCCCTGGCTTTTGAGGGTGCTCAAAACTTGCTTGGAGAGGGCAGAGGTATAGCCAAGAAGTTGTTAGGAATTAAGCCTGGGATTAGAGAAACAAGTTTACTTCCTGGATCTGCCACTTCTTCCTGGATGAGAATTTGGGGGCAATTTCCTAAATAACATTTAGCCTGTTTCTCACCCATGAAAAGGAATGATGATACTAATTATGTTACTATATAAGATTTTGTGAGTTGCGTTGATCCGATGGTTCAGCACCTGACAACAGGAGATATACCAGAAATTCCTGTTTGTGGATTCCACTGCAAGAAAGTTCTCAGGCCTTCAAGTTCACTACTCATTTGAATGAAAGAAAAATAGAAGCTAGAGGCTACTTCCCTTTGCTGCTGTCTTATGAAACAAGTCCTCAATTTAGAACCCACATATTTGGCAGACAAAATGTCATCAGGAGACATGAACTGGAACTCAACATCCCCAGCCTGCAGCCCCTTCTTTGTATATGTATTACAGATCACAGCACTTAATGCTGTTTGTTGTCTCCGTTACTAATTCTTGCTAAGTTGATCTAGGATATCTTTTTTTAAAACTGGTTGTCAAACCCAGAACCTCATGCAAGCTAGGTGTATTCTCTATTGCTGTGCCATGTTCCAGTTCCCCATCTTTTGTTTCTCCTGAGGCAGGGAATTGTTAAATTGCCTAAGATAGTTTGAAACTCATGATCTTCCTGTCTTAGTCTCCTGAGTATCTGAGATTTTGTTTGCCATTGTACCTTCTTTCTTTGGGACTCTTTCTCCTTCAAAGAGGCACGTAGCAGAGGCTTGTCGGTTGTTCTTGGCCATCAGAGAGTACAGAGCAGGAAGTCCGGCTTATTTTGGGGCTAAAACTCCAACCACCCCGTGCAGATGATCCCTAATGAGGTCAATACAGCAGAGGCAACATCCACTCTGCAGGGTAGCTGTGCAGGGCCAGGCCTGTTGCGAACCTGACTAGGGAGACTGAGGAGGCCAGCTGACGCGTACTGACTCCTTAGGCTGCCATCTTGTGGCAACTGCCCTTAGTCCAGTTCTGCCTGTCAGTTCTGATGTCTTCAAAGACGCCCCTCCTTGGTGCCTTACACAATACTCGCCTGTTTTGACATGTGGGGCTCTGAGTCTTCACCTCCTCTGGAGGAGAAAAGCAGAATGGGGCTTTTCCACGTAGGTCATTCAGGCCGGCAGTAGTTACAGGGTAACCAGGCGATGTGTCTGGGGCAGCATGGCACTGGCACAAGTGAGGACCACCACGTCTGTGGCTGAGCACTTCTCATAGATGAGCCTATTTACTCCTAACAACAGCCTACTGAGCTATACCCTGCTTTCCATCCCCACCCCCAACCGGCTCTCACCCTCTCACCACGAAGCCCTGTCTAGCTTAAGATTTGATATGTAGGCCAGGTTGGCTTTGAACTCACAGAGATCTGCCTGTTCCTGCCTTCTCAAGGCCTGGATTAAAGGTGTGTGCACTGCACCGGGCCTATATCCCCCATTAACAGATGAAGAAACCAAGGCACGGAGACATTGAAGCTCAAAATCTTGAAGTAAATTTGTGTTAGAGTTGGATTTCAAAAACAAGGTTTTTCTAACTTTAAAGCCCACGTTCTACCATCCCCTACTGGCCTCCTGCACCGCCCTAGAGGATAGACTGTAAAGCCACATACCTGGGAGCCTGTCCTGGCTTAGCCACACCCAGTCAGTCACTCACCTCAAAGCGGTGCTTCCTCACAGGGTGGCGGAAAGGACCAAATGAGCATGTCAGTACATTTAGTACAGTGCCTGGGACAGGTGAGGCCTCAGGATGGAGGTCTTCCCCTTGGTTTGGAAGGAAAGAAGTGGGGGCTCTCGCCTTTCTGCTTGGTCCCTCTACCTTTGAAGCCTCTTCCTGCTCCTTTCAGCTCCAAAACACTTTTTGATTTAACATCGGGAGTTCCTTGACCCTCGGGTTCATTTCTTCATCTAGTTAGCTAGCTGGGCCTCACAGAAAAGGTAGGGCTGTACAGTGTAACGGGCTTTGAACTTGAACCGAGGAGGTCTTGTCACTAGTACAGCCTCTCTGAGCCTCAGTTTCCCCATTAGTGAGACAGGAGAGCTGTCCATACCCTGGGCTGATGTGCATGTGTGGTACATATGCAGCCACTTCCTGATTCCCCATCCACCGTAGACCAGGATTAATCAATTGCAGCATCTTTGTTCGTGATCCTGAATGTGGCACAGAGTCCTCCCTCACACATGGAGGCAATCACTGTCAACTGCTTAGAGTTGAAATGACAGTTGGAGCCTCTGGGATATTTCTGGAGCGATTTGCTAAGGGCCCTTTTAGCTGCACCACTGTGGCTCTAACCATACCCGGTGGTGCTCTGGGAGAAGGCAAGGAGCAGAGGTGGGACCCCTGACCACGAGTGTATCTAGCAGCTTTGCCATTTTGGACAAGTGGCATCCACCCCGCTGAGCTCTAGTTTCTAATTTGTAATTTGGGAGTTTTAACACATGCTCTCTTCCTTAGCATTGCCGTGAGACCGAAACCACTGTAGCTTTTTGTGGGTGGTGCCTACACATTGCAGCCACACCCTCTGCGTTTAGAAAAGGACCTGGTCCAGAGCAGCATGGTAGAATGTTAATCTGTAGAAAGAGAAGGAGCCACAAACCCATGCAGAATGTCTAGAGAAGCGGTACTCAGTCTTTAAGGAATATAAGGGTAGTGACCGGAGCCCTTGCAGCATGTACATTCCAAGGCGCCAAGGAGATCATCCAGATGGCTGAGGTGGGGCCTGGGTAGCCTATTTTCAGCAGCCCATCCTAGAAATCCTGCTGTAGGCAGTCTGTGGGAAGCCTAGGCTCAGGATGAGGGTGGAAGTTAGCTCCATTGAGTCGGCCTCCCTTTGTTTGCCAGGAGGGCCTCCACACCAGGGAGGGAGGTACAGGGAAGGATAGCTGTGCCTGCTTCTCACACCCTGTTGGCTACCTGAGACACAGGTCCCCAGCTGACAGATGCTCTCAGCTGTTACACTCTGGCCTGAGAGGCATACTCAGAAAGGTCACAAGTAAAATGAGAGCACCAGGGTCTGAGGCCATTCTCAGCTGTCTTGTGAGGATCCTACATAACACTCCTTAACTTGAGCTACAAGCCCAGATCATGCTCTTTGTGATGAAACAATCAAGAACAGACTGGCTGGTGAATGTGCGTGTGTGTGCGCATGTGTGTGCCTGTGTGCTCCCATGCTGATTTAACTGTCTACATGGCTTCAAAAACAAGAAGTAGAAAATAAAATGCAAATATAACGCCTGGGCTTTTTTCCTTCTTCTCTGCATTCAACAAACAGAGATCTTTGCAAAGCTCTATTCTGTAGTTGGCTGGTTTTTTTACTCTCACCCTTTGGACTCTTTTGTTCCTTATTCTTTTGGGGGACCTGCTACCCAGCTCCCAAATAAATACATGGAGGCTTATTCTTACTTGTAAATGCCCGGTGTTTGCTTGGCTTGTTTCTAGCCAGCTTTTCTTAAATTATCCTGTCTACCTTTTGCCTCTGGGCTTTTTACCTTTTTCTATTTCTGTACACCTTTCTCTACTTCTTATTCTGTGACTGGTTGTGTAACTTTGTAGCTGGCTCCTGACCTTCTCCCGGATTTCTCCTTCTGTTTATTCTCTCTGCCTGCCAACCCCCACCTATCTTTCCTCCTGCCTCACTGACGGCTATTCAACTCTTTCTTAGCCCAATCAGGTGTTTAAGCCAGGCAAAGTAACACAGCATCACAGAGGTAAACAAATGCAACATAAAAGAATGCCACACATCTTTGTATCATTAAACAAACGTTCCATAGCATAAACAAATGTAACACATCTTAAAATAATATTCCACAACACCATTCATTAGGTAGAAATTGAAGTCTCTCAACCTGTGCTTCAGTGTGCGCTAAGGCAGCCTATATGGAGATAGCTCTGGTCACAGGAACCCCCGCCAACTCTGCTTTCAAAACCAGGGTTCCGTGGGCACAGCCTGACATTCCTCTGGTCTCTTGGTGCTGAATTTGGAACACCAACTGATGGTTCTCAGGTAGCTATATGGCCCCACATCCCTAGTGATAGTGTCTTGGGTTCTTTGTCTCCCTGAGTTCTGCTGTGGTCCCCCGCCCCGATTCAGATACTCCACTGTGTCTGTTTTTGCAACTCTTCAAATCCTGCTAACTCATGACAAGTTCACCAGGACCTAGGACAAGCAAGACACCGTCAAAATTGGGTTAAAGGAAGTCTAGCCTGAGCCACATGCCTGCTTTTGCTTGGTCTTAGATGGCTAGAAATATTTTGGGGAATGTTCTTGCTGAAGTAAAGTGTGACACCTGAATGTCCCACTCAATACCCAGACTCCTTTAGGGATCCCTGCTGCCCTAGCCAGTGCTGCCTTTCTCCCAAGTGAAACCAGATGGCTGGGGTGGGCAGTGAGGGTAGTTTGAAGGGACCCAGGGAAAGTTGAGTTTCTGATCCACTAACTGCCCCAAACTACTTCTGAATGGGTTTATCCATGAACAAACACCCAAATTTCTTTTATCTCCCAATCACCAAGAATCTGATCCCTTATTTAGTCCTGAAACTCGGAAGCTAATCTTTTATTTATCTCTACTGTAATCCCACTTCAGGCTCTGTATGGAACATTCCACTTGGGAACAAACTCTAGGATTTCAGAAAGACCCCCAGTTGGGAAAGTATAAGGGTTTAGGAGGGAAAGTAAAACCAGGCTGAGGATATTTTGGCTCCATGTGTGAGCTGGAGGAAGAATGCAGATCATCTGGTTTCCTGGGGTGGGTAATGAGCTAGGGGCAAGCTCCCTGATCACTTAGCCACAGAGGACAGGGGAAGAGCAGGGATGCCTTGCTGAGACATCTCACAGCCTTTTCTTTTTTCTTTCTTTTTGGTTTTTTTGAGACAGGGTCTCTCTGTAACTTTGGAGCCTGTCCTGGAACTAGCTCTTGTAGACTAGGCTGGCCTCTAACTCACAGAGATCTGCCTGCCTCTGCCTCCTGAATGCTGGAATTAAAGGTATGCACCACCACTGCCTGGCTTCACAGTTTTTCCTTAATGGCATCTTGGCCCTAAAGCCAGAAAAAAGATCACTGAAAGTCACTGCTGCTCAGAGTGTAAGTTTTACTCCTGGTGGATCAGGAGCCAAACTGCAGAATCAACATGGAAGATAGGAACAATGTGGTAGGTAGGGAAAAGGCCCAGCCCTTCTCCCCATCTACCCAGTCTAAGCCAGTTGACCCCAAGGGACCCTGAAAGGATCACTTGGCCTCTGACCAGCTTCTAGAATATCCTCTCTGTTCATTTCCACCTTCAACTCCCATGCATTTGGTCCCCTCTGCTCTGGTCTGTCACTGGTGTTTCTGAGATTCAGCTTCAAAAGGTAGAGATGGGCTGATCTTTGAGATCTGGTCCAAAATCTTCCCATTGAACAGATGTGAGGCAATAAGAGCCTGAGTAGAGGTGAGGCTTTTCCCCCCAGAGTCTCATCACTCAAGAAAACATAATGGTTAGTTTCTTCCATTGTTCAGATCTATGTGCCTAGGGCTGACACATTCTCAAGAGGCAAATGCGTTCTTGAGACCAACATTAGCATCTCTTCTCTGAGTGAGGCCCTATGGCTCTGTCTCTACCCTGGTCTACTTCATTTTTCCTGCCTCATCATTTAGCGTTGTCTGATGGTCTCCAGAGAAAGATTTGCAAGCATCCTTGGTGTCTTTCAGTGACCCTAGCTGGGATGTGCTGTATATGAGGACCCTCAGGAAACTCTTCAGAACGACCCTTCCGTCCTTGGGGTGTCACTAGAGATAGTGTCTGTTAGTTCATTCATGGTGCTATGACAGGATTCCAGAAGCATGGTAACTTATCAACAACAGGACTTTCTTCATCATGGTTCTGGAATCTGGAAAATTTGTCATCAAGGTACCATGAGACTCTACATCTGATCAGGGCCAGTTTCCTGCTTCATGCATGGTGTTAGAGTTCTCTACTATTCCAACAATGGCTGTCTTCCAATGGGAGGTCTAAGAGTCCAATAGCTGTTCAATCCCATGATGCTGGGTGTCTCCGCTGGTCTTCTGTAGATGCCGGAATCCTGAAAAAGTCGGCCCTAATGCCAGTGAAGGAATGAACTTGCCAGCGAGAGTGAGGTCAAACAGGCAAGATACAATCCTTTCCTTCTTTCGTGTTCTTCACATAGGCTGACAAGAGAAAGTGTGGGCCAGATTTCAGGTAGATATTTTCACCTTTAAAGATCCAGATATAGGGTAGGTCTTCCCACTCCAAACGATTCAATCAAGAAAAGCCCCTCCCAGGTGCACCCAGCCACTTGGGTCTTAGTTAATCCTAGATGTAGCTGAGTTGACAATCCAGAATAGCCAAGTACAGGTTATCTTCCGGAAGCGTGGTGACATGGTGGAAGGGCAAGACAGCTCATACATGAGGGATCCATCTCCAAGACCTAATTACCCCCAGAAGCTCCTTCCTCTTGCTACCAGCATGTTGACTACCAGGTGTTCAGCATACAGATTTACGGGGATTATAAGCATTCAGATTATGTCAGAAAGAAAGGAAATTGTTAAGACCTGTGAGACCTAGGGCACCTGTCTTAGTCAGTGCTCCATCTCTGTGAAGAGACACCATGACCATGACAACTGTCATGAAGAGCATTTATTCGGGGCTGGCTTACAGAAGCTTACTCCATTGTCATCATGGTGGGGAGCGTGGCGGCAAACAGGCAGACATGGTTCTGAAGTAACTGAGAGTTCTACATCTGGATATGAAGGCAGCAGGAAGAGAGAGAGAGAAAGAAAATGAGCCTGGCTTGAACTTTGGAGACCTCAAAGCCCACCCACAAGGACACACTTCTACCAACAAGGCCAAACCCCCCACTGTAACTCTGATACACAGGGTATCTGATATTTGACCCTTGAGAACCACTGGTTTAGGGGGATCATCTTTGAAGTGGACCAACTCTCTGCTCCCAGCAGCCATTACTTACTTACTTTTTTTTTAAATTCTTCTTTAATACAATACACTCTGACTGAAGTTTCGCTTCTTCCCACTTCCCCGAGACACCCTGTCTTCCCCCCCCCCCCCCCCCCGCGCCCTGCTCACATCCCCTTTCCCAGATCCACTTCTCTTCAGAAAAGAACAAGCTGCCCAGGAATCCCAGCGTTTTGAAGGAAGAGGTAGGAGGATCTCTGAGTTTGAAGTCAACTTGGTTTACACAGCAAGGCTCTGTCTCAAAAAAGGTAAAATTAATTAACTAATCAGTAGAATATAGTATATTCATATAGAATTCAAATCTTTATTAGAAATAAATCCTGTCATGTTTTAAAAATACGGTTTAGTAAAAAAGCCAAGCAAAGTATATGGTATTCATTCTGAAACCTAATTGTTTATAAAACAACACAAATGTTACCTTTTTCTACCCATAGGGCTTTTTCCCCCTTTTTTACAACATTCATAATATTGACTGGACTGGTAACAACTTGGTTATAATGACAATAATTTTTTTCCAGAGAATGTTATAAGGGCTGTGTGTGTTGAAGGATACTCATGACATTTCATACAATAGTTTTTTTTTAATAGTTAAAAAATAGTAAAATAGTACTAAGAGACAACTACCAATTCTGAGTTATGAACCAATTCTGGCTCATTAGTTCTTGAACAGTTCTTGAAAGCCAATTAGACAAATGTCTATGCTGTGGGATGCAGTGTGCCCTGAAAAATAATTGTGCCTTTTATTACCCTAAGGAGAAACGAAGATAAGTCCCAAACTTCCCTGGAATTCAGGATTGTTGGCTACATTGCTAGTTACAACAGAGCACCGTACTGGATAATCCCTCTCCTTTGCTTTTGAGACAGGGTCTTACTATGTAGCCCTGGATATCCTGAACCTCACTTTGTAGATCGGGCAAGCCTTGAACTCACAAAAAAAAAAAAAAAATCCGCCTACTTCTGTCTGAGTGGTGGGATTCAAAGTGTGTAAAACCACACTCACTGTGCCCCTTTGCTTTGTTTTTCTTTTTTGAGACAGGGTTTCTCTGTGTAACCCGGCTGTCCTAGAACTGACTCCATAGACTCAGAGATCTACCTACTTCTGGCCCCAGTGCTGGGATTAAAGACATGCGCCACCACACCCGGCTGTCCTTGTGCTCCTTTGTGATGAAACAATGTCACAGCTTTTCCTCCCCACTAAATATTACTTCCCTTAACTCTTATCTTAATAATAATCATAATAAAAAACTCTGAAAGATCTAGTGCATTACATTTGTGTATTATTTATTTATTTATTTAAGTATCTATTTACTTTGGCCTGGTTCTGACAAAGGTGTTAAAGAGAAACAGGGAGATGAAATTGAAGAATGATATTGGTAATACTGAAAGTTCATAATCACAAAGGGAAAACCCAGAGGCAAAAGGTAGACAGAATAATAAGAAAAGCTGCCAAGACAAAAGCCAAGCTAAGGCCGGTCATTCTTAAATAGATTGGAGAGAAGACTGAGGGCATGGGAAGTAATGAAACACGGGGTAAATTGAAAAAAATACTATCTTAGGGTTCTATTGCTGTGACAAAATACCATGACCAAAAAGCAACTTAGGGAAAAAAGGATTATTTGGCTTACACTGCAGCATTGCTGTTTGTTCATCACTGAAGAAAGTCAGGACAGGAACTCAAGCAGGGCAGGATCCTGGAAGCAGGAGCTGGTGCAGAGGCCATGGATGGATGCTGCTTATTGACTTTCTTCCCATGATTTATTCAATCCACCTTCTTATAAACCCAGGACCAGCAGCCCAGGAATGGAACCACCCACCATGGGTTGGGCCCTCCCCCATTGATCACTAAATGAGAAAATGCCTTAAAGCTGGATCTCATTGAAGCATTTCCTCAGCTGAGGTACCTTCCTCCGATGACTCTAGTTTGTATCAAGTTGATACATAAAACCAGCCAGTACAAGAATCAGTTGAATTTTAATCAGAAACTGGGATGAAATAGTTTGACAAGACTCAGCAGAAGGGGATGGAGGTGGAAGTAATAACACAGGCTGTTGAGGTGATGCAGGCTGGTGCCTGCCTATCTGTGTTTCCACTGCCACCACACAGGTGCCACCCAAACCTGGTTTCTCTTTTGGTGGCTGCATCTGTTACTGATCAAGGAACTTTAGGAGCAGGGGCCTCTTGTTTGGTTCCTGGCTACCTGGCTAGCTTAGATCTGAAATAACCACACAGATACTGTATTAATTAAAACACTGCTTGGCCCATTAGCTCTAGCTTCTTATTGCTTGAGTCTTACATCTTAATTTAACCCATTTCTATTAATCTATATATCACCACGAGGTCTTGGCCTACCAGCAAAGTTTCAGCATGTCTATCTCTGGCGGTGACTCTATAGTGTCTCCTTACTCGGCCTTCCTTCCTTCTTCCAGCATTCAGTCCAGTCCTCCCTGCCTACCTAAGTTCTGCCCTATCAACAGGCCAAGACAGTTTCTTTATTCATTAATGGTAATCACAGCATGCAGAGGGGACTCCCACATCAGGTCCCAAGGTGGTGGGGTTGAGCATGGGATGAGTGGAAAGTGCCTGGTATGGACTGCATGATGTGAAATTACTAAAGAATCAAGAAAACCCATGCTTAAAATGGATGGAAATAGAAAACGCTTTACTGAGTGAGGTAAGCCAGACCCAAAAAGAGGAACACGGTATGTATTCACTCATAAGTGGATTCTAACCATAATTAAAGGTCTTTGAGCCTATTATTTGAGATCCTAGAGAAGCTAAATAAGAAGATGAACCTGATGAAGATTATTTAACTATCTGTCAGGAGGTAGGAAATAGACAAGAGTCCCAGGTAACCTCGGGTGCATGAGGGGTGGGGGTGGGAGGGTTGTTGGAAGGGGAGACGGTTAGAGAGAAGGGAGTAGGGGAGGAATGGGGAAAGCTCGGTGGACCGGGATGCGGGGAGGGAGGAAGGATGAATATGGGATCAGGGAAGAATATATTTCAACTAAGGGAGTCATTTTAGGGTTTACAGGAGACTTGATTATATATGGGATCCCAGGTCCAAGGAGAGATCCCCAGTTTGTTCTCTGGACAGAGGAGAGGGTGCCTGAACCGGCCTTGGTCCATAACCATACTGATGAATATTTTGCTTCACCATAGATCCTTCATCTGGCGATGGATGGCGATACAGACGGAGACCCACACTGGAGCACCGGACTGAGTCCCCCAAGGTCCAAATGAGGAGCAGAAGGACGAAGAAAATGAAAAAGGAAATAAGGACTGCGAGGGATGCTATCACCCACTGATACAAGGGGACGGATCTAATGAGAGCTTACCAAGGCCATTTGGACTGGGACTGAACGAGGACGTGATCCAACCAGATTCTCTGAATGTGGCCGGATTCTCTGAATGTGGCTGGCCCGGAGTCTTTCTGAAAAGCCATTGACAATGACACTGGGACTTGTTTCCTCTGCAGATACTGGATTTTTGGGATCCAGTCTGTTTGGATACTCACCTTCCTGGACCTGGAGGGAGGGGGGAGGAACTTGAACTTCCCACAGGGCAGGAAACCCTGACTGCCCTTAGGGACGAAGAGGGAGGAGGAGAGGGAGTAGGGGGAGTGGGAGGGTGTTGGGAGGAGGGGCGGAAATGGAAACTTTTATAATTTAATAAAATTACTTTCTAAAAAAAAATCAAAATAAACTCAGAGCAAATAAAAGGCCCGAAACTGAAAAAAAAAAAAGAAAGAAAACCCATGCTTAAAAAGGAAACAAAACCTAGGTGGTGGTGGCTCACACCTTTAATCCCAGCACTCAGGAGGCAGAGGCAGGCAGATCTCTGTGAGTTTGAGGCCGGGCTGGTCTACAGAGTGAGTTCCAGGACATGCTCCAAAGCTACAGAGAAAAATGAAATACAAAAAAAAAAATAAAGGCTGGAAATTGCCTCAGTGGTTAAGAACAACAGATTCCAGATGACTCAGGCTCAATTCCCAGCACCCACATTGCAGTTAACAACTGTCTGAAAATAAAATTCCAAGGGTTCTGGCAACAGTGTATAGACAGATATGCAGGCAAAATACCAATGCACGTGACATAAACCTTAAAAATATAAACTTGAAAAAAGGTAAAAAAGGATTTCACACACATAATAAAGTAATATTTTACTTTCTATAAAAACGAAACAAATAATGAATAATGGATGAACATGTAGATAGGTTTGGTTCATATGAGAGAGGAATGAATTATAAACTGAAAAGCTTAAAAGATATGGAGTAAGAGGATCTCCAAAACATCAGTATGGCGATTTCTCAGAAAATTAGGAACCAGCCTACAACAAGACCCAGCAATACCACTTTTGATTAAAAATAAAAATGCTCAGTGGTACCACAAGGACATGTGCTCAACTAAGTTCAGAGCAGCATTGTTTGTCATAGCCAAAACTTGGAAAAAAGTAAATGTGCCATGACCAAAGAATGGATAAGGAAAAGGTGGTACATTTACACAATGGAGTACTACACATCAGAAAAAATTGTAATGACATCTTGAAATTTGCAGACAAATGGATGGATCTAGAAACTATCGCACTGACTGAGATAACCCAGACCCAGAAAATCAAATATCATATGTACTCACTCATAAGCGGCTTTTACACATAAAGCAAAGAAAACCAGCTTACAATTTACAGTCCTAGAGAACCTAGACAACAATGAGGACACTGAGAGAGACATATGTAGATCTAATCTACATGGGAAGTAGAAAAAGAAAAGATGTGGTAAATTGGGAACATGGGACCGTAGGAGAGATAGAAGGGGAGGAGAAAAGAAGGGAGGGGAGTGGAGAAAAATATATAGCTCAATAAAAACAATAAAAATGAAAGACAAAAGGATCTACAGATTTTTCCATGAAAAAGCATTTATGAAATTAGAAGAAACAGAAATGAAAATTACACAAGACACAGAAAACAGAAGAAATTTTGCATCAGGTTTTATTCACTGCTGAGGAAATACAAGGAAACTTACCCCAGCAGGTCAAGAAACGACTGCAGCACAAACATACACAGAACCAAAATCTCCCTCTCATAAAGCCGTTTATCCACACCATATACTATGATCTATACATTCTATTAATAGTACGTGATGATGGATTTGGAAACATTGCTTTGAAAAAGAGATTTAGTAGTCAGAAATGAGTTTGAGTATGTTGGATAGCAAGCCGGACTTCACAGAGATCTGGTATCTTCGGCTTCTCAAGAGTTGCAAACTTAAGGGCCATAAAAACGGCTTTCTTCAGGAGCTGTCCTGTTTGTTTCTTTGCTTGACATGGGAGGGGCATATATAGAGAGAGACACTCCAGCCCCATGTTCAGAAACCCACCACTGTGCACGTGGGCATGAGTGTGACCGCCTGCCTGCTTCTTTGTGTGTGTGTGTGTGTGTTTGAGTGTAAGGTTGTTGTTGTCGTTGTTGGTAGCTGTTCAGAGAAGGAATCAACCCTTTGACGTCCTATAGCTTGTATTGCCTTTTTCTGTCAACGTACATACAGAAACACATGAAAACTCTCTTCCCACCCCCTACCACAGTCAGGTGAATTCCTCGTCGCACCCACAGCTAAGAGGTTCTAGAGATTTTCTTAATTTGGAAATGCAAATTGAAACGGAAATTAACAAAGTGACACTTCAGCTTTTCAGTGAAGGTCAAGCTTGGTAGTACAAGTCAATTTTTTTTTTTTGACTATGGCTTTTTGGAATTGGAAATCGACAAGGACATCTATGTCACTGAGCGTAAATAACTGATCTTAGACAATAAATACCTCAACGATAGAGTGTTTGCCTAGCGTGCTGGAGGCCAATGGTCTTGAGCCCCTGAAGTAATCCAAAACGTATTAATGGGAGGACTTTAGGAGACCCTTAATCCCAGGATGGGGGAGAAAAAGACAGGAAGATTAGCAGTTCAAGCCCAGCCTGATACTGGGTGTGTCCATGGCCAATTTGCATGCAGGATGATTTCAAGGCTAGCCTGGCAGCTTGAAGTCAAGTCTCCAGGATTTAGTTCGCAGATCCTCCCAGTTCACACAGGTGCGGAAGAAAACTTTCAGAGTGGATAACTAGTTGGTTTTATCAGCGATAATTGAGCACACACCTGCTTCATGTATAAGTGGAACATTTGATATTATCCCTTCCATTTCTATCAAGATGTTGTCTTCTATCTGTGTAGAAACCATGTTTACTCTTTATGACTGTCTTCCTCTCCCTCTCCGTTCTCTCTGTCTCTCTTTCTTTACTCTCTCCTCTTCGAGCATATTCTCACACACACTTGAGAGGCCCTATAGTTCATGGTGACATTCCGGCCCCTTCTTAGGATCATGTATGTGTTTGTGCACGTATGTATGTATTTATACCTAATGGAGGTCAGCTGACCCAGTCTTGTGTGCGGTGTTCCTGCTGTGTGGCCGTCAGGTGACAGAAGTCGCCGCACTTTCTCAGTTGCATTTTCATTGAAATTTCCTCACCACTTAAATGCTATGTCTCTGTATTGACACCATGGATATATTGACATCCAATTGGAAAATACGCTAAAAGACAGGAGGAAGGTCATGTGATCATTCTGTCTGCCCTGGCGAGTAACATCTTTGGAAAAAATCTCTCCAAAGTTTCCCCTACTTTTGTTCTTTCCTTCTCCTAATATCTTTACAAAATACTGGATGTCATTACGACATTCTTACACCTGTGAGAGACAGGTTTTGATTTCATTGATGCCAACTACGCTCTCCTCTTGCAGGTTCTGTTCTTCTTCTGAAGAATTGCTCAGTGGGCCCTAAGGACTTTGAAGTCCCTCCAGCACTTCTTTGAGCAAGGCCTGCAACATCGCAATGGGAGTCCAGCGCCCGTTGAGTTAGGATAACCTCGGTCTTGGGATGGAGTGTCTCCTCCTCCCAAAGGCTGGAATGCATGGCGTGCCTCCACTTGCTATGCTGGTGATCTTTCCACCGCCAAAGGTCAGGGTTGAGGGTGGGGCTCCCCACTTCAAATTACTCAATCCAGACAAATAGCCCTGGATTAACCTGGTTCCTAAAACAGATGTTTTAGGTAATTCGAGGTCTGATCGAGTTGGGAACCAAGAATCTACTCCACAAATGCTCTGTCTGCGAAGGTCTTTTCACCCTCTGATTTTATTCACTATTTTATTCAACTCTAATTTATTTATTATTTTTTGTTTATGTGCATGTGTGTGTGTGCCTGTGCTGGCTTTTGTGTACTGCAGGCATGAAAGAGCCTGCGGTGGAGAGGGTGTCCATGATAATGAGGTATCATTAAGGGTCTTCTCCATGCAGATGCTGCAAGAGCACTAAGCCCTATGATGTCCGTGGTTCTCAAACATCCTAACGTCTCGACCCTTTGATACAGGTCCTCATTCTGCGGAGACCCCCAAAGCATATAATCATTTCTGTGTCTTCTGATTAACAGTAATCTCACCAGGGTTAGATATTGTCATCTAAATGTGCAGGATCTCTTATTTGGGACCCACGGGAAAGGGTCGTTTGACCCCTCAAAGTGTTCTCCACCCGTAGGTTGAGAGAGAACCCTTATTCTAAGTGCCGAGCCATGTCTCTGGCCATGCTTCCCTTCTGGTATCTTTCTCATTGCCCGATGTAGCCCAGCTTACCCTTGGACTTTCTCTGTTTCAGAGTGTGGGCTCCAACTCCTGGGTCATCTGCCTTTACCTGGACGACAGGCATGCCCCACCACCCACCCACGTTGTGCCCACCCCTCCTTTTCTCTCTCTCAGACACACACACACACACACACACACACACACAGACAAATTTCCCTCTCTCATGGAGCCATTTATCCACACCATAAAGTATGGTCTATATATTTATTAATAATAAGTGATATTGGAAATAGAAACATTGATTTGATAAAAAGCATTTTGCAGTAAGAAGTGAGTTTGAGTTTGTTGGATAGCAAGCTGGGCTTCACAGAGTTCTGGTATCTTGGGCTTCTCAAGAGCAGTGAACTAAAGGGCCATAAAAATGGCTTTCTTCAGTAGCTGTCCTGTCTGTCTGTCTGTCTGTCTGTCTGTTTTTCAAGCCAGGGTTTCTCCGCGTAGCCCTGATTGTCATGAACAGACTGCGAAGAGAAACCACTCCAGCAGGTGAAGAGATGGCTGCGAAGAAGTCAAGAATCATGGTCCACTCAGAGCAAGGAGCCACCTTCTTCGACTGGGGTTTTTGTCAGTTCCCCAGAGAGCAGCTTGGAACTGTCCAGGAGGACCACTGCAGGCACCAGTCTCCATCCAGTCAGGGGAACACAGAAAGGACCCTGGCAGCCTAGCAACGCCAGTCAGTGCTGCCTTGGTTTCTGAGATCCATGCTTGGGTCACCGAGTGTTCTTAGAGGGAACCATCCGTGCAGAGGAAGGTGGCACGGAACTGGAAGAGAACTTTCTGTCTCTCCAAGGCACCTTTTGAACTTGAGGGGTGAGATCCAGTGTCTGCACCCTTGTCCAAGTCCTTCTCTTCTCCCCTCCATAATGTGCAGCGAATAGTACTCGCTGTTCGCCCAGCCTCAGTGGTAGGTTCCTGGGTGTCTCGGGGGCACCCTGGGAATCCCCTAGGGCGGCCAGATACATGTCCGAGGTGCTGTTCGCTGGGGCGCCGTCGTCGTCCCTTCCTTAGAAGAGGCGCCTCTTGGCCGAGCACGGTGGCCTTGGAGGCTTCTGACGACTCTCAGAGGTTTGCTCTTGATGACTTGGAGGAGGAGATGGAGGGAGAGGCTGCAGTTGTGAGCTAGGCAGAGGCCAGCGCGTGCTGCTTTTGAGGCTCCACATGGAGCAAGGAGCATATCTCTCGGCGCCATCGAATCCCTGGTGGAGGGCAAAGACGTGGTGGTCCTGGAGCATGTCCGGGACAGTGGCCTCCTGCGTGCCGGCGGGCCAGAACACAGCCTGTCCAGGCTGGGAGGAGGCTTGGAGACCCTCGGGGACCAATATGATGGTGTGTCCAGGTAGCGACACTCGCCTGACCGAGGTGGGTTCGGGCTCCAGCAGCAGGTCGACGCCTTCCACGCTTAGTTGCATGGCACAGCCGGTGGGGATGACCACCGTGGAGGTGAGCTCTTTGCTGGCTGGCCTGGCGGATGCTTCCAGGTCTGGCTGTGCCAACGACCCCAGGCAGGCAGGGTCCTGGAGGCGGCGGCGCTTGGCAGGGTTGCCTTCTTCTGGCTGCGGGCCCCAGCGGGGCACCCGGTGGGCCTCAGGGCTTCGCGGAGGCATTTTCAGCATGTTGGTGCCAATGCGCTCTTGCCTCTCGGTTGCGGGTGCCGGTGCACGACAAGGTCCGAGGCAGGTTATGGACCTGGGCGCTGCAGTTCTTTGCTCAGGAACAGCTGTCGTCTGGTTTCTGCGAGACACTCTGTGGACTCTCTGGGACAGAGTGGGTGCTGCTACCAGGATGACTGGCTGTTTGCTGATCAGGCGAGGTGGTGGGAGGACCTGACTTCCTTATATAAGCCTTGCTTCCGAGGAAGCCCCGCCCAGGCGTGGGAGGGGCCCACGGAGGGAGAGACACCCAGCCACACCTTCAGGAACCCACCAGTGTGCACGTGGGCGTGAGTGTGACCGCCTGCGTGTTTTGTGTGTGTGTGTGTTTGTGTGTGTTTGAGTGTGAGGGTGTTGTCGTTGTAGGTAGCGGTTCACAGAGGGAATCAACCCTTTGATGTCCTACTGTTTGTATTGTCTTTTTTTGTCAACGTACATACAGAAACACATGAAAATTCTTTTCCTGTCCCCTACCACAGTCAAGTGAACTCCTTGTCCCAACCACACCTAAGAGGTCCTAGAGATTTTCTTAATTTGAAAATGCAAATTGAAACGGAAATTAACAAAGTGACACTTCAGCTTTTCATTGAAGGTCAAGCTTGGTAGTACAAGTCAATTTTTTTTTTTTTTTGACTATGGCTTTTTGGAATTGGAAATCGACAAGGACATCTATGTTACTGAGCGTAAATAACTGATCTTAGACAATAAATACCTCAACGATAGAGTGTTTGCCTAGCGTGCTGGAGGCCAATGGGCTTGAGTCCCTAATGAAATCCAAAATGGATCAATGGGAGGACTTTAGGAGACCCTTAATCCCAGGATGGGGGAGAAAAAGACAGGAAGATTAGCAGTTCGAGACCAGCCTGCTACTGGGCGTGTCCATGGCCAATTTGCATGCAGGATGACTTCAAGGCTAGCCTGGCAGCTTGAGGTCAAGTCTCCAGGATTTAGTTCGCAGATCCTCCCAGTTCACACAGGTGCGGAAGAAAACTTTCAGAGTGGATAACTAGTTGGTTTTGTCAGCGATAATTGAGCACACACCTGCTTCATGTATAAGTGGAACATTTGATATTATCCCTTCCATTTCTATCAAGATGTTGTCTTCTATCTGTGTTTGACACTTGAAACCATGTTTACTCTTTATGACTGTCTTCCTCTCCCTCTCCGTTCTCTCTGTCTCTTTCCTTACTCTCTCCTCTTCGAGCATATTCTCACACACACTTGAGAGGCCCTATAGTTCATGGTGACATTCCGGCCCCTTCTTAGGATCATGTATGTGTTTGTGCATGTATGTATTTATACCTAATGGAAGTCAGCTGACCCAGTCTTGTGTGCGGTGTTCCTGCTGCGTGGCCGTCAGGTGACAGAAGTCGCCGCACTTTCTCAGTTGCATTTTCATTGAAATTTCCTCACCACTTAAATGCTATGTCTCTGTATTGACACCATGGATATATTGACATCCAATTGGAAAATACGCTAAAAGACAGGAGGAAGGTCATGTGATCATTCTGTCTGCCCTGGCGAGTAACATCTTTGGAAAAAAATCTCTCCAAAGTTTCCCCTACTTTTCTTCTTCCCTTCTCCTAACATCTTTACAAAATACTGGATATCGTTACGACATTCTTACACCTGTGAGAGACAGATTTTGGTTTCATTGATGCCCAACTACGCTCTCCTCTTGCAGGTTCTGTTCTTCTTCTGAAGGATTGCTCAGTGGGCCCTAAGGACTTTGAAGTCCCTCTAGCACTTCTTTGAGCAAGGCCTGCAACATCCCAATGGGAATCCAGCATCCTTTGAGTTAGGATAACCTCGGTCTTGGGATGGAGTGTCTCCTCCTCCCAAAGGCTGGAATGCATGGCGTGCCTCCACTTGCTATGCTGGTGATCTTTCCACCGCCAAAGGTCAGGGTTGAGGGTGGGGCTCCCCACTTCAAATTACTCAATCCAGACAAATAGCCCTGGATTAACCTGGTTCCTAAAACAGGTGTTTTAGTTAATTCGAGGTCTGATCGAGTTGGGAACCAAGAATCTACTCCACAAATGCTCTGTCTGCGAAGGTCTTCTCACCCTCTGATTTTATTCACTGTTTTATTCAACTCTAATTTATTTATTATTTTTTGTTTATGTGCATGTGTGTGTGCGTGTGCATGTGTGTGTTTGTGCGCCTGTGCTGCCTTTTGTGTACTGCAGGCATGAAAGAGCCTGCGGTGGAGAGGGTGTCCATCCTCCGATATCATTAAGGGTCTTCTCCATGCGGATGTTGCAAGAGCACTAAGCCCTATGATGTCCGTGGTTCTCAAACATCCTAACGTCTCGACCCTTTGATACAGGTCCTTATGCTGAGCAGATCCCCAGAGCATATAATCATTTCTCTGGCTTCTGATTAACTGTAATCTCACCAGGGTTAGATATTGTCATCTAAATGTGCGGGATCTCTTATTTGGGACCCACGGGAAAGGGTCGTTTGACCCCTCAAAGTGTTCTCCACCCGTAGGTTGAGAGAGAACCCTTATTCTAAGTGCCGAGCCATGTCTCTGGCCATGCTTCCCTTCTGGTATCTTTCTCATTGCCCGATGTAGCCCAGCTTACCCTTGGACTTTCTCTGTTTCAGAGTGTGGGCTCCAACTCCTGGGTCATCTGCCTTTACCTGGACGACAGGCATGCCCCACCACCCACCCACGTTGTGCCCACCCCTCCTTTTCTCTCTCTCAGACACACACACACACACACACACACACACACACACAGACAAATTTCCCTCTCTCATGGAGCCATTTATCCACACCATAAAGTATGGTCTATATATTTATTAATAATAAGTGATATTGGAAATAGAAACATTGATTTGATAAAAAGCATTTTGCAGTAAGAAGTGAGTTTGAGTTTGTTGGATAGCAAGCCGGGCTTCACAGAGTTCTGGTATCTTGGGCTTCTCAAGAGCAGTGAACTAAAGGGCCATAAAAATGGCTTTCTTCAGTAGCTGTCCTGTCTGTCTGTCTGTCTGTCTGTCTGTTTTTCAAGCCAGGGTTTCTCCGCGTAGCCCTGATTGTCATGAACAGACTGCGAAGAGAAACCACTCCAGCAGGTGAAGAGATGGCTGCGAAGAAGTCAAGAATCATGGTCCACTCAGAGCAAGGAGCCACCTCCTTCGACTGGGGTTTTTGTCAGTTCCCCAGAGAGCAGCTTGAACTGTCCAGGAGGACCACTGCAGGCACCAGTCTCCATCCAGTCAGGGGAACACAGAAAGGACCCTGGCAGCCTAGCAACGCCAGTCAGTGCTGCCTTGGTTTCTGAGATCCATGCTTGGGTCACCGAGTGTTCTTAGGGGGAACCATCCGTGCAGAGGAAGGTGGCACGGAACTGGAAGAGAACTTTCTGTCTCTCCAAGGCACCTTTTGAACTTGAGGGGTGAGATCCAGTGTCTGCACCCTTGTCCAAGTCCTTCTCTTCTCCCCTCCATAATGTGCAGCGAATAGTACTCGCTGTTCGCCCAGCCTCAGTGGTAGGTTCCTGGGTGTCTCGGGGGCACCCTGGGAATCCCCTAGGGCGGCCAGATACATGTCCGAGGTGCTGTTCGCTGGGGCGCCGTCGTCGTCCCTTCCTTAGAAGAGGCGCCTCTTGGCCGAGCACGGTGGCCTTGGAGGCTTCTGACGACTCTCAGAGGTTTGCTCTTGATGACTTGGAGGAGGAGATGGAGGGAGAGGCTGCAGTTCTGAGCTAGGCAGAGGCCAGCGCGTGCTGCTTTTGAGGCTCCACATGGAGCAAGGAGCATATCTCTCGGCGCCATCGAATCCCTGGTGGAGGGCAAAGACGTGGTGGTCCTGGAGCATGTCCGGGACAGTGGCCTCCTGCGTGCCGGCGGGCCAGAACACAGCCTGTCCAGGCTGGGAGGAGGCTTGGAGACCCTCGGGGACCAATATGATGGTGTGTCCAGGTAGCGACACTCGCCTGACCGAGGTGGGTTCGGGCTCCAGCAGCAGGTCGACGCCTTCCACGCTTAGTTGCATGGCACAGCCGGTGGGGATGACCACCGTGGAGGTGAGCTCTTTGCTGGCTGGCCTGGCGGATGCTTCCAGGTCTGGCTGTGCCAACGACCCCAGGCAGGCAGGGTCCTGGAGGCGGCGGCGCTTGGCAGGGTTGCCTTCTTCTGGCTGCGGGCCCCAGCGGGGCACCCGGTGGGCCTCAGGGCTTCGCGGAGGCATTTTCAGCATGTTGGTGCCAATGCGCTCTTGCCTCTCGGTTGCGGGTGCCGGTGCACGACAAGGTCCGAGGCAGGTTATGGACCTGGGCGCTGCAGTTCTTTGCTCAGGAACAGCTGTCGTCTGGTTTCTGCGAGACACTCTGTGGACTCTCTGGGACAGAGTGGGTGCTGCTACCAGGATGACTGGCTGCTGATCAGGCGCGGTGGTGGGAGGACCTGACTTCCTTATATAAGCCTTGCTTCCGAGGAAGCCCCGCCCAGGCGTGGGAGGGGCCCACGGAGGGAGAGACACCCAGCCACACCTTCAGGAACCCACCAGTGTGCACGTGGGCGTGAGTGTGACCGCCTGCGTGTTTTGTGTGTGTGTGTGTTTGTGTGTGTTTGAGTGTGAGGGTGTTGTCGTTGTAGGTAGCGGTTCACAGAGGGAATCAACCCTTTGATGTCCTACTGTTTGTATTGTCTTTTTTTTGTCAACGTACATACAGAAACACATGAAAATTCTTTTCCTGTCCCCTACCACAGTCAAGTGAACTCCTTGTCCCAACCACACCTAAGAGGTCCTAGAGATTTTCTTAATTTGAAAATGCAAATTGAAACGGAAATTAACAAAGTGACACTTCAGCTTTTCATTGAAGGTCAAGCTTGGTAGTACAAGTCAATTTTTTTTTTTTTTTGACTATGGCTTTTTGGAATTGGAAATCGACAAGGACATCTATGTTACTGAGCGTAAATAACTGATCTTAGACAATAAATACCTCAACGATAGAGTGTTTGCCTAGCGTGCTGGAGGCCAATGGGCTTGAGTCCCTAATGAAATCCAAAATGGATCAATGGGAGGACTTTAGGAGACCCTTAATCCCAGGATGGGGGAGAAAAAGACTGGAAGATTAGCAGTTCGAGACCAGCCTGCTACTGGGCGTGTCCATGGCCAATTTGCATGCAGGATGATTTCAAGGCTAGCCTGGCAGCTTGAGGTCAAGTCTCCAGGATTTAGTTCGCAGATCCTCCCAGTTCACACAGGTGCGGAAGAAAACTTTCAGAGTGGATAACTAGTTGGTTTTGTCAGCGATAATTGAGCACACACCTGCTTCATGTATAAGTGGAACATTTGATATTATCCCTTCCATTTCTATCAAGATGTTGTCTTCTATCTGTGTTTGACACTTGAAACCATGTTTACTCTTTATGACTGTCTACCTCTCCCTCTCCGTTCTCTCTGTCTCTTTCCTTACTCTCTCCTCTTCGAGCATATTCTCACACACACTTGAGAGGCCCTATAGTTCATGGTGACATTCCGGCCCCTTCTTAGGATCATGTATGTGTTTGTGCATGTATGTATTTATACCTAATGGAGGTCAGCTGACCCAGTCTTGTGTGCGGTGTTCCTGCTGCGTGGCCGTCAGGTGACAGAAGTCGCCGCACTTTCTCAGTTGCATTTTCATTGAAATTTCCTCACCACTTAAATGCTATGTCTCTGTATTGACACCATGGATATATTGACATCCAATTGGAAAATACGCTAAAAGACAGGAGGAAGGTCATGTGATCATTCTGTCTGCCCTGGCGAGTAACATCTTTGGAAAAAATCTCTCCAAAGTTTCCCCTACTTTTCTTCTTCCCTTCTCCTAACATCTTTACAAAATACTGGATATCGTTACGACATTCTTACACCTGTGAGAGACAGATTTTGGTTTCATTGATGCCCAACTACGCTCTCCTCTTGCAGGTTCTGTTCTTCTTCTGAAGGATTGCTCAGTGGGCCCTAAGGACTTTGAAGTCCCTCCAGCACTTCTTTGAGCAAGGCCTGCAACATCCCAATGGGAATCCAGCATCCTTTGAGTTAGGATAACCTCGGTCTTGGGATGGAGTGTCTCCTCCTCCCAAAGGCTGGAATGCATGGCGTGCCTCCACTTGCTATGCTGGTGATCTTTCCACCGCCAAAGGTCAGGGTTGAGGGTGGGGCTCCCCACTTCAAATGACTCAATCCAGACAAATAGCCCTGGATTAACCTGGTTCCTAAAACAGGTGTTTTAGTTAATTCGAGGTCTGATCGAGTTGGGAACCAAGAATCTACTCCACAAATGCTCTGTCTGCGAAGGTCTTCTCACCCTCTGATTTTATTCACTGTTTTATTCAACTCTAATTTATTTATTATTTTTTGTTTATGTGCATGTGTGTGTGCGTGTGCATGTGTGTGTGTGTGCGCCTGTGCTGCCTTTTGTGTACTGCAGGCATGAAAGAGCCTGCGGTGGAGAGGGTGTCCATCCTCCGATATCATTAAGGGTCTTCTCCATGCGGATGTTGCAAGAGTACTAAGCCCTATGATGTCCGTGGTTCTCAAACATCCTAACGTCTCGACCCTTTGATACAGGTCCTTATGCTGAGCAGATCCCCAGAGCATATAATCATTTCTCTGGCTTCTGATTAACTGTAATCTCACCAGGGTTAGATATTGTCATCTAAATGTGCGGGATCTCTTATTTGGGACCCACGGGAAAGGGTCGTTTGACCCCTCAAAGTGTTCTCCACCCGTAGGTTGAGAGAGAACCCTTATTCTAAGTGCCGAGCCATGTCTCTGGCCATGCTTCCCTTCTGGTATCTTTCTCATTGCCCGATGTAGCCCAGCTTACCCTTGGACTTTCTCTGTTTCAGAGTGTGGGCTCCAACTCCTGGGTCATCTGCCTTTACCTGGACGACAGGCATGCCCCACCACCCACCCACGTTGTGCCCACCCCTCCTTTTCTCTCTCTCAGACACACACACACACACACACACACACACACACACACAAACACACACACACACACACGCACAGACAAATCTCTCTCTCTCACGGAGCCATTTATCCACACCATAAAGTATGGTCTATATATTTATTAATAATAAGTGATATTGGAAATAGAAACATTGATTTGATAAAAAGCATTTTGCAGTAAGAAATGAGTTTGAGTTTGTTGGATAGCAAGCCGGGCTTCACAGAGTTCTGGTATCTTGGGCTTCTCAAGAGCAGTGAACTAAAGGGCCATAAAAATGGCTTTCTTCAGTAGCTGTCCTGTCTGTCTGTCTGTCTGTCTGTTTTTCAAGCCAGGGTTTCTCCGCGTAGCCCTGATTGTCATGAACAGACTGCGAAGAGAAACCACTCCAGCAGGTGAAGAGATGGCTGCGAAGAAGTCAAGAATCATGGTCCACTCAGAGCAAGGAGCCACCTTCTTCGACTGGGGTTTTTGTCAGTTCCCCAGAGAGCAGCTTGAACTGTCCAGGAGGACCACTGCAGGCACCAGTCTCCATCCAGTCAGGGGAACACAGAAAGGACCCTGGCAGCCTAGCAACGCCAGTCAGTGCTGCCTTGGTTTCTGAGATCCATGCTTGGGTCACCGAGTGTTCTTAGAGGGAACCATCCGTGCAGAGGAAGGTGGCACGGAACTGGAAGAGAACTTTCTGTCTCTCCAAGGCACCTTTTGAACTTGAGGGGTGAGATCCAGTGTCTGCACCCTTGTCCAAGTCCTTCTCTTCTCCCCTCCATAATGTGCAGCGAATAGTACTCGCTGTTCGCCCAGCCTCAGTGGTAGGTTCCTGGGTGTCTCGGGGGCACCCTGGGAATCCCCTAGGGCGGCCAGATACATGTCCGAGGTGCTGTTCGTTGGGGCGCCGTCGTCGTCCCTTCCTTAGAAGAGGCGCCTCTTGGCCGAGCACGGTGGCCTTGGAGGCTTCTGACGACTCTCAGAGGTTTGCTCTTGATGACTTGGAGGAGGAGATGGAGGGAGAGGCTGCAGTTGTGAGCTGGGCAGAGGCCAGCGCGTGCTGCTTTTGAGGCTCCACATGGAGCAAGGAGCATATCTCTCGGCGCCATCGAATCCCTGGTGGAGGGCAAAGACGTGGTGGTCCTGGAGCATGTCCGGGACAGTGGCCTCCTGCGTGCCGGCGAGCCAGAACACAGCCTGTCCAGGCTGGGAGGAGGCTTGGAGACCCTCGGGGACCAATATGATGGTGTGTCCAGGTAGCGACACTCGCCTGACCGAGGTGGGTTCGGGCTCCAGCAGCAGGTCGACGCCTTCCACGCTTAGTTGCATGGCACAGCCGGTGGGGATGACCACCGTGGAGGTGAGCTCTTTGCTGGCTGGCCTGGCGGATGCTTCCAGGTCTGGCTGTGCCAACGACCCCAGGCAGGCAGGGTCCTGGAGGCGGCGGCGCTTGGCAGGGTTGCCTTCTTCTGGCTGCGGGCCCCAGCGGGGCACCCGGTGGGCCTCAGGGCTTCGCGGAGGCATTTTCAGCATGTTGGTGCCAATGCGCTCTTGCCTCTCGGTTGCGGGTGCCGGTGCACGACAAGGTCCGAGGCAGGTTATGGACCTGGGCGCTGCAGTTCTTTGCTCAGGAACAGCTGTCGTCTGGTTTCTGCGAGACACTCTGTGGACTCTCTGGGACAGAGTGGGTGCTGCTACCAGGATGACTGGCTGCTGATCAGGCGCGGTGGTGGGAGGACCTGACTTCCTTATATAAGCCTTGCTTCCGAGGAAGCCCCGCCCAGGCGTGGGAGGGGCCCAGGGAGGGAGAGACACCCAGCCACACCTTCAGGAACCCACCAGTGTGCACGTGGGCGTGAGTGTGACCGCCTGCGTGTTTTGTGTGTGTGTGTGTTTGTGTGTGTTTGAGTGTGAGGGTGTTGTCGTTGTTGGTAGAGGTTCACAGAGGGAATCAACCCTTTGATGTCCTACTGTTTGTATTGTCTTTTTTTGTCAACGTACATACAGAAACACATGAAAATTCTTTTCCTGTCCCCTACCACAGTCAAGTGAACTCCTTGTCCCAACCACACCTAAGAGGTCCTAGAGATTTTCTTAATTTGAAAATGCAAATTGAAACGGAAATTAACAAAGTGACACTTCAGCTTTTCATTGAAGGTCAAGCTTGGTAGTACAAGTCAATTTTTTTTTTTTTTGACTATGGCTTTTTGGAATTGGAAATCGACAAGGACATCTATGTTACTGAGCGTAAATAACTGATCTTAGACAATAAATACCTCAACGATAGAGTGTTTGCCTAGCGTGCTGGAGGCCAATGGGCTTGAGTCCCTAATGAAATCCAAAATGGATCAATGGGAGGACTTTAGGAGACCCTTAATCCCAGGATGGGGGAGAAAAAGACTGGAAGATTAGCAGTTCGAGACCAGCCTGCTACTGGGCGTGTCCATGGCCAATTTGCATGCAGGATGATTTCAAGGCTAGCCTGGCAGCTTGAGGTCAAGTCTCCAGGATTTAGTTCGCAGATCCTCCCAGTTCACACAGGTGCGGAAGAAAACTTTCAGAGTGGATAACTAGTTGGTTTTGTCAGCGATAATTGAGCACACACCTGCTTCATGTATAAGTGGAACATTTGATATTATCCCTTCCATTTCTATCAAGATGTTGTCTTCTATCTGTGTTTGACACTTGAAACCATGTTTACTCTTTATGACTGTCTACCTCTCCCTCTCCGTTCTCTCTGTCTCTTTCCTTACTCTCTCCTCTTCGAGCATATTCTCACACACACTTGAGAGGCCCTATAGTTCATGGTGACATTCCGGCCCCTTCTTAGGATCATGTATGTGTTTGTGCATGTATGTATTTATACCTAATGGAGGTCAGCTGACCCAGTCTTGTGTGCGGTGTTCCTGCTGCGTGGCCGTCAGGTGACAGAAGTCGCCGCACTTTCTCAGTTGCATTTTCATTGAAATTTCCTCACCACTTAAATGCTATGTCTCTGTATTGACACCATGGATATATTGACATCCAATTGGAAAATACGCTAAAAGACAGGAGGAAGGTCATGTGATCATTCTGTCTGCCCTGGCGAGTAACATCTTTGGAAAAAATCTCTCCAAAGTTTCCCCTACTTTTCTTCTTCCCTTCTCCTAACATCTTTACAAAATACTGGATATCGTTACGACATTCTTACACCTGTGAGAGACAGATTTTGGTTTCATTGATGCCCAACTACGCTCTCCTCTTGCAGGTTCTGTTCTTCTTCTGAAGGATTGCTCAGTGGGCCCTAAGGACTTTGAAGTCCCTCCAGCACTTCTTTGAGCAAGGCCTGCAACATCCCAATGGGAATCCAGCATCCTTTGAGTTAGGATAACCTCGGTCTTGGGATGGAGTGTCTCCTCCTCCCAAAGGCTGGAATGCATGGCGTGCCTCCACTTGCTATGCTGGTGATCTTTCCACCGCCAAAGGTCAGGGTTGAGGGTGGGGCTCCCCACTTCAAATGACTCAATCCAGACAAATAGCCCTGGATTAACCTGGTTCCTAAAACAGGTGTTTTAGTTAATTCGAGGTCTGATCGAGTTGGGAACCAAGAATCTACTCCACAAATGCTCTGTCTGCGAAGGTCTTCTCACCCTCTGATTTTATTCACTGTTTTATTCAACTCTAATTTATTTATTATTTTTTGTTTATGTGCATGTGTGTGTGCGTGTGCATGTGTGTGTGTGTGCGCCTGTGCTGCCTTTTGTGTACTGCAGGCATGAAAGAGCCTGCGGTGGAGAGGGTGTCCATCCTCCGATATCATTAAGGGTCTTCTCCATGCGGATGTTGCAAGAGCACTAAGCCCTATGATGTCCGTGGTTCTCAAACATCCTAACGTCTCGACCCTTTGATACAGGTCCTTATGCTGAGCAGATCCCCAGAGCATATAATCATTTCTCTGGCTTCTGATTAACTGTAATCTCACCAGGGTTAGATATTGTCATCTAAATGTGCGGGATCTCTTATTTGGGACCCACGGGAAAGGGTCGTTTGACCCCTCAAAGTGTTCTCCACCCGTAGGTTGAGAGAGAACCCTTATTCTAAGTGCCGAGCCATGTCTCTGGCCATGCTTCCCTTCTGGTATCTTTCTCATTGCCCGATGTAGCCCAGCTTACCCTTGGACTTTCTCTGTTTCAGAGTGTGGGCTCCAACTCCTGGGTCATCTGCCTTTACCTGGACGACAGGCATGCCCCACCACCCACCCACGTTGTGCCCACCCCTCCTTTTCTCTCTCTCAGACACACACACACACACACACACACACACACACAAACACACACACACACACACACGCACAGACAAATCTCTCTCTCTCACGGAGCCATTTATCCACACCATAAAGTATGGTCTATATATTTATTAATAATAAGTGATATTGGAAATAGAAACATTGATTTGATAAAAAGCATTTTGCAGTAAGAAATGAGTTTGAGTTTGTTGGATAGCAAGCCGGGCTTCACAGAGTTCTGGTATCTTGGGCTTCTCAAGAGCAGTGAACTAAAGGGCCATAAAAATGGCTTTCTTCAGTAGCTGTCCTGTCTGTCTGTCTGTCTGTCTGTTTTTCAAGCCAGGGTTTCTCCGCGTAGCCCTGATTGTCATGAACAGACTGCGAAGAGAAACCACTCCAGCAGGTGAAGAGATGGCTGCGAAGAAGTCAAGAATCATGGTCCACTCAGAGCAAGGAGCCACCTTCTTCGACTGGGGTTTTTGTCAGTTCCCCAGAGAGCAGCTTGAACTGTCCAGGAGGACCACTGCAGGCACCAGTCTCCATCCAGTCAGGGGAACACAGAAAGGACCCTGGCAGCCTAGCAACGCCAGTCAGTGCTGCCTTGGTTTCTGAGATCCATGCTTGGGTCACCGAGTGTTCTTAGAGGGAACCATCCGTGCAGAGGAAGGTGGCACGGAACTGGAAGAGAACTTTCTGTCTCTCCAAGGCACCTTTTGAACTTGAGGGGTGAGATCCAGTGTCTGCACCCTTGTCCAAGTCCTTCTCTTCTCCCCTCCATAATGTGCAGCGAATAGTACTCGCTGTTCGCCCAGCCTCAGTGGTAGGTTCCTGGGTGTCTCGGGGGCACCCTGGGAATCCCCTAGGGCGGCCAGATACATGTCCGAGGTGCTGTTCGCTGGGGCGCCGTCGTCGTCCCTTCCTTAGAAGAGGCGCCTCTTGGCCGAGCACGGTGGCCTTGGAGGCTTCTGACGACTCTCAGAGGTTTGCTCTTGATGACTTGGAGGAGGAGATGGAGGGAGAGGCTGCAGTTGTGAGCTGGGCAGAGGCCAGCGCGTGCTGCTTTTGAGGCTCCACATGGAGCAAGGAGCATATCTCTCGGCGCCATCGAATCCCTGGTGGAGGGCAAAGACGTGGTGGTCCTGGAGCATGTCCGGGACAGTGGCCTCCTGCGTGCCGGCGGGCCAGAACACAGCCTGTCCAGGCTGGGAGGAGGCTTGGAGACCCTCGGGGACCAATATGATGGTGTGTCCAGGTAGCGACACTCGCCTGACCGAGGTGGGTTCGGGCTCCAGCAGCAGGTCGACGCCTTCCACGCTTAGTTGCATGGCACAGCCGGTGGGGATGACCACCGTGGAGGTGAGCTCTTTGCTGGCTGGCCTGGCGGATGCTTCCAGGTCTGGCTGTGCCAACGACCCCAGGCAGGCAGGGTCCTGGAGGCGGCGGCGCTTGGCAGGGTTGCCTTCTTCTGGCTGCGGGCCCCAGCGGGGCACCCGGTGGGCCTCAGGGCTTCGCGGAGGCATTTTCAGCATGTTGGTGCCAATGCGCTCTTGCCTCTCGGTTGCGGGTGCCGGTGCACGACAAGGTCCGAGGCAGGTTATGGACCTGGGCGCTGCAGTTCTTTGCTCAGGAACAGCTGTCGTCTGGTTTCTGCGAGACACTCTGTGGACTCTCTGGGACAGAGTGGGTGCTGCTACCAGGATGACTGGCTGTTTGCTGATCAGGCGCGGTGGTGGGAGGACCTGACTTCCTTATATAAGCCTTGCTTCCGAGGAAGCCCCGCCCAGGCGTGGGAGGGGCCCACGGAGGGAGAGACACCCAGCCACACCTTCAGGAACCCACCAGTTTGCACGTGGGCATGAGTGTGACCGCCGGCGTGTTTTGTGTGTTTGTGTGTGTTTGAGTGTGAGGGTGTTGTCGTTGTTGGTAGAGGTTCACAGAGGGA
Organism: Myodes glareolus; assembly: GCF_982192425.1. Classification (NCBI taxonomy): domain Eukaryota; kingdom Metazoa; phylum Chordata; class Mammalia; order Rodentia; family Cricetidae; genus Myodes; species Myodes glareolus. The sequence goes on along the minus strand of NC_142029.1, from coordinate 57,537,615 downwards.
ATCAACCCTTTGATGTCCTACTGTTTGTATTGTCTTTTTTTGTCAACGTACATACAGAAACACATGAAAATTCTTTTCCTGTCCCCTACCACAGTCAAGTGAACTCCTTGTCCCAACCACACCTAAGAGGTCCTAGAGATTTTCTTAATTTGAAAATGCAAATTGAAACGGAAATTAACAAAGTGACACTTCAGCTTTTCATTGAAGGTCAAGCTTGGTAGTACAAGTCAATTTTTTTTTTTTTTGACTATGGCTTTTTGGAATTGGAAATCGACAAGGACATCTATGTTACTGAGCGTAAATAACTGATCTTAGACAATAAATACCTCAACGATAGAGTGTTTGCCTAGCGTGCTGGAGGCCAATGGGCTTGAGTCCCTAATGAAATCCAAAATGGATCAATGGGAGGACTTTAGGAGACCCTTAATCCCAGGATGGGGGAGAAAAAGACTGGAAGATTAGCAGTTCGAGACCAGCCTGCTACTGGGCGTGTCCATGGCCAATTTGCATGCAGGATGATTTCAAGGCTAGCCTGGCAGCTTGAGGTCAAGTCTCCAGGATTTAGTTCGCAGATCCTCCCAGTTCACACAGGTGCGGAAGAAAACTTTCAGAGTGGATAACTAGTTGGTTTTGTCAGCGATAATTGAGCACACACCTGCTTCATGTATAAGTGGAACATTTGATATTATCCCTTCCATTTCTATCAAGATGTTGTCTTCTATCTGTGTTTGACACTTGAAACCATGTTTACTCTTTATGACTGTCTACCTCTCCCTCTCCGTTCTCTCTGTCTCTTTCCTTACTCTCTCCTCTTCGAGCATATTCTCACACACACTTGAGAGGCCCTATAGTTCATGGTGACATTCCGGCCCCTTCTTAGGATCATGTATGTGTTTGTGCATGTATGTATTTATACCTAATGGAGGTCAGCTGACCCAGTCTTGTGTGCGGTGTTCCTGCTGCGTGGCCGTCAGGTGACAGAAGTCGCCGCACTTTCTCAGTTGCATTTTCATTGAAATTTCCTCACCACTTAAATGCTATGTCTCTGTATTGACACCATGGATATATTGACATCCAATTGGAAAATACGCTAAAAGACAGGAGGAAGGTCATGTGATCATTCTGTCTGCCCTGGCGAGTAACATCTTTGGAAAAAATCTCTCCAAAGTTTCCCCTACTTTTCTTCTTCCCTTCTCCTAACATCTTTACAAAATACTGGATATCGTTACGACATTCTTACACCTGTGAGAGACAGATTTTGGTTTCATTGATGCCCAACTACGCTCTCCTCTTGCAGGTTCTGTTCTTCTTCTGAAGGATTGCTCAGTGGGCCCTAAGGACTTTGAAGTCCCTCCAGCACTTCTTTGAGCAAGGCCTGCAACATCCCAATGGGAATCCAGCATCCTTTGAGTTAGGATAACCTCGGTCTTGGGATGGAGTGTCTCCTCCTCCCAAAGGCTGGAATGCATGGCGTGCCTCCACTTGCTATGCTGGTGATCTTTCCACCGCCAAAGGTCAGGGTTGAGGGTGGGGCTCCCCACTTCAAATGACTCAATCCAGACAAATAGCCCTGGATTAACCTGGTTCCTAAAACAGGTGTTTTAGTTAATTCGAGGTCTGATCGAGTTGGGAACCAAGAATCTACTCCACAAATGCTCTGTCTGCGAAGGTCTTCTCACCCTCTGATTTTATTCACTGTTTTATTCAACTCTAATTTATTTATTATTTTTTGTTTATGTGCATGTGTGTGTGCGTGTGCATGTGTGTGTGTGTGCGCCTGTGCTGCCTTTTGTGTACTGCAGGCATGAAAGAGCCTGCGGTGGAGAGGGTGTCCATCCTCCGATATCATTAAGGGTCTTCTCCATGCGGATGTTGCAAGAGCACTAAGCCCTATGATGTCCGTGGTTCTCAAACATCCTAACGTCTCGACCCTTTGATACAGGTCCTTATGCTGAGCAGATCCCCAGAGCATATAATCATTTCTCTGGCTTCTGATTAACTGTAATCTCACCAGGGTTAGATATTGTCATCTAAATGTGCGGGATCTCTTATTTGGGACCCACGGGAAAGGGTCGTTTGACCCCTCAAAGTGTTCTCCACCCGTAGGTTGAGAGAGAACCCTTATTCTAAGTGCCGAGCCATGTCTCTGGCCATGCTTCCCTTCTGGTATCTTTCTCATTGCCCGATGTAGCCCAGCTTACCCTTGGACTTTCTCTGTTTCAGAGTGTGGGCTCCAACTCCTGGGTCATCTGCCTTTACCTGGACGACAGGCATGCCCCACCACCCACCCACGTTGTGCCCACCCCTCCTTTTCTCTCTCTCAGACACACACACACACACACACACACACACACACAAACACACACACACACACACACGCACAGACAAATCTCTCTCTCTCACGGAGCCATTTATCCACACCATAAAGTATGGTCTATATATTTATTAATAATAAGTGATATTGGAAATAGAAACATTGATTTGATAAAAAGCATTTTGCAGTAAGAAATGAGTTTGAGTTTGTTGGATAGCAAGCCGGGCTTCACAGAGTTCTGGTATCTTGGGCTTCTCAAGAGCAGTGAACTAAAGGGCCATAAAAATGGCTTTCTTCAGTAGCTGTCCTGTCTGTCTGTCTGTCTGTCTGTTTTTCAAGCCAGGGTTTCTCCGCGTAGCCCTGATTGTCATGAACAGACTGCGAAGAGAAACCACTCCAGCAGGTGAAGAGATGGCTGCGAAGAAGTCAAGAATCATGGTCCACTCAGAGCAAGGAGCCACCTTCTTCGACTGGGGTTTTTGTCAGTTCCCCAGAGAGCAGCTTGAACTGTCCAGGAGGACCACTGCAGGCACCAGTCTCCATCCAGTCAGGGGAACACAGAAAGGACCCTGGCAGCCTAGCAACGCCAGTCAGTGCTGCCTTGGTTTCTGAGATCCATGCTTGGGTCACCGAGTGTTCTTAGAGGGAACCATCCGTGCAGAGGAAGGTGGCACGGAACTGGAAGAGAACTTTCTGTCTCTCCAAGGCACCTTTTGAACTTGAGGGGTGAGATCCAGTGTCTGCACCCTTGTCCAAGTCCTTCTCTTCTCCCCTCCATAATGTGCAGCGAATAGTACTCGCTGTTCGCCCAGCCTCAGTGGTAGGTTCCTGGGTGTCTCGGGGGCACCCTGGGAATCCCCTAGGGCGGCCAGATACATGTCCGAGGTGCTGTTCGCTGGGGCGCCGTCGTCGTCCCTTCCTTAGAAGAGGCGCCTCTTGGCCGAGCACGGTGGCCTTGGAGGCTTCTGACGACTCTCAGAGGTTTGCTCTTGATGACTTGGAGGAGGAGATGGAGGGAGAGGCTGCAGTTCTGAGCTAGGCAGAGGCCAGCGCGTGCTGCTTTTGAGGCTCCACATGGAGCAAGGAGCATATCTCTCGGCGCCATCGAATCCCTGGTGGAGGGCAAAGACGTGGTGGTCCTGGAGCATGTCCGGGACAGTGGCCTCCTGCGTGCCGGCGGGCCAGAACACAGCCTGTCCAGGCTGGGAGGAGGCTTGGAGACCCTCGGGGACCAATATGATGGTGTGTCCAGGTAGCGACACTCGCCTGACCGAGGTGGGTTCGGGCTCCAGCAGCAGGTCGACGCCTTCCACGCTTAGTTGCATGGCACAGCCGGTGGGGATGACCACCGTGGAGGTGAGCTCTTTGCTGGCTGGCCTGGCGGATGCTTCCAGGTCTGGCTGTGCCAACGACCCCAGGCAGGCAGGGTCCTGGAGGCGGCGGCGCTTGGCAGGGTTGCCTTCTTCTGGCTGCGGGCCCCAGCGGGGCACCCGGTGGGCCTCAGGGCTTCGCGGAGGCATTTTCAGCATGTTGGTGCCAATGCGCTCTTGCCTCTCGGTTGCGGGTGCCGGTGCACGACAAGGTCCGAGGCAGGTTATGGACCTGGGCGCTGCAGTTCTTTGCTCAGGAACAGCTGTCGTCTGGTTTCTGCGAGACACTCTGTGGACTCTCTGGGACAGAGTGGGTGCTGCTACCAGGATGACTGGCTGTTTGCTGATCAGGCGCGGTGGTGGGAGGACCTGACTTCCTTATATAAGCCTTGCTTCCGAGGAAGCCCCGCCCAGGCGTGGGAGGGGCCCACGGAGGGAGAGACACCCAGCCACACCTTCAGGAACCCACCAGTTTGCACGTGGGCATGAGTGTGACCGCCGGCGTGTTTTGTGTGTTTGTGTGTGTTTGAGTGTGAGGGTGTTGTCGTTGTTGGTAGAGGTTCACAGAGGGAATCAACCCTTTGATGTCCTACTGTTTGTATTGTCTTTTTTTGTCAACGTACATACAGAAACACATGAAAATTCTTTTCCTGTCCCCTACCACAGTCAAGTGAACTCCTTGTCCCAACCACACCTAAGAGGTCCTAGAGATTTTCTTAATTTGAAAATGCAAATTGAAACGGAAATTAACAAAGTGACACTTCAGCTTTTCATTGAAGGTCAAGCTTGGTAGTACAAGTCAATTTTTTTTTTTTTTGACTATGGCTTTTTGGAATTGGAAATCGACAAGGACATCTATGTTACTGAGCGTAAATAACTGATCTTAGACAATAAATACCTCAACGATAGAGTGTTTGCCTAGCGTGCTGGAGGCCAATGGGCTTGAGTCCCTAATGAAATCCAAAATGGATCAATGGGAGGACTTTAGGAGACCCTTAATCCCAGGATGGGGGAGAAAAAGACTGGAAGATTAGCAGTTCGAGACCAGCCTGCTACTGGGCGTGTCCATGGCCAATTTGCATGCAGGATGATTTCAAGGCTAGCCTGGCAGCTTGAGGTCAAGTCTCCAGGATTTAGTTCGCAGATCCTCCCAGTTCACACAGGTGCGGAAGAAAACTTTCAGAGTGGATAACTAGTTGGTTTTGTCAGCGATAATTGAGCACACACCTGCTTCATGTATAAGTGGAACATTTGATATTATCCCTTCCATTTCTATCAAGATGTTGTCTTCTATCTGTGTTTGACACTTGAAACCATGTTTACTCTTTATGACTGTCTACCTCTCCCTCTCCGTTCTCTCTGTCTCTTTCCTTACTCTCTCCTCTTCGAGCATATTCTCACACACACTTGAGAGGCCCTATAGTTCATGGTGACATTCCGGCCCCTTCTTAGGATCATGTATGTGTTTGTGCATGTATGTATTTATACCTAATGGAGGTCAGCTGACCCAGTCTTGTGTGCGGTGTTCCTGCTGCGTGGCCGTCAGGTGACAGAAGTCGCCGCACTTTCTCAGTTGCATTTTCATTGAAATTTCCTCACCACTTAAATGCTATGTCTCTGTATTGACACCATGGATATATTGACATCCAATTGGAAAATACGCTAAAAGACAGGAGGAAGGTCATGTGATCATTCTGTCTGCCCTGGCGAGTAACATCTTTGGAAAAAATCTCTCCAAAGTTTCCCCTACTTTTCTTCTTCCCTTCTCCTAACATCTTTACAAAATACTGGATATCGTTACGACATTCTTACACCTGTGAGAGACAGATTTTGGTTTCATTGATGCCCAACTACGCTCTCCTCTTGCAGGTTCTGTTCTTCTTCTGAAGGATTGCTCAGTGGGCCCTAAGGACTTTGAAGTCCCTCCAGCACTTCTTTGAGCAAGGCCTGCAACATCCCAATGGGAATCCAGCATCCTTTGAGTTAGGATAACCTCGGTCTTGGGATGGAGTGTCTCCTCCTCCCAAAGGCTGGAATGCATGGCGTGCCTCCACTTGCTATGCTGGTGATCTTTCCACCGCCAAAGGTCAGGGTTGAGGGTGGGGCTCCCCACTTCAAATGACTCAATCCAGACAAATAGCCCTGGATTAACCTGGTTCCTAAAACAGGTGTTTTAGTTAATTCGAGGTCTGATCGAGTTGGGAACCAAGAATCTACTCCACAAATGCTCTGTCTGCGAAGGTCTTCTCACCCTCTGATTTTATTCACTGTTTTATTCAACTCTAATTTATTTATTATTTTTTGTTTATGTGCATGTGTGTGTGCGTGTGCATGTGTGTGTGTGTGCGCCTGTGCTGCCTTTTGTGTACTGCAGGCATGAAAGAGCCTGCGGTGGAGAGGGTGTCCATCCTCCGATATCATTAAGGGTCTTCTCCATGCGGATGTTGCAAGAGCACTAAGCCCTATGATGTCCGTGGTTCTCAAACATCCTAACGTCTCGACCCTTTGATACAGGTCCTTATGCTGAGCAGATCCCCAGAGCATATAATCATTTCTCTGGCTTCTGATTAACTGTAATCTCACCAGGGTTAGATATTGTCATCTAAATGTGCGGGATCTCTTATTTGGGACCCACGGGAAAGGGTCGTTTGACCCCTCAAAGTGTTCTCCACCCGTAGGTTGAGAGAGAACCCTTATTCTAAGTGCCGAGCCATGTCTCTGGCCATGCTTCCCTTCTGGTATCTTTCTCATTGCCCGATGTAGCCCAGCTTACCCTTGGACTTTCTCTGTTTCAGAGTGTGGGCTCCAACTCCTGGGTCATCTGCCTTTACCTGGACGACAGGCATGCCCCACCACCCACCCACGTTGTGCCCACCCCTCCTTTTCTCTCTCTCAGACACACACACACACACACACACACACACACACAAACACACACACACACACACACGCACAGACAAATCTCTCTCTCTCACGGAGCCATTTATCCACACCATAAAGTATGGTCTATATATTTATTAATAATAAGTGATATTGGAAATAGAAACATTGATTTGATAAAAAGCATTTTGCAGTAAGAAATGAGTTTGAGTTTGTTGGATAGCAAGCCGGGCTTCACAGAGTTCTGGTATCTTGGGCTTCTCAAGAGCAGTGAACTAAAGGGCCATAAAAATGGCTTTCTTCAGTAGCTGTCCTGTCTGTCTGTCTGTCTGTCTGTTTTTCAAGCCAGGGTTTCTCCGCGTAGCCCTGATTGTCATGAACAGACTGCGAAGAGAAACCACTCCAGCAGGTGAAGAGATGGCTGCGAAGAAGTCAAGAATCATGGTCCACTCAGAGCAAGGAGCCACCTTCTTCGACTGGGGTTTTTGTCAGTTCCCCAGAGAGCAGCTTGAACTGTCCAGGAGGACCACTGCAGGCACCAGTCTCCATCCAGTCAGGGGAACACAGAAAGGACCCTGGCAGCCTAGCAACGCCAGTCAGTGCTGCCTTGGTTTCTGAGATCCATGCTTGGGTCACCGAGTGTTCTTAGAGGGAACCATCCGTGCAGAGGAAGGTGGCACGGAACTGGAAGAGAACTTTCTGTCTCTCCAAGGCACCTTTTGAACTTGAGGGGTGAGATCCAGTGTCTGCACCCTTGTCCAAGTCCTTCTCTTCTCCCCTCCATAATGTGCAGCGAATAGTACTCGCTGTTCGCCCAGCCTCAGTGGTAGGTTCCTGGGTGTCTCGGGGGCACCCTGGGAATCCCCTAGGGCGGCCAGATACATGTCCGAGGTGCTGTTCGCTGGGGCGCCGTCGTCGTCCCTTCCTTAGAAGAGGCGCCTCTTGGCCGAGCACGGTGGCCTTGGAGGCTTCTGACGACTCTCAGAGGTTTGCTCTTGATGACTTGGAGGAGGAGATGGAGGGAGAGGCTGCAGTTGTGAGCTGGGCAGAGGCCAGCGCGTGCTGCTTTTGAGGCTCCACATGGAGCAAGGAGCATATCTCTCGGCGCCATCGAATCCCTGGTGGAGGGCAAAGACGTGGTGGTCCTGGAGCATGTCCGGGACAGTGGCCTCCTGCGTGCCGGCGGGCCAGAACACAGCCTGTCCAGGCTGGGAGGAGGCTTGGAGACCCTCGGGGACCAATATGATGGTGTGTCCAGGTAGCGACACTCGCCTGACCGAGGTGGGTTCGGGCTCCAGCAGCAGGTCGACGCCTTCCACGCTTAGTTGCATGGCACAGCCGGTGGGGATGACCACCGTGGAGGTGAGCTCTTTGCTGGCTGGCCTGGCGGATGCTTCCAGGTCTGGCTGTGCCAACGACCCCAGGCAGGCAGGGTCCTGGAGGCGGCGGCGCTTGGCAGGGTTGCCTTCTTCTGGCTGCGGGCCCCAGCGGGGCACCCGGTGGGCCTCAGGGCTTCGCGGAGGCATTTTCAGCATGTTGGTGCCAATGCGCTCTTGCCTCTCGGTTGCGGGTGCCGGTGCACGACAAGGTCCGAGGCAGGTTATGGACCTGGGCGCTGCAGTTCTTTGCTCAGGAACAGCTGTCGTCTGGTTTCTGCGAGACACTCTGTGGACTCTCTGGGACAGAGTGGGTGCTGCTACCAGGATGACTGGCTGTTTGCTGATCAGGCGCGGTGGTGGGAGGACCTGACTTCCTTATATAAGCCTTGCTTCCGAGGAAGCCCCGCCCAGGCGTGGGAGGGGCCCACGGAGGGAGAGACACCCAGCCACACCTTCAGGAACCCACCAGTTTGCACGTGGGCATGAGTGTGACCGCCGGCGTGTTTTGTGTGTTTGTGTGTGTTTGAGTGTGAGGGTGTTGTCGTTGTTGGTAGAGGTTCACAGAGGGAATCAACCCTTTGATGTCCTACTGTTTGTATTGTCTTTTTTTGTCAACGTACATACAGAAACACATGAAAATTCTTTTCCTGTCCCCTACCACAGTCAAGTGAACTCCTTGTCCCAACCACACCTAAGAGGTCCTAGAGATTTTCTTAATTTGAAAATGCAAATTGAAACGGAAATTAACAAAGTGACACTTCAGCTTTTCATTGAAGGTCAAGCTTGGTAGTACAAGTCAATTTTTTTTTTTTTTGACTATGGCTTTTTGGAATTGGAAATCGACAAGGACATCTATGTTACTGAGCGTAAATAACTGATCTTAGACAATAAATACCTCAACGATAGAGTGTTTGCCTAGCGTGCTGGAGGCCAATGGGCTTGAGTCCCTAATGAAATCCAAAATGGATCAATGGGAGGACTTTAGGAGACCCTTAATCCCAGGATGGGGGAGAAAAAGACTGGAAGATTAGCAGTTCGAGACCAGCCTGCTACTGGGCGTGTCCATGGCCAATTTGCATGCAGGATGATTTCAAGGCTAGCCTGGCAGCTTGAGGTCAAGTCTCCAGGATTTAGTTCGCAGATCCTCCCAGTTCACACAGGTGCGGAAGAAAACTTTCAGAGTGGATAACTAGTTGGTTTTGTCAGCGATAATTGAGCACACACCTGCTTCATGTATAAGTGGAACATTTGATATTATCCCTTCCATTTCTATCAAGATGTTGTCTTCTATCTGTGTTTGACACTTGAAACCATGTTTACTCTTTATGACTGTCTACCTCTCCCTCTCCGTTCTCTCTGTCTCTTTCCTTACTCTCTCCTCTTCGAGCATATTCTCACACACACTTGAGAGGCCCTATAGTTCATGGTGACATTCCGGCCCCTTCTTAGGATCATGTATGTGTTTGTGCATGTATGTATTTATACCTAATGGAGGTCAGCTGACCCAGTCTTGTGTGCGGTGTTCCTGCTGCGTGGCCATCAGGTGACAGAAGTCGCCGCACTTTCTCAGTTGCATTTTCATTGAAATTTCCTCACCACTTAAATGCTATGTCTCTGTATTGACACCATGGATATATTGACATCCAATTGGAAAATACGCTAAAAGACAGGAGGAAGGTCATGTGATCATTCTGTCTGCCCTGGCGAGTAACATCTTTGGAAAAAATCTCTCCAAAGTTTCCCCTACTTTTCTTCTTCCCTTCTCCTAACATCTTTACAAAATACTGGATATCGTTACGACATTCTTACACCTGTGAGAGACAGATTTTGGTTTCATTGATGCCCAACTACGCTCTCCTCTTGCAGGTTCTGTTCTTCTTCTGAAGGATTGCTCAGTGGGCCCTAAGGACTTTGAAGTCCCTCCAGCACTTCTTTGAGCAAGGCCTGCAACATCCCAATGGGAATCCAGCATCCTTTGAGTTAGGATAACCTCGGTCTTGGGATGGAGTGTCTCCTCCTCCCAAAGGCTGGAATGCATGGCGTGCCTCCACTTGCTATGCTGGTGATCTTTCCACCGCCAAAGGTCAGGGTTGAGGGTGGGGCTCCCCACTTCAAATGACTCAATCCAGACAAATAGCCCTGGATTAACCTGGTTCCTAAAACAGGTGTTTTAGTTAATTCGAGGTCTGATCGAGTTGGGAACCAAGAATCTACTCCACAAATGCTCTGTCTGCGAAGGTCTTCTCACCCTCTGATTTTATTCACTGTTTTATTCAACTCTAATTTATTTATTATTTTTTGTTTATGTGCATGTGTGTGTGCGTGTGCATGTGTGTGTGTGTGCGCCTGTGCTGCCTTTTGTGTACTGCAGGCATGAAAGAGCCTGCGGTGGAGAGGGTGTCCATCCTCCGATATCATTAAGGGTCTTCTCCATGCGGATGTTGCAAGAGCACTAAGCCCTATGATGTCCGTGGTTCTCAAACATCCTAACGTCTCGACCCTTTGATACAGGTCCTTATGCTGAGCAGATCCCCAGAGCATATAATCATTTCTCTGGCTTCTGATTAACTGTAATCTCACCAGGGTTAGATATTGTCATCTAAATGTGCGGGATCTCTTATTTGGGACCCACGGGAAAGGGTCGTTTGACCCCTCAAAGTGTTCTCCACCCGTAGGTTGAGAGAGAACCCTTATTCTAAGTGCCGAGCCATGTCTCTGGCCATGCTTCCCTTCTGGTATCTTTCTCATTGCCCGATGTAGCCCAGCTTACCCTTGGACTTTCTCTGTTTCAGAGTGTGGGCTCCAACTCCTGGGTCATCTGCCTTTACCTGGACGACAGGCATGCCCCACCACCCACCCACGTTGTGCCCACCCCTCCTTTTCTCTCTCTCAGACACACACACACACACACACACACACACACACAAACACACACACACACACACACGCACAGACAAATCTCTCTCTCTCACGGAGCCATTTATCCACACCATAAAGTATGGTCTATATATTTATTAATAATAAGTGATATTGGAAATAGAAACATTGATTTGATAAAAAGCATTTTGCAGTAAGAAATGAGTTTGAGTTTGTTGGATAGCAAGCCGGGCTTCACAGAGTTCTGGTATCTTGGGCTTCTCAAGAGCAGTGAACTAAAGGGCCATAAAAATGGCTTTCTTCAGTAGCTGTCCTGTCTGTCTGTCTGTCTGTCTGTTTTTCAAGCCAGGGTTTCTCCGCGTAGCCCTGATTGTCATGAACAGACTGCGAAGAGAAACCACTCCAGCAGGTGAAGAGATGGCTGCGAAGAAGTCAAGAATCATGGTCCACTCAGAGCAAGGAGCCACCTTCTTCGACTGGGGTTTTTGTCAGTTCCCCAGAGAGCAGCTTGAACTGTCCAGGAGGACCACTGCAGGCACCAGTCTCCATCCAGTCAGGGGAACACAGAAAGGACCCTGGCAGCCTAGCAACGCCAGTCAGTGCTGCCTTGGTTTCTGAGATCCATGCTTGGGTCACCGAGTGTTCTTAGAGGGAACCATCCGTGCAGAGGAAGGTGGCACGGAACTGGAAGAGAACTTTCTGTCTCTCCAAGGCACCTTTTGAACTTGAGGGGTGAGATCCAGTGTCTGCACCCTTGTCCAAGTCCTTCTCTTCTCCCCTCCATAATGTGCAGCGAATAGTACTCGCTGTTCGCCCAGCCTCAGTGGTAGGTTCCTGGGTGTCTCGGGGGCACCCTGGGAATCCCCTAGGGCGGCCAGATACATGTCCGAGGTGCTGTTCGCTGGGGCGCCGTCGTCGTCCCTTCCTTAGAAGAGGCGCCTCTTGGCCGAGCACGGTGGCCTTGGAGGCTTCTGACGACTCTCAGAGGTTTGCTCTTGATGACTTGGAGGAGGAGATGGAGGGAGAGGCTGCAGTTGTGAGCTGGGCAGAGGCCAGCGCGTGCTGCTTTTGAGGCTCCACATGGAGCAAGGAGCATATCTCTCGGCGCCATCGAATCCCTGGTGGAGGGCAAAGACGTGGTGGTCCTGGAGCATGTCCGGGACAGTGGCCTCCTGCGTGCCGGCGGGCCAGAACACAGCCTGTCCAGGCTGGGAGGAGGCTTGGAGACCCTCGGGGACCAATATGATGGTGTGTCCAGGTAGCGACACTCGCCTGACCGAGGTGGGTTCGGGCTCCAGCAGCAGGTCGACGCCTTCCACGCTTAGTTGCATGGCACAGCCGGTGGGGATGACCACCGTGGAGGTGAGCTCTTTGCTGGCTGGCCTGGCGGATGCTTCCAGGTCTGGCTGTGCCAACGACCCCAGGCAGGCAGGGTCCTGGAGGCGGCGGCGCTTGGCAGGGTTGCCTTCTTCTGGCTGCGGGCCCCAGCGGGGCACCCGGTGGGCCTCAGGGCTTCGCGGAGGCATTTTCAGCATGTTGGTGCCAATGCGCTCTTGCCTCTCGGTTGCGGGTGCCGGTGCACGACAAGGTCCGAGGCAGGTTATGGACCTGGGCGCTGCAGTTCTTTGCTCAGGAACAGCTGTCGTCTGGTTTCTGCGAGACACTCTGTGGACTCTCTGGGACAGAGTGGGTGCTGCTACCAGGATGACTGGCTGTTTGCTGATCAGGCGCGGTGGTGGGAGGACCTGACTTCCTTATATAAGCCTTGCTTCCGAGGAAGCCCCGCCCAGGCGTGGGAGGGGCCCACGGAGGGAGAGACACCCAGCCACACCTTCAGGAACCCACCAGTTTGCACGTGGGCATGAGTGTGACCGCCGGCGTGTTTTGTGTGTTTGTGTGTGTTTGAGTGTGAGGGTGTTGTCGTTGTTGGTAGAGGTTCACAGAGGGAATCAACCCTTTGATGTCCTACTGTTTGTATTGTCTTTTTTTGTCAACGTACATACAGAAACACATGAAAATTCTTTTCCTGTCCCCTACCACAGTCAAGTGAACTCCTTGTCCCAACCACACCTAAGAGGTCCTAGAGATTTTCTTAATTTGAAAATGCAAATTGAAACGGAAATTAACAAAGTGACACTTCAGCTTTTCATTGAAGGTCAAGCTTGGTAGTACAAGTCAATTTTTTTTTTTTTTGACTATGGCTTTTTGGAATTGGAAATCGACAAGGACATCTATGTTACTGAGCGTAAATAACTGATCTTAGACAATAAATACCTCAACGATAGAGTGTTTGCCTAGCGTGCTGGAGGCCAATGGGCTTGAGTCCCTAATGAAATCCAAAATGGATCAATGGGAGGACTTTAGGAGACCCTTAATCCCAGGATGGGGGAGAAAAAGACTGGAAGATTAGCAGTTCGAGACCAGCCTGCTACTGGGCGTGTCCATGGCCAATTTGCATGCAGGATGATTTCAAGGCTAGCCTGGCAGCTTGAGGTCAAGTCTCCAGGATTTAGTTCGCAGATCCTCCCAGTTCACACAGGTGCGGAAGAAAACTTTCAGAGTGGATAACTAGTTGGTTTTGTCAGCGATAATTGAGCACACACCTGCTTCATGTATAAGTGGAACATTTGATATTATCCCTTCCATTTCTATCAAGATGTTGTCTTCTATCTGTGTTTGACACTTGAAACCATGTTTACTCTTTATGACTGTCTACCTCTCCCTCTCCGTTCTCTCTGTCTCTTTCCTTACTCTCTCCTCTTCGAGCATATTCTCACACACACTTGAGAGGCCCTATAGTTCATGGTGACATTCCGGCCCCTTCTTAGGATCATGTATGTGTTTGTGCATGTATGTATTTATACCTAATGGAGGTCAGCTGACCCAGTCTTGTGTGCGGTGTTCCTGCTGCGTGGCCGTCAGGTGACAGAAGTCGCCGCACTTTCTCAGTTGCATTTTCATTGAAATTTCCTCACCACTTAAATGCTATGTCTCTGTATTGACACCATGGATATATTGACATCCAATTGGAAAATACGCTAAAAGACAGGAGGAAGGTCATGTGATCATTCTGTCTGCCCTGGCGAGTAACATCTTTGGAAAAAATCTCTCCAAAGTTTCCCCTACTTTTCTTCTTCCCTTCTCCTAACATCTTTACAAAATACTGGATATCGTTACGACATTCTTACACCTGTGAGAGACAGATTTTGGTTTCATTGATGCCCAACTACGCTCTCCTCTTGCAGGTTCTGTTCTTCTTCTGAAGGATTGCTCAGTGGGCCCTAAGGACTTTGAAGTCCCTCCAGCACTTCTTTGAGCAAGGCCTGCAACATCCCAATGGGAATCCAGCATCCTTTGAGTTAGGATAACCTCGGTCTTGGGATGGAGTGTCTCCTCCTCCCAAAGGCTGGAATGCATGGCGTGCCTCCACTTGCTATGCTGGTGATCTTTCCACCGCCAAAGGTCAGGGTTGAGGGTGGGGCTCCCCACTTCAAATGACTCAATCCAGACAAATAGCCCTGGATTAACCTGGTTCCTAAAACAGGTGTTTTAGTTAATTCGAGGTCTGATCGAGTTGGGAACCAAGAATCTACTCCACAAATGCTCTGTCTGCGAAGGTCTTCTCACCCTCTGATTTTATTCACTGTTTTATTCAACTCTAATTTATTTATTATTTTTTGTTTATGTGCATGTGTGTGTGCGTGTGCATGTGTGTGTGTGTGCGCCTGTGCTGCCTTTTGTGTACTGCAGGCATGAAAGAGCCTGCGGTGGAGAGGGTGTCCATCCTCCGATATCATTAAGGGTCTTCTCCATGCGGATGTTGCAAGAGCACTAAGCCCTATGATGTCCGTGGTTCTCAAACATCCTAACGTCTCGACCCTTTGATACAGGTCCTTATGCTGAGCAGATCCCCAGAGCATATAATCATTTCTCTGGCTTCTGATTAACTGTAATCTCACCAGGGTTAGATATTGTCATCTAAATGTGCGGGATCTCTTATTTGGGACCCACGGGAAAGGGTCGTTTGACCCCTCAAAGTGTTCTCCACCCGTAGGTTGAGAGAGAACCCTTATTCTAAGTGCCGAGCCATGTCTCTGGCCATGCTTCCCTTCTGGTATCTTTCTCATTGCCCGATGTAGCCCAGCTTACCCTTGGACTTTCTCTGTTTCAGAGTGTGGGCTCCAACTCCTGGGTCATCTGCCTTTACCTGGACGACAGGCATGCCCCACCACCCACCCACGTTGTGCCCACCCCTCCTTTTCTCTCTCTCAGACACACACACACACACACACATACACACACACAGACAAATTTCCCTCTCTCATGGAGCCATTTATCCACACCATAAAGTATGGTCTATATATTTATTAATAATAAGTGATATTGGAAATAGAAACATTGATTTGATAAAAAGCATTTTGCAGTAAGAAGTGAGTTTGAGTTTGTTGGATAGCAAGCCGGGCTTCACAGAGTTCTGGTATCTTGGGCTTCTCAAGAGCAGTGAACTAAAGGGCCATAAAAATGGCTTTCTTCAGCAGCTGTCCTGTCTGTCTGTCTGTCTGTCTGTCTGTCTGTTTTTCAAGCCAGGGTTTCTCCGCGTAGCCCTGATTGTCATGAACAGACTGCGAAGAGAAACCACTCCAGCAGGTGAAGAGATGGCTGCGAAGAAGTCAAGAATCATGGTCCACTCAGAGCAAGGAGCCACCTTCTTCGACTGGGGTTTTTGTCAGTTCCCCAGAGAGCAGCTTGAACTGTCCAGGAGGACCACTGCAGGCACCAGTCTCCATCCAGTCAGGGGAACACAGAAAGGACCCTGGCAGCCTAGCAACGCCAGTCAGTGCTGCCTTGGTTTCTGAGATCCATGCTTGGGTCACCGAGTGTTCTTAGAGGGAACCATCCGTGCAGAGGAAGGTGGCACGGAACTGGAAGAGAACTTTCTGTCTCTCCAAGGCACCTTTTGAACTTGAGGGGTGAGATCCAGTGTCTGCACCCTTGTCCAAGTCCTTCTCTTCTCCCCTCCATAATGTGCAGCGAATAGTACTCGCTGTTCGCCCAGCCTCAGTGGTAGGTTCCTGGGTGTCTCGGGGGCACCCTGGGAATCCCCTAGGGCGGCCAGATACATGTCCGAGGTGCTGTTCGCTGGGGCGCCGTCGTCGTCCCTTCCTTAGAAGAGGCGCCTCTTGGCCGAGCACGGTGGCCTTGGAGGCTTCTGACGACTCTCAGAGGTTTGCTCTTGATGACTTGGAGGAGGAGATGGAGGGAGAGGCTGCAGTTGTGAGCTGGGCAGAGGCCAGCGCGTGCTGCTTTTGAGGCTCCACATGGAGCAAGGAGCATATCTCTCGGCGCCATCGAATCCCTGGTGGAGGGCAAAGACGTGGTGGTCCTGGAGCATGTCCGGGACAGTGGCCTCCTGCGTGCCGGCGGGCCAGAACACAGCCTGTCCAGGCTGGGAGGAGGCTTGGAGACCCTCGGGGACCAATATGATGGTGTGTCCAGGTAGCGACACTCGCCTGACCGAGGTGGGTTCGGGCTCCAGCAGCAGGTCGACGCCTTCCACGCTTAGTTGCATGGCACAGCCGGTGGGGATGACCACCGTGGAGGTGAGCTCTTTGCTGGCTGGCCTGGCGGATGCTTCCAGGTCTGGCTGTGCCAACGACCCCAGGCAGGCAGGGTCCTGGAGGCGGCGGCGCTTGGCAGGGTTGCCTTCTTCTGGCTGCGGGCCCCAGCGGGGCACCCGGTGGGCCTCAGGGCTTCGCGGAGGCATTTTCAGCATGTTGGTGCCAATGCGCTCTTGCCTCTCGGTTGCGGGTGCCGGTGCACGACAAGGTCCGAGGCAGGTTATGGACCTGGGCGCTGCAGTTCTTTGCTCAGGAACAGCTGTCGTCTGGTTTCTGCGAGACACTCTGTGGACTCTCTGGGACAGAGTGGGTGCTGCTACCAGGATGACTGGCTGCTGATCAGGCGCGGTGGTGGGAGGACCTGACTTCCTTATATAAGCCTTGCTTCCGAGGAAGCCCCGCCCAGGCGTGGGAGGGGCCCACGGAGGGAGAGACACCCAGCCACACCTTCAGGAACCCACCAGTGTGCACGTGGGCGTGAGTGTGACCGCCGGCGTGTTTTGTGTGTTTGTGTGTGTTTGAGTGTGAGGGTGTTGTCGTTGTTGGTAGAGGTTCACAGAGGGAATCAACCCTTTGATGTCCTACTGTTTGTATTGTCTTTTTTTGTCAACGTACATACAGAAACACATGAAAATTCTTTTCCTGTCCCCTACCACAGTCAAGTGAACTCCTTGTCCCAACCACACCTAAGAGGTCCTAGAGATTTTCTTAATTTGAAAATGCAAATTGAAACGGAAATTAACAAAGTGACACTTCAGCTTTTCATTGAAGGTCAAGCTTGGTAGTACAAGTCAATTTTTTTTTTTTTTGACTATGGCTTTTTGGAATTGGAAATCGACAAGGACATCTATGTTACTGAGCGTAAATAACTGATCTTAGACAATAAATACCTCAACGATAGAGTGTTTGCCTAGCGTGCTGGAGGCCAATGGGCTTGAGTCCCTAATGAAATCCAAAATGGATCAATGGGAGGACTTTAGGAGACCCTTAATCCCAGGATGGGGGAGAAAAAGACTGGAAGATTAGCAGTTCGAGACCAGCCTGCTACTGGGCGTGTCCATGGCCAATTTGCATGCAGGATGATTTCAAGGCTAGCCTGGCAGCTTGAGGTCAAGTCTCCAGGATTTAGTTCGCAGATCCTCCCAGTTCACACAGGTGCGGAAGAAAACTTTCAGAGTGGATAACTAGTTGGTTTTGTCAGCGATAATTGAGCACACACCTGCTTCATGTATAAGTGGAACATTTGATATTATCCCTTCCATTTCTATCAAGATGTTGTCTTCTATCTGTGTTTGACACTTGAAACCATGTTTACTCTTTATGACTGTCTACCTCTCCCTCTCCGTTCTCTCTGTCTCTTTCCTTACTCTCTCCTCTTCGAGCATATTCTCACACACACTTGAGAGGCCCTATAGTTCATGGTGACATTCCGGCCCCTTCTTAGGATCATGTATGTGTTTGTGCATGTATGTATTTATACCTAATGGAGGTCAGCTGACCCAGTCTTGTGTGCGGTGTTCCTGCTGCGTGGCCGTCAGGTGACAGAAGTCGCCGCACTTTCTCAGTTGCATTTTCATTGAAATTTCCTCACCACTTAAATGCTATGTCTCTGTATTGACACCATGGATATATTGACATCCAATTGGAAAATACGCTAAAAGACAGGAGGAAGGTCATGTGATCATTCTGTCTGCCCTGGCGAGTAACATCTTTGGAAAAAATCTCTCCAAAGTTTCCCCTACTTTTCTTCTTCCCTTCTCCTAACATCTTTACAAAATACTGGATATCGTTACGACATTCTTACACCTGTGAGAGACAGATTTTGGTTTCATTGATGCCCAACTACGCTCTCCTCTTGCAGGTTCTGTTCTTCTTCTGAAGGATTGCTCAGTGGGCCCTAAGGACTTTGAAGTCCCTCCAGCACTTCTTTGAGCAAGGCCTGCAACATCCCAATGGGAATCCAGCATCCTTTGAGTTAGGATAACCTCGGTCTTGGGATGGAGTGTCTCCTCCTCCCAAAGGCTGGAATGCATGGCGTGCCTCCACTTGCTATGCTGGTGATCTTTCCACCGCCAAAGGTCAGGGTTGAGGGTGGGGCTCCCCACTTCAAATGACTCAATCCAGACAAATAGCCCTGGATTAACCTGGTTCCTAAAACAGGTGTTTTAGTTAATTCGAGGTCTGATCGAGTTGGGAACCAAGAATCTACTCCACAAATGCTCTGTCTGCGAAGGTCTTCTCACCCTCTGATTTTATTCACTGTTTTATTCAACTCTAATTTATTTATTATTTTTTGTTTATGTGCATGTGTGTGTGCGTGTGCATGTGTGTGTGTGTGCGCCTGTGCTGCCTTTTGTGTACTGCAGGCATGAAAGAGCCTGCGGTGGAGAGGGTGTCCATCCTCCGATATCATTAAGGGTCTTCTCCATGCGGATGTTGCAAGAGCACTAAGCCCTATGATGTCCGTGGTTCTCAAACATCCTAACGTCTCGACCCTTTGATACAGGTCCTTATGCTGAGCAGATCCCCAGAGCATATAATCATTTCTCTGGCTTCTGATTAACTGTAATCTCACCAGGGTTAGATATTGTCATCTAAATGTGCGGGATCTCTTATTTGGGACCCACGGGAAAGGGTCGTTTGACCCCTCAAAGTGTTCTCCACCCGTAGGTTGAGAGAGAACCCTTATTCTAAGTGCCGAGCCATGTCTCTGGCCATGCTTCCCTTCTGGTATCTTTCTCATTGCCCGATGTAGCCCAGCTTACCCTTGGACTTTCTCTGTTTCAGAGTGTGGGCTCCAACTCCTGGGTCATCTGCCTTTACCTGGACGACAGGCATGCCCCACCACCCACCCACGTTGTGCCCACCCCTCCTTTTCTCTCTCTCAGACACACACACACACACACACATACACACACACAGACAAATTTCCCTCTCTCATGGAGCCATTTATCCACACCATAAAGTATGGTCTATATATTTATTAATAATAAGTGATATTGGAAATAGAAACATTGATTTGATAAAAAGCATTTTGCAGTAAGAAGTGAGTTTGAGTTTGTTGGATAGCAAGCCGGGCTTCACAGAGTTCTGGTATCTTGGGCTTCTCAAGAGCAGTGAACTAAAGGGCCATAAAAATGGCTTTCTTCAGCAGCTGTCCTGTCTGTCTGTCTGTCTGTCTGTCTGTCTGTTTTTCAAGCCAGGGTTTCTCCGCGTAGCCCTGATTGTCATGAACAGACTGCGAAGAGAAACCACTCCAGCAGGTGAAGAGATGGCTGCGAAGAAGTCAAGAATCATGGTCCACTCAGAGCAAGGAGCCACCTTCTTCGACTGGGGTTTTTGTCAGTTCCCCAGAGAGCAGCTTGAACTGTCCAGGAGGACCACTGCAGGCACCAGTCTCCATCCAGTCAGGGGAACACAGAAAGGACCCTGGCAGCCTAGCAACGCCAGTCAGTGCTGCCTTGGTTTCTGAGATCCATGCTTGGGTCACCGAGTGTTCTTAGAGGGAACCATCCGTGCAGAGGAAGGTGGCACGGAACTGGAAGAGAACTTTCTGTCTCTCCAAGGCACCTTTTGAACTTGAGGGGTGAGATCCAGTGTCTGCACCCTTGTCCAAGTCCTTCTCTTCTCCCCTCCATAATGTGCAGCGAATAGTACTCGCTGTTCGCCCAGCCTCAGTGGTAGGTTCCTGGGTGTCTCGGGGGCACCCTGGGAATCCCCTAGGGCGGCCAGATACATGTCCGAGGTGCTGTTCGCTGGGGCGCCGTCGTCGTCCCTTCCTTAGAAGAGGCGCCTCTTGGCCGAGCACGGTGGCCTTGGAGGCTTCTGACGACTCTCAGAGGTTTGCTCTTGATGACTTGGAGGAGGAGATGGAGGGAGAGGCTGCAGTTGTGAGCTGGGCAGAGGCCAGCGCGTGCTGCTTTTGAGGCTCCACATGGAGCAAGGAGCATATCTCTCGGCGCCATCGAATCCCTGGTGGAGGGCAAAGACGTGGTGGTCCTGGAGCATGTCCGGGACAGTGGCCTCCTGCGTGCCGGCGGGCCAGAACACAGCCTGTCCAGGCTGGGAGGAGGCTTGGAGACCCTCGGGGACCAATATGATGGTGTGTCCAGGTAGCGACACTCGCCTGACCGAGGTGGGTTCGGGCTCCAGCAGCAGGTCGACGCCTTCCACGCTTAGTTGCATGGCACAGCCGGTGGGGATGACCACCGTGGAGGTGAGCTCTTTGCTGGCTGGCCTGGCGGATGCTTCCAGGTCTGGCTGTGCCAACGACCCCAGGCAGGCAGGGTCCTGGAGGCGGCGGCGCTTGGCAGGGTTGCCTTCTTCTGGCTGCGGGCCCCAGCGGGGCACCCGGTGGGCCTCAGGGCTTCGCGGAGGCATTTTCAGCATGTTGGTGCCAATGCGCTCTTGCCTCTCGGTTGCGGGTGCCGGTGCACGACAAGGTCCGAGGCAGGTTATGGACCTGGGCGCTGCAGTTCTTTGCTCAGGAACAGCTGTCGTCTGGTTTCTGCGAGACACTCTGTGGACTCTCTGGGACAGAGTGGGTGCTGCTACCAGGATGACTGGCTGCTGATCAGGCGCGGTGGTGGGAGGACCTGACTTCCTTATATAAGCCTTGCTTCCGAGGAAGCCCCGCCCAGGCGTGGGAGGGGCCCACGGAGGGAGAGACACCCAGCCACACCTTCAGGAACCCACCAGTTTGCACGTGGGCATGAGTGTGACCGCCGGCGTGTTTTGTGTGTTTG
Source organism: Myodes glareolus (assembly GCF_982192425.1). Lineage (NCBI taxonomy): Eukaryota > Metazoa > Chordata > Mammalia > Rodentia > Cricetidae > Myodes > Myodes glareolus. The sequence goes on along the minus strand of NC_142029.1, from coordinate 57,516,432 downwards.
TGTGTGTTTGAGTGTGAGGGTGTTGTCGTTGTTGGTAGAGGTTCACAGAGGGAATCAACCCTTTGATGTCCTACTGTTTGTATTGTCTTTTTTTGTCAACGTACATACAGAAACACATGAAAATTCTTTTCCTGTCCCCTACCACAGTCAAGTGAACTCCTTGTCCCAACCACACCTAAGAGGTCCTAGAGATTTTCTTAATTTGAAAATGCAAATTGAAACGGAAATTAACAAAGTGACACTTCAGCTTTTCATTGAAGGTCAAGCTTGGTAGTACAAGTCAATTTTTTTTTTTTTTGACTATGGCTTTTTGGAATTGGAAATCGACAAGGACATCTATGTTACTGAGCGTAAATAACTGATCTTAGACAATAAATACCTCAACGATAGAGTGTTTGCCTAGCGTGCTGGAGGCCAATGGGCTTGAGTCCCTAATGAAATCCAAAATGGATCAATGGGAGGACTTTAGGAGACCCTTAATCCCAGGATGGGGGAGAAAAAGACTGGAAGATTAGCAGTTCGAGACCAGCCTGCTACTGGGCGTGTCCATGGCCAATTTGCATGCAGGATGATTTCAAGGCTAGCCTGGCAGCTTGAGGTCAAGTCTCCAGGATTTAGTTCGCAGATCCTCCCAGTTCACACAGGTGCGGAAGAAAACTTTCAGAGTGGATAACTAGTTGGTTTTGTCAGCGATAATTGAGCACACACCTGCTTCATGTATAAGTGGAACATTTGATATTATCCCTTCCATTTCTATCAAGATGTTGTCTTCTATCTGTGTTTGACACTTGAAACCATGTTTACTCTTTATGACTGTCTACCTCTCCCTCTCCGTTCTCTCTGTCTCTTTCCTTACTCTCTCCTCTTCGAGCATATTCTCACACACACTTGAGAGGCCCTATAGTTCATGGTGACATTCCGGCCCCTTCTTAGGATCATGTATGTGTTTGTGCATGTATGTATTTATACCTAATGGAGGTCAGCTGACCCAGTCTTGTGTGCGGTGTTCCTGCTGCGTGGCCGTCAGGTGACAGAAGTCGCCGCACTTTCTCAGTTGCATTTTCATTGAAATTTCCTCACCACTTAAATGCTATGTCTCTGTATTGACACCATGGATATATTGACATCCAATTGGAAAATACGCTAAAAGACAGGAGGAAGGTCATGTGATCATTCTGTCTGCCCTGGCGAGTAACATCTTTGGAAAAAATCTCTCCAAAGTTTCCCCTACTTTTCTTCTTCCCTTCTCCTAACATCTTTACAAAATACTGGATATCGTTACGACATTCTTACACCTGTGAGAGACAGATTTTGGTTTCATTGATGCCCAACTACGCTCTCCTCTTGCAGGTTCTGTTCTTCTTCTGAAGGATTGCTCAGTGGGCCCTAAGGACTTTGAAGTCCCTCCAGCACTTCTTTGAGCAAGGCCTGCAACATCCCAATGGGAATCCAGCATCCTTTGAGTTAGGATAACCTCGGTCTTGGGATGGAGTGTCTCCTCCTCCCAAAGGCTGGAATGCATGGCGTGCCTCCACTTGCTATGCTGGTGATCTTTCCACCGCCAAAGGTCAGGGTTGAGGGTGGGGCTCCCCACTTCAAATGACTCAATCCAGACAAATAGCCCTGGATTAACCTGGTTCCTAAAACAGGTGTTTTAGTTAATTCGAGGTCTGATCGAGTTGGGAACCAAGAATCTACTCCACAAATGCTCTGTCTGCGAAGGTCTTCTCACCCTCTGATTTTATTCACTGTTTTATTCAACTCTAATTTATTTATTATTTTTTGTTTATGTGCATGTGTGTGTGCGTGTGCATGTGTGTGTGTGTGCGCCTGTGCTGCCTTTTGTGTACTGCAGGCATGAAAGAGCCTGCGGTGGAGAGGGTGTCCATCCTCCGATATCATTAAGGGTCTTCTCCATGCGGATGTTGCAAGAGCACTAAGCCCTATGATGTCCGTGGTTCTCAAACATCCTAACGTCTCGACCCTTTGATACAGGTCCTTATGCTGAGCAGATCCCCAGAGCATATAATCATTTCTCTGGCTTCTGATTAACTGTAATCTCACCAGGGTTAGATATTGTCATCTAAATGTGCGGGATCTCTTATTTGGGACCCACGGGAAAGGGTCGTTTGACCCCTCAAAGTGTTCTCCACCCGTAGGTTGAGAGAGAACCCTTATTCTAAGTGCCGAGCCATGTCTCTGGCCATGCTTCCCTTCTGGTATCTTTCTCATTGCCCGATGTAGCCCAGCTTACCCTTGGACTTTCTCTGTTTCAGAGTGTGGGCTCCAACTCCTGGGTCATCTGCCTTTACCTGGACGACAGGCATGCCCCACCACCCACCCACGTTGTGCCCACCCCTCCTTTTCTCTCTCTCAGACACACACACACACACACACATACACACACACAGACAAATTTCCCTCTCTCATGGAGCCATTTATCCACACCATAAAGTATGGTCTATATATTTATTAATAATAAGTGATATTGGAAATAGAAACATTGATTTGATAAAAAGCATTTTGCAGTAAGAAGTGAGTTTGAGTTTGTTGGATAGCAAGCCGGGCTTCACAGAGTTCTGGTATCTTGGGCTTCTCAAGAGCAGTGAACTAAAGGGCCATAAAAATGGCTTTCTTCAGCAGCTGTCCTGTCTGTCTGTCTGTCTGTCTGTCTGTCTGTTTTTCAAGCCAGGGTTTCTCCGCGTAGCCCTGATTGTCATGAACAGACTGCGAAGAGAAACCACTCCAGCAGGTGAAGAGATGGCTGCGAAGAAGTCAAGAATCATGGTCCACTCAGAGCAAGGAGCCACCTTCTTCGACTGGGGTTTTTGTCAGTTCCCCAGAGAGCAGCTTGAACTGTCCAGGAGGACCACTGCAGGCACCAGTCTCCATCCAGTCAGGGGAACACAGAAAGGACCCTGGCAGCCTAGCAACGCCAGTCAGTGCTGCCTTGGTTTCTGAGATCCATGCTTGGGTCACCGAGTGTTCTTAGAGGGAACCATCCGTGCAGAGGAAGGTGGCACGGAACTGGAAGAGAACTTTCTGTCTCTCCAAGGCACCTTTTGAACTTGAGGGGTGAGATCCAGTGTCTGCACCCTTGTCCAAGTCCTTCTCTTCTCCCCTCCATAATGTGCAGCGAATAGTACTCGCTGTTCGCCCAGCCTCAGTGGTAGGTTCCTGGGTGTCTCGGGGGCACCCTGGGAATCCCCTAGGGCGGCCAGATACATGTCCGAGGTGCTGTTCGCTGGGGCGCCGTCGTCGTCCCTTCCTTAGAAGAGGCGCCTCTTGGCCGAGCACGGTGGCCTTGGAGGCTTCTGACGACTCTCAGAGGTTTGCTCTTGATGACTTGGAGGAGGAGATGGAGGGAGAGGCTGCAGTTGTGAGCTAGGCAGAGGCCAGCGCGTGCTGCTTTTGAGGCTCCACATGGAGCAAGGAGCATATCTCTCGGCGCCATCGAATCCCTGGTGGAGGGCAAAGACGTGGTGGTCCTGGAGCATGTCCGGGACAGTGGCCTCCTGCGTGCCGGCGGGCCAGAACACAGCCTGTCCAGGCTGGGAGGAGGCTTGGAGACCCTCGGGGACCAATATGATGGTGTGTCCAGGTAGCGACACTCGCCTGACCGAGGTGGGTTCGGGCTCCAGCAGCAGGTCGACGCCTTCCACGCTTAGTTGCATGGCACAGCCGGTGGGGATGACCACCGTGGAGGTGAGCTCTTTGCTGGCTGGCCTGGCGGATGCTTCCAGGTCTGGCTGTGCCAACGACCCCAGGCAGGCAGGGTCCTGGAGGCGGCGGCGCTTGGCAGGGTTGCCTTCTTCTGGCTGCGGGCCCCAGCGGGGCACCCGGTGGGCCTCAGGGCTTCGCGGAGGCATTTTCAGCATGTTGGTGCCAATGCGCTCTTGCCTCTCGGTTGCGGGTGCCGGTGCACGACAAGGTCCGAGGCAGGTTATGGACCTGGGCGCTGCAGTTCTTTGCTCAGGAACAGCTGTCGTCTGGTTTCTGCGAGACACTCTGTGGACTCTCTGGGACAGAGTGGGTGCTGCTACCAGGATGACTGGCTGTTTGCTGATCAGGCGCGGTGGTGGGAGGACCTGACTTCCTTATATAAGCCTTGCTTCCGAGGAAGCCCCGCCCAGGCGTGGGAGGGGCCCACGGAGGGAGAGACACCCAGCCACACCTTCAGGAACCCACCAGTTTGCACGTGGGCATGAGTGTGACCGCCGGCGTGTTTTGTGTGTTTGTGTGTGTTTGAGTGTGAGGGTGTTGTCCTTGTTGGTAGCGGTTCACAGAGGGAATCAACCCTTTGATGTCCTGCTGTTTGTATTGCCTTTTTCTGTCAAAGTACATACAGAAACACATGAAAACTCTTTTTCCACCCCCTACCACAGTCAGGTGAATTCCTCGTCGCACCCACAGCTAAGAGGTTCTAGAGATTTTCTTAATTTGAAAATGCAAATTGAAACGGAAATTAACAAAGTGACACTTCAGCTTTTCATTGAAGGTCAAGCTTGGTAGTACAAATCAATTTTTTTTTTTTTGACTATGGCTTTTTGGAATTGAAAATCGACATCTATGTCACTGAGCGTAAATAACTGATCTAAGACAATAAATACCTCAACGATAGAGTGTTTGCCTAGCGTGCTGGAGGCCAAAGGGCTTGAGCCCCTGAAGAAATCCAAAACGTATTAATGGGAGGACTTTAGGAGACCCATAATCCCAGGATGGGGGAGAAAAAGACAGGAAGATTAGCAGTTCAAGGCCTGCCTGCTACTGGGCGTGTCCATGGCCAATTTGCATGCAGGATGATTTCAAGGCTAGCCTGGCAGCTTGAAGTCAAGTCTCCAGGATTTAGTTCGCAGATCCTCCCAGTTCACACAGGTGCGGAAGAAAACTTTCAGAGTGGATAACTAGTTGGTTTTGTCAGCGATAATTGAGCACACACCTGCTTCATGTATAAGTGGAACATTTGATATTATCCCTTCCATTTCTATCAAGATGTTGTCTTCTATCTGCGTTTGACACGTGAAACCATGCTTACTCTTTATGACTGTCTTCCTCTCCCTCTCCGTTCTCTCTGTCTCTCTTTCTTTACTCTCTCCTCTTCGAGCATATTCTCACACATGCTTGAGAGGCGCTATAGTTCATGGTGACATTCCGGCCCATTTTTAGGACCATGTATGTGTTTGTGCATGTATGTATATATTTATACCTAATGGAGGTCAGCTGGCTCAGTCTTGTGTGCGGTGTTTCTGCTGTGTGGCCGTCAGTTGATAGGAGAAATTGCCACACTTTCTCAGTTTCATTTTCCTTGAAATTTCCTCACCACTTAAATGATATGTCTCTGTATTTACTCCATGGATATATTGAAATCCAAGTGGAAAATATGTTAAAAGACAGGAGGACAGTCGTGTGATCACCCTGTCTTCTTTGGCGAGTAACCTCTTTGGAAAAAAAATCTCCCAGAAGTTTCCCCTACTTTTTTAGTTCCTTCTCTTAACACCTTTAGAAAATACTGGATATCGTTACGACATTATTCCATCCTGAGGGATAGATTTTGATTTCATTTATGTTCCATTATGCTCTTTTCTTTCAGGTTCTGTTCCTTTTCCTGACGATTGCTTAGTGTGCGCTAAGGACTCTGAAGTCCCTCTAGTTTCTTTTTACTAAGTTCTGCAACCATTCCAATCCAGGTAAAACTTATGATGGAGTGTGGATGACCTTGGACGTTGGATTGTGTGTTTCCTCCTCCTAAAGAATGGAATGTATACAGTGCCTTCTCTTGCTATGCTCGTGATCTTTCCAGTGCAAAAGGACTGGATCGAGGGTGGGGCCCCTCACTTCAAATTATTCAATGAATCAAAATTGATCAGGATTAACCTTTCATTTGCAAAACCAATTTTCCTATCCCAAGTTCACATAATTTACATTTTTAATATGTTACATTTATTAAAATATTTCTATGTTTAAAGTATACTTTTATTGGTAATTAAATTAACATATTTTTTGTAAGTTTTGTCTCCAAAATTTTGCTTTATAGTCATTTAAAATGATTCTCAGTTTAAATTAGAAAGTGTATATATTTATAGGTATGGTGTGGTGCTTTGATAGGCAGTTTGATAGCTTCGAATGATTGAATCAAGCTCATTGGCCTACTTTCCACTTCTTATTTAAATCTTTTCTTGTCTGTGTGTTTGAGAACATTCAAAATATCCTTTCGCACCATTTGGGTCCGAGTATATCTTTAATCCCGGCATTTATAATGCTTAACAATGAGGAGGAGTTTTGTAAAATTGAGCTCAGCCCGATCTCCATGTAAATACCTTGTCTCTACAAAACATAGAAAACAAAATACTCAGACAGTTTCTCTTTAGTAAGTTTGAAGTATTTATGACAGAATTATTCTTGTGTAGCTAGCTGTTTCCTGCATTCTCAACATTCCCTCGGGGGATGGAAGAGATAGACAAGGTTGAAGAAATGCAGAACCACCATCATTCTTCCAAGGCTGCTCCCAGATGGTTGTCCAAGAGAGAAGACCCTGGTGTCATTGCACTGCCGGAAGGCTGATACAGGGGACTCAGAAGGTGCAGCTGCCTGCAGCAGACATTCTCCTCTGAGTGAGTCTGGTTTAGTACTTTGTTCATCACATCTGGACACTGATGTAATCGTTTCTTTGGTTTACCATTTGCCTCTTAACCCAGTGTTATTCCAGTACCTTCTGACTTCCATGTTTTGTTTATTTGAGATTTTTTCATTTTATGTTCATGAGTGACTGAATGTATGTCTGTACACAAACTGCATGCAGTGCCTATGAGATCCAGAAGAGGGTGTCAGAGCCCCTGGAGCCGCAACTAGTTGTGAGTCATCAATGATATGGGTGCTAAGAATTGAACTAGGGCTGTTTGAAAGAACAGTCAATGAAAGTTTTTAGCCACTGAGCCACCTCTCCAGCCCCGAGAAATTAGTTTTCTAGTAGATTCTCTCTTTTTTGTAGTTATCTATCTGCTTTTTCTCCAAATCTTCTTTCTTTTATTGTTTTTTCCTAAGTGAGATCAAATGTACTTTATTTGTACATGTTTTATTTTTTAATAAAGTAATTATTTTAAATAAAAAAATTTATTTTTTCTTCTTATTTTTTTAAAAAATTTTATATGCATTGGTATTTTGCCTACATGTATGTCTGTGTGAGGGTGTCAGATACTCTGGAACTGGAGTTACAGTTGTGAGTTGCCACATGGTGCTGGGGATTAAGCCTGGGTCCTGTGGAAGAGCAATCAGTGCTCTTAATTTCTGAGCCACCTCTCTGGCCCCCTGTATATGTCTTCTTTTTCCCTTAGCATTTGGTGTTTTATTGACTTACATAATGTCTGCCTATTTATTCTTTTCAAAGCTGTGTTTCTTCATTTAGGACACTCTAATCAGAATGAGATTGATGTACACACACACACACACACACACACATTCTTTGTACTGCACTGTCGGATGTTACTTACGCCTGTCTTCAGAAGTGTCCTGAGCACTGATCTCATAGTGTCTTTTATCCTTAATCCAGGTAGGAATGTGGTCATTCCTCTTTTGCTAGACTAAAAGTTTCAGACTTTCTGTAAATAGCTTTTCCCCCTCCCCCAGTAGCCCCTTGTCGATCTCTGATACTTTCATTTCTGGAGTCATAGCAACGAGAAAGTCCAGGCATCTTCAGCCTCTACACATTGCTCTTCCTACTCTCATTGAAGCTGCCTCCTCTGAGTGCCTTCCTTTCCCTGCAGGTGTTCATACTGGGGTTTGTGTTCTCTTCCCTGGCCCTGTTCCTTCCAGGTGTTCTACTGTACATTGCTCTTTCCTGGTGGAGCCCCCTCTATCCTCTTCCAGCTTCTGGACCCCTCCTGCCAGTTGCCTGATTGCTTGTGGTTCTTGTTCTTTGATCATCTTCTACATTGTCATTACTACAGATGATTTCAAAATAGGACTATTATTAAAATAGGTAATTATCTCCATCTTGTTCCATTTTCCTTCAACCGAAATCTCACTTATTTGTCATATTTTGGTCAATATCCACAGTTGGTATGGAACAGGCACCTCAAGTTACACGTGTCCCCAACTGAACTCATTATCTTTTAAATAAAAAAATTTTCTCTCAAAGTCTTTCCATTCCTTTTAAATAAATAAATAAATAACGTTCTCAGTGCCCGCTCTCTCACTGCCAAGGAGCATCTGCTGGAACAGCTCCCACTCTCCATTGCTCCAGCTCAATTTCATATTTTGGGTTTACTTTTCCCTAATTTGTTGTTTGACTCTTTTCAGTTGTGTTTCAATGTTTGTGCAGCAATGTTTAGATGCTTCACAGAGGTTTGGCATTGCCATGGTTATAGTCATATTTTTCTCTTTTATGGCCTCCATCAAATCACGTTACAGATATTTGCAATGGATAATTTCTTTACCACTTGAAGGTCTGCTTCTCCTTTCCCTTATTTTTCTAGTGTTTTGTTTCCTTATGTGATCTTCAACTTTTGATTAAGGGCTTAGAGTTCCTGGACTATTGTCCCTAGCAAGAAAGTTAGTCCTGGGTACTAGTGTATTCTCCTCAGAGATTAGCTTGCCTTTTGCCAGGCCTTCTATTGACTTGCCCTGTAGTCAGACTGATGACTATCTTAAATATCACCTTAGAACTTTCATCCAGCAACTGATGAAAACAGAGGCAGCGGCCCACATCGAAGCACTGGACTGAGCTCCCAAAGTCCAGCTGAAGAGTGGGAGGAATGAGAATATTAGCAAAGAGGTCAATACCATGATGGGTACACCTGCTGAAACAGTCTACCAGAGCTAATGGAAGTTCACAAACTCCTGCGGGACTGGGAAGGAATAAGCATAGAACCAAACTTGTCCCTCTGATTGTGGTTGACAGTTGCATGACTGGGGCAGACTGAGGGGCCACTGGCAGTGGCACCAGGATTTATCCCTACTCCATGTACTGGGTTTTTGAGAACCTATTCTCTTTGAATGGATACCTTGATCAGTCTAGATATAGTAGGGAGGGCCTTGAACCTTCCATAAAGCAATGTATCTTACCCTCTCTGAGAATTAGAGGGGGTGGGGTGGGAGGGTATGTGGAGGGGAGAGAGTGGAAACTTGGATTGGTATAATGAAAAAAAAGATGCTTTCTTTCTTTTTTTTTAAAGTTAAAACCTTTCTTTTTATTTAGACAGAAAAGGGGAGATGATATAGGAAGTTTTTCTGTATATGTGTTGCTTTTATTGGTTAATGAATAAAGAAGCTGCTTTGGTCTGTGATAGGGCAGAACAGAGTTAGGTGGAAAAATTAAACTGAATGCTGGGAGAATGTAGGTGGAGTCAGTGAGATGCCATGCAGCAACTGGAGGAGACAAATGCTGGAATGTTGTCTGGTAAGCCACAGTCATGTGGCAATACACAGAGTAATAAAAACGGGTTAATTTAAGGTATAAGAACTAGCTAGCAATACACTGAAGTGATTGATCAAGCAGTGATTTAATTAATATAGCTTCTGAGTGATTATTTTGGGTCTGGGCAGCTGGGAAACAAATGAGCAGCCTCCGACAACAGGAGGTGGTATTGCACACCTTTAATCCAAGGACTCAAGAGGCAGAGACAGGTAGAACTCCAAGAGTTCAAGGCCAGCCTGGTCTACAGAGTGCATTCCAGGACAGGTTTCAAATCTACAGAGAGACCTTTTCTTGAAAATACAAAAACAAAACAAAAGTGATGCACTGGGTATTAAATTCACAAGGGAGGAGATCTGTGATGGCTGATACTGACTGCCACCTTGATGGGATTAAGAATCCCCATGGAAACTAATCCACAGTAATTTCTGTGAGGGGGTTCTCTATTGGATTAATTAAGGTGAGAAACTGATCCTAGCTACAGGCAGCACTGTTCCACAGGTTGGGGTCCTAGATAAAATGCAAAGGTGTAAGAGAGCTGAGTGGCACCATTCATCCCTCACAGTCTTAAGCAAAAATGATGGAACCAAATGCTTCAAACTCCTGCTATTCCCCACCATGATGGACTATATATCTGAACTGTGAGCCAAAACAAAAGAACACAACAATAAAGACCAAAACCAAAACCAAAACCCTCCCTTCTTAAAATTGCTTTTGCTGGAAGATTTGTTAGAGCACAGAGCGGTAACTAATGCAGAGGCCTTGTGGAAACTAATTAACTTGTTGGAGGCATGACTCTCAAAAAGAGTAATGCAGCTCTAGCAGGAACCCGGTTTTGTGAAAGTGGGCTGCTATAAAAGGATAGACACAGGGCACTGCGTTTCTCTGGCTCCCTGCATCACCACATGCTCTCCTGGTTATGCTACATGTCATGTTTCACATAGCCAGAAGGCCCTCTCTGGGGATGGCCAGATGCTGGTCCCATGCTCTTCAATTTCTAAAAGTTGCCAGCCAAATAAAGAAAAAAAGTATCCCACAAGACATGCCAGCCTCCATTTGTTTTTCATTTTTAACAGTGTCTTTTAGGTATTCTTTGACAATTTCACACATGTAAATAATGTATCTTGTTCACATGCATTTCCAACTCCTCCTTATTCACCCTAGGCACCTCTAACATGTCCCCCTTCCTACTTCATGTCTTCTCATCTGCCCCCCCTTCCCTCTGGAACTCACTGAGTTCAGTTGATACTGCCTGTTGTACTGACCTCATGTGTTTGATCCCATGCATGTCTTGTGTAGATAACAACAGCTGCGTGAGCTGCAGGGGCCACATCGTGCTCTTAAGTCAGCACTGCACAGCACCCCTCCTCACCTCGTTTTCACAGTCTTCCCACCTCCTGTTCTGTGAAGCTGTCATGGCGGCCATGGGGGTGCAGCTGACACAGATGTCCCACTAGGGCTGAACACAGATACTCTCTTATTCTTAGCACTTTAAGAGTTGCGGGTTTCTGTATTAGCTGCAGAGAGAAGCTTTCCTGGTCAAGGCTGAAAACAGCAGCAATCTATATGTATAAACATCAATATTTAGAAGGCAGTTAGACAACAAATCTATTTATTAACACAACATTAGGTTTTACCCTAGGACCTATGACTTCCAAGCCATGGATTTTGATCAAACTTACTTGTATTCAAGGCATTAATTCCTACCTGTGGAACAAGTCTCAAAGTCAATACAAAATCAGTTGTTTACCCCTACGGCCTCCCAACCAATATTGCATCAGTGGGCATATCTTGCCTGGTAGCTTAGCACTGAAGCATATAAAGTTTCCTACTGACTAATAACTTGGATATCTTTTATACCCAACAACTAATTTTGAAAGAAAGGTACCGCTATCACCTCCATCCCTAATGGGAACCAGAAAATGAGTAGTAAATCCAGCTGATGGCTACCTAGTTGACATTTTAATGTATTCATTGAACTGAGGATACACGTTGTGGTAATTAAGATTTCCATTCCTACGAGGAGCTGAATGTCTGCCCATTGTCAAACAAACTGTGAAAGGCAACTGTGGAACTGCTTCAGCTTTAGAGATGTGCTGAAAACCTTCCGAAGAGGAGTGAGCCACCGGAGTGCAGGCAAGCGAATGGAAAAGGCAGGATGGCCCATCCCGACAACCATATCTGTGAAGGTGGTGAACTTACAGATCCAAAGCAGTAGGCTCTCAATGACACAGAACAACACAGGATATTCATGAGGAGCCTCGGTGAGAGCCCAGAAAGCAGAGGCCTTAAGCCAGACCAATGACTTGTGGCAATGAACACTTGCAAGCAAACACGAATGGACTAACGGGTAAACTGTGTATCAACGGGCCACATGACAAGATTCTTCTTCCTGTTTTGTTTTTGTTTTCTTTCTTTTGTTTGGGTTTTTCTTTTAAATTTGGTTTGGATTGGGGGATGTTGCGAGGGGCTGGGGAGAGAAGTGGGATCAGAATGCAGAATGTGCTATGTGAAATCCACAAAGAACAGATAAAAGTTAAAAAAAAATATGCAGGATGAAAAAAATAAACTCCCACTCCCACTGTGTCTACCAAAGAAAACTACTGAGTATTGAGATAATCCAATATGATGAAAAATAAATATATTTAAAAAAGGTAAAATGTATTATTAAAGTAACATCCACAGAACAAACCTATGACTTTAAGGGAAAGTTTTAAAATAAGGAATAAATACCTTGGAAAATTAATGCAATCTTGAAATGAGAATTTTCTTAGATATATTATTAATAGAATTCTAGAAGGAATTAATTAATTAATTAATAGTAATTATGTTATAATCACATAATGTTAAGAGTTACGAGTATGGTGACCTGAATGAGAAATGTCTCCTTATGGGTTCACAGGTTTGCACACTTAGTCCCAGTCAGAAGTACTATTTTGGGAGATCTGGAATCTTTAAGAAGAACCTTGCTAGAGAGAAGTAGGTCACAGAGGTGGCTGTACTGGCTATGTTTTTTTGTCAACTTGACACATGCTAGAGTTATCAGAGATGAAGGAGCCTCATTTGAGGAAATGTCTCCACGAGATCCAGCTTAAGGCATTTTCTCAATTAGTGATCACTATGGGAGGGTCCAGCCCACATTGAGTGCTGTCATCCCTGGGCTGGTGGTCCTGGGTTCTATAAGAAAGCAGTCCGAGCAGAGAAGCAAGTCAGTAAGCAGCACCACTTCATGGCCTCTGCATCAGCCCCTACCTCCAGGTCCCTGTCCTGACGTCCTTTGGCGATGAACAGCAATGTATAAGCATAAGGTGAATGAACCCTGCCCTCCCCAACTGGCTTTTCAGTCATGGTGATTTGTTGGGGCAATAGAAACCCTGATTAAGACAAGCTGATAACAGCATGGTGGGGTATTACTGCAACAGACTTGGCCACAGTTTGGAGAGGATTTGTGGAAGGACTTTAAAACTTTGGGCTAGAAAAATCATTGTGCATTGAGACCTCAATGGGATATTCTTTGGGAGCTGGGAAGAAAGAATGTAGAGAGCAGTGCAGAAGATGGAGGCCTGGCTTGTGAAGTTTCAGAGGGAAATTTAAAGATTGTGTGTAATGATTGTTCTGTCCCTTTAAGAGACAAGCCACGCCCACTCCCTCCCCCATCAGCTGAGACAGGCTGATCTTCAGCTTCCAGCCTGAGTTCTGTTTTCTGTCACTCCCTTCTCTCCTCTCTCTGCTCTTCTCCCCCTCTCCCTTCCCTTCCATAACCACTAAATAAAGATCTAACCTCACTCTGCATGGCCTGTCTCTCATCCGCTGCCACATGGCTCGCCACTGGGGACCAGCCACCTTCGGAGACCTGGTCTCGTGTGCTGTCCCTACCTGGGACTGGCTGCTCTCGGGACCCTCTGCCCCCTGCCTGCCACCACATGGCCCGCTGCATTTCTGCTGCCTGCCACCGCCGGGGATCCTGCAGCTTTTTTAATTTTTCCATTACACTGTGGCCTTAATTTAAAGGAAGTGGCTTTGAGTTTCCAGCCTTACCCTACTTTCTCCCCTCTCTCTGCTTTCTGTGTGTAGATGAAAACGAGATAAGCTCTGGCAGCCATGCCTTCCCTGCCGTTCTGAATTCCTGCCCTCTGAAGTTGTAAGCTAAAATAGACTCCCCTGTGTTGCCTTTGATCATATTTTTATCACAGCAGCAGAAAAGTTACTAAAACAATGAGTCCTAAAAGATAGACTGAGCGCTGCCATCATACATTTGGCTGAATTTTCAACCTGAGAATGGGTGGGTGGGACACTCCATGACAGAGTCTTTGGTGGGATTTCAGGTAAAAGATAATTTTCAATACCACACTCAACTACATTCAGTCACGCCAAATAGAAGTAGCTCCTTGCAGACATATTACAATCAAACTCTGTGACACGAAGAAACCAAACAACTATTTTAAGTATGGCAAAATGAAGCCAGATGGGGTAGCACACACCTGTAATCCTGAGACTTGGAAGGCTAAAGCAAGATCAGGGCTTCAGGACCAGCCTGGGCTACACAGCACCTGTTACAAAGCAAAAGCAAATCAAGAACAAAATACTTCAAACCTCCTAAACTGAAACGTACAAAACCAAAAAACCCACACACAGTATTTTATTCAGCAGATGATCATTTATTTATTTATTTATTTTAAAGATTTATTTATTTATTATGTATACAGTATTCCTTCATGTATGCTTGCATGCCAGAAGAGGGCACCTGATCTCATTATAGATGGCCTGAGTCACCATGTGGTTGCTGGGAATTGAACTCAGGACCTCTGGAAGAGCAGTCAGTGTTCTTAACCTCTGAGCCATCTCTACAGCTCCAGATGATCATTTATTTAAACGAAAAAACAAAGAAACCCAAAAAATGGTGAGACACTAAATTATTTAAAGTAGTCAAGAATCATGCTAGAATTAAAAGTAACTATGTGTAGAATCAAAGGCTGGGGAAGAGATCACAGACACCACCGGCAGAACAAAGATTAGTGGTTTACTTATTTTTTATTTTTGACATGAGATGCTGGTGCCCTTGGATTCTTTCCACTTCTACTGAAACTTCTGAGTGCCCTACCAGTTGTTTCTCCCACCAATGTCTAGAGTGCAGCATTGTGTTGGTGTCTACTGTGCATTTAAGAATAAACTTTAGAAAAAAAAATCATACAGTGGTTGACAGTCTATTGATTTTTACTCTGTCATTTCTGTCTCAGGTTAAATAAATTTAGAATCTTGAAAAAAATGTGAGTATGTAATCAGGACATTTTCAAGCATACAATTCTAAGAATTTATCACACAAACTCATGCTTAAGCTCACAGAACCAAGACAGGATGGACACAGGGTAGATAACTATGAAAGCGTAGTTTTTGTGCAACTAAGATGGGATCAATGGGGAAAAGTATCCACTATACAAGTCTGATGACCTGAACTGATCTGATGAACTCGTGCTAGAAGCACAGAACTGATTTCAGATTGGGCCTCTGACTTCCACAGTGTGCTATGGCACAGACACACGATGGCACACATGGTCCTGTACTCACACACATTCACCCAAACATACATCAATCATAAACTAAACAGTTAAAAAAAAAAGCTGTGTATAAGAGCTAGGCTCTGGCCTATAATCTCAGCTCCTTGGGTGGCTGATGCAGAGGATTTCATATTCAAGGAAGGTCTAGGTTGAAGATGAGTTCAATGCTAGCCTGGGCAACTTAGTGAGACCCTGTCAAAAATACAAAGGAGAGAGAGAACTAGAGACATAACTGTATTAGACTCCTTGCCCAGCAGCTGTGAGACCTTATGTTAAATCTGCATTAATGCAGAAAGAAATTAAAAGCATACACACACACATACACATTTATACACATACATTACATATACACACAAATATATATATATATATATATATATATATATATATATATATATATATATAGTGGTTAGTCGGGGAACAGAGAGGAAAGATTTGGTTCAGTAAGCTGGGAATTCTGAACAGCTGTGATGTTATGAATGATTTTGTAGGCTTCACCTTTACCAGTAACTTTAAAAAACAAAACAAGGCAAATATGGTAATTGCATACAAAACATTACAACTTAGGTTTATTGGAGAAAAATTATTTCAGAGTTTAAAACACAAAATAACACGGAATAATAATAACAAAAACATTTTCCATCCGCTTACTTACTGGTGAGATTTTGATGTGAACATACTATAAGAAATGCATGCCAGGGACAGTGGCACAGGTCTTTGATCCCAGCACTTGGGAGGCAGAGGCAGGTGGATCTCTGTGAGTTCAAGGCCACACTGGTCTACAGAGTGACTTCTAAGACAGCCAGAGATACACAGTGAGATCTTGCCGAAAAATAAGTATATAAATAAAACAACAAACAAAACAAAATGAAAGAAAAAGAAAGCAAAAGCAAGTGCGTGCTGAAAACAACCTGTAAAATTCTCATTTATAAAGAAGAGACAGAAAAGGAAGAGTCTACCAGTAGCTTCGGAGATTGCTGAGAACACTGCACATTCAAGAAAGTAAATACCATAGCTCATCACGGTAATGGGTCATTTCTCAAGAACTACAACTTCTTGGAATCTGTTAAGGCCGTTGGCAAGAGTCTGTGGTACTTTAAGTCAATGAGAGTGGCACTTTTATTCCTTAAAAAGGTGACTAAGTGTCTTGCATCTAGGGGCAGAGAAACCTTTCACTTGAGGGGCATCAGGAATTGTGCAGCGCAGTTCATTCACTGAACAGTCGCTTCCGGGCCTTGCACGGGGCCCGTGGAGAGGATGGAGGGCGCTGCTCTTGGGGACTTCGAGGAGGAGATTGAGGCAGGGGCTGCAGGGGTGAGCTGGGGAAGGGTCCCAACAGGTAGCTGTCCTGGTCCCAGATAGACCTTGGAGAATATGGCTCTGCATTCGGGGAAGGCCCCGAAGGATATGGTTCTGGGATGTGGCCCTGAGGCCAAGGACTGGGCATCCTGTTGGTGGAGGAAAAGTGCTCACTTGCCTGACCAGCTGGAGGATCCATCCAGGGTGACATCCAGCCAGAGTCCGCATCCTCATCACAGAGGTCCTCTTGGTAGGAACTTTCTAGAATGTACTCACAGAAGGATCCTGGCTGTAGGACTAGGAGGTCGTCCTCTGGCATTTCCAGGACAGCGCCCCCCTGCGGGCTGGCGGACAAGAACCCAGGCTGCCCAAGATGGTAGGAATCCTGGAGGCCCTCGGGCACCAGGATGATGGTGTGTTCAGGGAGCAACACTTCCAGGACCGAGGTGGGATCCGGCTCCAGCAGCAGGTCGACGCCATCCAGCTGCAGTTGCATGGCGCAGTCGGCGGCCAAGAACACCACGGAGGTGGGCGCATCGCTGGAGGACCCTGCAGGCTCTTCCAGGCTGGGTGGCGCCGGAGGCTCTTGGAGGCGGCGTCGCTTGGCAGGGCTGGGTCCTTGTGGCTGTGGTGCCAAGCAGGGCGCGGGGTCGGCGCCGGGGCTGAGGTGCCGCACTCCTAGCATGTTGGTGGTGATGCGGGGTTAGAGAGGCGCGGAGTGCAGCGAGGACAGGTACGACGGGGCGGCTGCAGTCTGGCTGGCGCTCTGGGCACCTGTGCTCGCCTAGTGCAGGGAAATCTCGGATCTTGTGCACGCAAAGCCGGATACTACTAGACGTCAATCAGTTTTCAAAGGTGAACCGGAACCCAGGTCAAGACGGAAAAGGTCAGGTTAGGCTGCGCCTTCGAGAGCCAGCGTCCTGGAGGCTCCGCCCAGGAGTGTCGGACTGACCAATAGTCTTGGCTGTACTTGGGAAATACTTTTTTTGGCCTATAGGAAGCAGAACAGGTTGCACCGCTTGACCCACCAGGATTAGAATTTCAAGATGGCTCGTGACTAGATAGGTTGTGGTTTCGGGTGTTCAAAAGATCACTGGAAAACTTGCGCTCCTTACCCCTGCCCCACCTCAGTTAAATGCCATTTAAAATTGTTTCAGCGTTTCCCACCCTGTGTTTAGAGAATGGGTTACTAGGTAGTTGGGCCTGATGTGAGACGTAAAGTACTCACGCTGGAGATCATACATGTCTTCGTGCAGCTGGTAAATCCCTCATTCTGGAGACTGAGGTAAAGAGAATATTGTGTCTGAGGCCAAGATGAGCTGCAGGGTGACACATGGTCTCACAAACAATAAAACAAAACAAATCTGGCCCAGAGAGGTTGATAGCGCCTGATGACATGAGTTCGGTCTTGGTCCTACATGGTAGTACGCTGTGGAACACACATATACATGGCAAATGAATGTAATAAAAATTCAAAAAGAAGCCCGGCGATAGTGGCGCGTGCCTTTAATCCCAGCACTCGGGAGGCAGAGGCTGGTGGATCTCTGTGAGTTTGAGGCCAGCCTGATCTACAAAAGCTAGTTCCTGGACAGGCTCCAAAGCTACAAGAGCAACCCTGTCTCAAAAAAGTAAAAAATGAAAAAATAGAAAAATGAAAATAAAAAACTTTTCTTTTCTTTTCTTTTTCTTTTTGAGAAAGGGTCTCTTATATGTTAGGCTTCCTGGACTTGCTTATGTAATGAGTGCTTCCAACTCCCAAGTACTGGAATCAAACTCATGCACCAGAAGAAGTGGCTTTATGCCATGCCTAGAGCTGAATTCAGCGGATTTTCTGCTTGCCCTTGTCCTCTAAACCCGTGGTTCTCAACACGTGGGTCGCAACCCTGGGGATCCAATGACCCTTTCACAGGGGTCACATAACACACATCCTACATGGCAGATATTTACATTATGATTTGCAACAGCAACGAAATTATAGTTATGAGTAGCAATGAAATAATTTTATGACTGGGCAGTCACCACAACACGAGGAACTGTATTAATGGATCTCGGCATTAGGAAGGTTGAGAACCACTGCCCAAACTAAATAGAAAATTCCCTTCTCCAGCTTTAGAAAATGTGGGGTTTTTTTCCTGATTTTAAATTTTAATTTTTTGATTCTTTGAGACAGGGTTTCTCTGTGTAGCCCTGAAACTTGCTCTGTAGACCAGGCAGACTCAAGAGATCTGTCTGCTTCTGAGTCACAAGTGCTGGGATTAAAGGTGTGTGTTAGCTACCACTGCTGGACCAAAAAGTACTTTAAATAGTGATAGTGATACTGGGATTTGTCTCTAACTGCATGTACTGGCTTCTTGGGATCCTATTCTCTTTGGATGTATATCTTGCTTACCCTAGATGTAGTAGGGAGGAGGGCTTTGGACTTTCCACAGAGCAGGGTGCATTGCCCTCTCTTAGGATTGGAGAGGGGTGAGGTGGAAGGGTGTGTGGAGGGAGTGGGAGGGGAGTGGGAGGAGAGTTGGAGGAGGGGAGGGAGTGGGAATTTGGATTGGTATTTTTTTTACAGTAATAAAAAAAACCAGTAAAGTGGAACAATTGTGTATATGCTTCCTGAATAGCAAGGACTGCACTATGATCTATTTAAAATTTATAATTATTTTGTATGTAAGGGTCTTTTGCCAGCATGTATGTCTGTGAACCACACACGTGTACTGTTTTATGGACTCCAGAAGAGAGCACTGCATACCCTGAGGATGAGCCACGGTGTGGGTGGTGGGAATCAAACCTGAGACTTCTGGAGGAGCAACAAGTGCTCTTAAAGGCAGAGGCGTCTCTCCAGCTTCCTTTCTTCTTTTTAACTTTTTTTTGTGTGTGTGAATTCATACATGAGTACTATTTTTGCATCATTTCTACCCCTCCCTCTCTCCCTCTAACTCCTCTTGTGTCTCCCTCAAATTTCTGACCTCTTCTTTAATTGTTACATGTGTATCTTTACATGTACATATAAATACAGTCTGATGACTCCATTTAGTGTTGCTTCCATGTTTATTTATTTAGGGCTGATGCCTTGGGTTTGGATGAACTACTTGTGGGGTTTATCCCGGAAGAAGACTGACACACTCTTTTTCAACAGCCAGTTATTGCCTGCAGTTCTTCATCTAAGGGTGGGACCTTGGGAGATATCCCTCATCCTCATTGGTGTGTTAACTGGTGTTGTCACTGTGCAGGCTTTGTTAAGGTGACCGTAATTTTGAGATTTCATGGGGGTAGCTTTTATTTTCTTTGTCATATGGAACATAATATCTCACAGCAGATGTCTTGGTTCTCTGGCTCTTATTTTCTTTTTCTTTTTTTCTTTTCTTTCTTTCTTTTTTTTTGAGACAGTGTTTCACCATATATCACTGGTTGGCCTGGAACTCATTATGTGATTATATCACAGAGATCTGTCTCCCTCTGAATCCTGAGTGCTGGGATGAAAGGCATGGACCACCATGTTCACCTGGTTCTCTGTATTTCCTGCTCCCTCTTCCATGATGTTCCCTGAGCTTTGGTTGTAGAAGTTGTGTTGTAGATCAATACAACTTATATCAGTTGGAATTGAACACTGTCTGTTGCAAAAGAAGCTTCTTTGATATTGAGTAAGAGCTACATTTATCCATGGATATAAGGGTAAATATTTAGAATGCAGCCAGAAGTTATACTGTTAGGAAAGTAACTGTCCTTATGGTCCATTAGCCATGGTTAGTTGTCTAGGTTTATAATACTGTGTATGAATGGCCGCATACTGAGCAGGCTTTAAGTGCAATTGCACAATAGTTGGTTGCTGCCAAGATGCAAATGTGATTATTGTACCCTTTGGGGATATCTCACCGTATTGGTCTCTGTTGTGGTTCATAGGCTTACTTACATCTGATTAGAACTAGTGATTGCTTTTCTCCAGTGGTAGCTTTCAAGGCATTTCTGGATGCTATGAGCACTAGTCATTAAAGGGGAGGCTTCCAGGTCAGTTCCTGCTCAATTCTTGTGTCTAAAGTGTGGATCATTTTTAGCAATTGCATTTAACCTTTGAGTTCTGGGAGGCAACCAAGGACAGTAGCAATAACCTATGTTATTAGAGTCTCTTGCATTCCCTTACCAAAAACTTGGAGAGAGGTTTCTTATTCTTATGCTTGGCACTGGGAGGAGGGTAATTGTTAGGTAGTCTATGCCTATCTGTAAGTATTTTTCTGGGATAGTTTATTTAAATTTTAATATCTAAGATTTAGGATATTGTAATCAATATATGTATGAGATTGATCATTTTTACCCCCCAAAATGTAAGTTCTTAGCCAAGTATGGTAGTACACACCTATAATCTGAATACTTGAATGGCTGGTGACATCCTAATAATTCTTAGAATGTCACCTTGAAGGTCAGCCTAGGGCCAAGAGAAATCTATGAATATTAATTGGTTTTGTCTGTGGTTAGGAAAAAAATCAGGTTTTAATTTAGCTTACATCAAAAGCTTAAATTCCACAGTCTCCTTAATACCTAATCCTAATGGCCTCAGGGAATCTTCAGAGACAATTGGTGCATATGCTGACATACATATATGTATACACATACATATAATGTAGAATGTTTTAATTGTATGAGTGTTACTGTACCACATGAGTGACCGGTGCCCAAGGAGTCCAGAAGTAAACTTTGGATCCCTTGGAATTGCAGTTAGAGATAGTGAGATGTTATATGGGTGCTGTGAATTGGACTTGGGTCCTCTGGAAGAGCAGCCTGTGCTCTTAACCCCTAAGCCATCTCTCCAGTCCCAAAGCAAGTTGAGTTTAAAGAACATTTAGTTAGACGTTTTGAAATGAACAAGGCACCAGTAAAGGGAATACTGTCTTCTAAAAAAAAAAAAAAAAAACAAGCAGAATTTTGAAAAAAATGACACATCAGCTAACCGTAAGAGAGAAACATGTTACAATCAAGGCTATGGAAACATAGACAGAGACGGGGGGAACACGTCATGGAACAGGACACCATTTCCCTCTTGGAAAACAAAAGCACCACCACATAAACTACTTATTAAAAAAAAATAACATGAGCTGCGTGGTGGTAGCACACGCCTTCCAGGACCGAGGTGGGATCTGGCTCCAGCAGCAGGTCAACGCCATCCAGCTGCAGTTGCATGGAGCAGCCTGCGGCCAGGAACACCATGGAGGTCTATGCATAGTTGGTGATCCCGTTGGGCACTTCCATGTTGGATGGTGCCTGGGGCTCATGGAGGCAGTGGCGCTTGGCAGGGCAGGGTCCTTGTGGCTGCGGTTTCCAGCAGGGCGCGGGGTCTTTGCCAGGGCTGCTAGGCTGCATGTGGACAGCGCTGTGGGGCTGTCGGGGCACAGGGTGGATTGAGGACAGTGGCGCTGGTGCTAGCCAAGCAACTGCAGTCATCGGCCCTGGAGTCCTGCGCCTTATTCACGTCCCACCTGATACACCTGGACGTCAATTAAATTCCAAGTGTTGGACCGGAAAGTGAAGTCGTGAAATGTCACGCTAGGCTCCGCCCAGGAGTGTAGGCTGGGCTTTCCAGTAGCCTAGGCTGTACTTGAGAAATGCTTTTGTCCTAGTGCGGCCAGAATATCTTTCCTGTCTTTTATTTTTTATTTTTTGGTTTTTCGAGACAGGTTTTCTCAGTGTAACAGCCTTAGCTGACCTGAAACTATCTCAGTAGACCAGGCTGGCCTCGAACTCACAGAGACCTGCCTGCCTCTGCCTCCTGAGTGCTGCTGAGATTAAAGGCATGTACTAACACTGCTTGGTTTTATTTTTAATGTTTTTGGTGTTTCGAGACTGGGTTTGTTTTTAGCTTTGTAGCCCATCCTGGAGCTAGCTCTTGTAGACCAGGCTGGCCTCGAACTCACAGAGAACCGCCTGCCTCTGCCTCTGGAGTGCTGGGATTGAAGGGGTGTGCCACCAGCGCCTGGCCGTTTTGTTTTTTTTTAAACAGATTCGGAATAGGACTTTAATATGACTGATCTTTAGAATTCCTCTTTTCCAGTGGTTTCGAAATTTATAAGACCACCTAGAATTTGCCAGGCTGATCTACAAAGCTCTAGGACATCCGAGACCAAGAAGAGAGGACCTTCTCTCTTAAAAAAAAAATCACTGAAAGGATGCTTCCTCCACTTCCCCAAATATTCAGATTTCTTAACTTCAGTGATTATTAAATTATTCATTTTGTTTTCATTTTTCGGGGAAAATGTCACTGTGTACGTGAGTCCTGTGGTTGATAGAATGTGATTTCAGCATCATGTGAGGGAGAATCTCAAGTTTGAGTCCAGCCTGGGTCACACATTGATACACCATTTTCAAAACAAAACAAACAGCCAGGTGGTGGCACACATCTTTAATCCCAGCACTTGGGAGGCAGAGACAGGTGGATCTCAGTGAATTTGATGCCTGCCTGGTCTCAAAAGGGAGTTCCAGTCCAACCAGTTCTGCTACACAGAGAAACCCTGTCTGGAGAAAACTGCCTTAAAACCAATCCAACCCAAAATAAATAAATAAATAAAGCCCAAAAGCAAAATAACAAAAGAAAACAAAAACAAAACCCACCAAGCATGGGTTAGAATGCTGACTCAGTGGTTAAGAGCATGTGCTATTCCAGAAAACCTGGGTTCAGTTCCCAGCATCCTAATGGCTGCTCACAGTCATGTTTAATTCCAGTTCCAGGGGATCTGATACCTTCTTCTGGCCTACACTGGCAACATGCAAGTAGATGGTGTACAGACAAACATGCAGGCAACACATCCACACAAAGATAAAAATAAATACATTCTTTTTTTAAAAAAAACAGAGAGAATATATGAGGGAGTAAAATTTACTGAATGCTTGAGTGTCACAAGGGTACCAATGTAGAACTCTAAAATAACTCTAAAGCCATTTCGGACAATTCTCATCCCTCTCAGTCTCAGCAGTGATGCTCCCCCTTTTCCCTCCAAGGACCTAACAGCTACTGAAATATTGGGAACTTTCCATTTCCCTGAGTCTTTGTGAATGTTCTCCAGATTTGGGGTAAGATAACCTTTAAGATGTTGACTCAGTTCCTGAACAATTACCCACACATGTATGTTTTGACTCAGCCCCTGGGAAATGGGGTCAAAGTGACTTCTTACTTTATCTGATCTGGCAATCGCTTTCCATCCAATTATTGGTAATAGCTCTTTTGAATAAGCCAAACATAATTGTCAAAAAATACCCCCAACACACACCCCTTTGCTTCCGTGGCTTTTTCCTTTAAAAGTAGCCTGTACTAGCTATTCCATGTCTTTCGGCTTCCCAAATGCTGAAGATTCCTGTTATGACAAAATTAATAAAATTCTCATACTTTTACATCAGCTGTGGTGTGAGAGATGGTCTCTTGGGGAGACTCCTCAGTGATTGAACTCTAGGGTCTAACACCACCACACTCGAGTTATAGCCTGCTGTGGATCAAACCCGGGACTATGTGCAAGCATCCTAAGCATCTTTTGGAACATATCTCCTGCCCCGTGGTTTGTGAACTGCACAGGAGTTTCTCCATCTCTCTGAGAAGGGCCTTTAAAATACTAACGTGAAACATTCAGGCAAAGATTTCCTGAGGATTGAGGGCTGTAATAAAATTGTTAAAGTTAGGCCCAGTGTGGTGGATGGTCACCTAGAACCTGCCCCCAGGGTGGTAGAAGCAGTAATTCGAGCCTAGAGGTCAGTCTCAGTTGAATGAGCCCCTGTAAAAATAATTTTAAACAAAGAAAAAGGAAAGAAAAAGAAAGACAAAGAGAGCTGGAGAGAGATATAAATTTAACCCCTCCCCCCATAAAAAGTCTGGAAGTGGTGGCACCTAATGCTTTTAATCCCAGTTCTAAAGAGGCAGAAGCAATCTGATCTCTATGTGTTAGAGATTGGCCTTGTACTACATAGTTTCAGGACAGCCAGGGCCACACAGAGAAACATGTCTCAATAAATAAACAAACAATAATGAAAGAGAGAGAGAGAGAGGGAGAGGGAGAGAGAGAGGGGGAGGAGGCTGGATGTAGTGGTACACCCCATTAATTCTGTTAGAGACCAGAATATTTCTGCGGATTTGAGATAGGCCTGGCCTATATAGTGAGTTCCAGGACTGCATAGAAAGACCTTTCTTAAAACAATAAGAAGAAAGAAAACAGAAGGTATCATTGAGAGCATTAAATATTGAAACAATATTAAGCTGTCGATGATGGTACACGCCTTTAATCCTAGCACCCAAGAGACAGAGGCAGGTGGATCTCTGTGAGTTCGAGGCCAGCCTGGTCTACAATAGCTAGCTCTAGGTCAGGCTACAAAACTTCACAAAAAAATCTGAAGCACTAAAAATAAAAATTTAGTATTCTAAGTATATGTTCTATATTCTATTATTAATTAATTATATTTTGAAACATAATTTAACCATGATCCAATGTGGTATGCGGAGGAGGATGACCTTTAACTTCTGATCCTCCTGCCTCAACAACCACACTGACAGGAGCACAGGGATGCAGTGTCCTATCTGGTTTCCGTTGTGCTGGGTATTGGACACAGCGTTTATTGCAGCCTAGGTGAGTGTTCTGCAGCCAAAGTGTATCTCCATCTCCAACTGTGGCATTATTAAAAACTATACATTCAATCCCCAAACACCTAGTGTTTACTTTCTAGTTTAGTTACTGTGGGAATATGATGCAGACCTGTATTTTAATTTAAACCAAGACACATCATCTCTGTCTGATAACCTCCTGTGACATGCTCACTGGTACTTTGCGTGACTTCTGAATTAACACGCAATGTCTCCCCCACTTTCTCCTTCCTTCTTTCTCCTCCCTCTCTTCTTCCTTTTCTTCCCTCTTTCCTTCTCTAATTCAGTATTAGGGATCAAACTCCCAGCCTTCTGCATTCTAGGCAGCTGGTTGAGCACCTAGCCCCACCTCCAAGCCCTTTGCCCCACTTTAATGTATTTTCCCAGTCTCCATGCTTGCCGGCTATGTTGGTTTCCATTCCCCGGCTGGACCATCTTCTCAGTTCTTCTTTCAAAGCTTTTCATTTTGACACAAGGTCTAGGTAAATTACCAGACCCGGCTTGAAATTGCTTTAAAACAGGTTGGCCTTGTGATGGACCGGAAAGTGAAGTCATGAAATGTACGCTTGCCTCCGTTCCTCAAGCCTCCATTTCAGAGGCTCTGCCCAGGAATGTGGGCTGGGCTTTCCAATATCCTAGGCTGTAGTTGAGAAGTACTTTTGGCCTAGAGTGCCCAGAATATCTTTCGTGTCTTTTTTTTTCTTTTTTTTTAAATTTTTGGGTTTTTTGAGACAGGTTTTCTCTGTAGCTTTGGAGACCATCCTGGAGCTAGCTCTTGTAGACCAGGCTGGCCTCGAACTCACAGAGATGTTTGCCTGGCACCAGGTCTCTCCCTAACCCCATATGGCACCTTCTATCAGGATATGTCTTTCATTGCACTCCCTTTCCATCGTTTCCCTAAATGAGCCACCCCACACCTAATCTTCACAATTCCCATTACCTCCCATAATGCCCTTCCCCTGTTTTACCCAGGACACTTCTTACATACATCAAAGAGCAGCAGGAAAGAACGGTATCTTGAAGTAATGAGAGAAAATAGATGTGATTTTAGAATTCCCAACCCAGCTAAAATAGCACAAGTTAGTAGGTGTCTATGAAACATTTCCAGACATAAGCTAAGACTTACCACATAGGCCATGGAAGAAAGAATTCCTGAGGCTGTTTTGTAGGCTGCTCAGAGGTGGTGGCTCACACCAAACATCTTAGCCCTTGTGAAGCTGCAGCAGAAGAATTTCAAGCAGGGTAGATGAAGAGAACAGACTCCTGTTCGTCTCTGACATCCACATGGTGCCAGAACACTAGTGTCACACGGAAGCAAAGCAAATGCATAAATGTGTTGTTTTTTAAATTAAAAAGAAATATGGAGAATAGAAAGAAGGAGTGAGGGAAAAGAATAGAAAAGCGAGTAAAGAAACTGGCAAGGAGTTTGGAATATTTAAAATTTAATTATTGATATTCTCAATGTAACTTTATGTTGATTAGTTCCCAAAGTAGCATTATGTTGATATCTGCTTTATCAGTATTGATTTATTTCATTATTAGAAATGGATCAGTGGTTAAGAACACTAGTTGCTATCATAGAGGACCCTAGTTTTATTCCCTGCACCCAGATGGTAGCTCATACTGTTTTTAACTCTCATTGCAGGAAATCCAATGCATTCTTCTGGCTAAAGAGGCATTCAGTCATTCATGTGATATGTGTACATTTATGCACATATATATAATATACATGCATACAAAATACATATATATATGTACATGTATATGTATATCACTTTCTTAGGTACAGTTTAATATTAGTTAAGAGTGGTTTGAAAAAAACACAAACAGCAAGCTAGGTAGTGGTGGCACATACCTTTAATCCCAGTACTCGGGAGGCAGAAGTGGGCTATGTTATTCTACAAAACGAGTTTCAAGCATAGACATAGTTAATCAATAAAACCCTGTCTCAATAATAAAAAAATAAAAAAAATTAGGGCATTGGTGGCTCAAACTTTTAATCCCAGCACTCAAGATACAGGCGGATCTCTGTGAGTTTGTGGCCAGCTTAGTCTTCAGAGTGAGTTCCAGGACAGCCAGAGATACACAGAAAAACCCTGTCTCAAAAAAAGATTACACTAAACATATTTACAAAAGTATACAATGAAGCCAGATTTGGTACCATATGCCTGTAATCCCAGCACTTGGGAAGCAGAGGCAGGTAGATCCCTGTGAGTTTGATGCTGGGCTGATCTCCCTACATGGAGAGTTTCAGTGCATTCTGAACTACACAGGGATATCCTTCCTCAAAAAACCCAACCCTACCAATCAACCATTCAAACACTGTCTAACCTCCCAAAGTAAAACCATCCCAGAGTATAATGTCAATCAGAAGGAAATCCTATGGACTAGCAGGGGTGCACAAGGCCTTCTTAGTTGTTGTCTGTTCTATCTACAAGGACTGATGGAGAAAACACCGTGAAGCACGGTGCTCAAAAAAAAACTTCTTAAAATGTTACCATGTGACACTGTAATGTGTCATTTCTCCTTCTAATCATCATTTCTGCTTCTAACCATCTCTGCTCAAGCCTCTGAAAGAGGACCTAAGTTTTACGAAGTCCTTAGCCCCAACCCCAGTCTCATTTGTGTTTTTGTGTGTGTACCAAAGGCTCAGGGCTCAACATTGCTCATACATGAAGGAACACTAATACTCAAGTTTTTAATATACAATTTAATTCAATTATTAAATCCAACATTTTGACAAAGTCTTAGTACTTAACCAAAACCAAAACAATAGAATCTAACTTTTTTTTAATGATCAGAAACAATATAAAGTAAGATCTTCATCAGGAAAAGACTATCTAAGAGCTATTTATAGAAAAGCTAATATTCTATTATAAAATTTAAGTAATTGCATTCTATATGATAGGAATGGCCCTAACAAATACACTTCAAGTTAACTTAACTATTTCATGGTAAATGTTAAGGAAAAATAAGATGTTTTAGATATGTCAAAGGCCCCCAATTTCTCAGTAGAGAAACTGTTTTTATCAAACACCCAAAAGAAGGTACATAAGATTAGTAAAGAAATTAATAAATTTTGTTGGATATCAAATCAACATGAGACATATCTATACCCTAGTTACAATGAAAAACATAAATTTGAGATGTTCTAATTATTCTAACAATATAGTTTTATAACTAATTATTGTAACATTAGAATTATGACCCCCCCAGAACTGGAGAATTACATTATTAAAAATACACAAAATAAGATCAAAAGACTTATTTCTTGTTGAAAGAAAAGGTAAAACTAACTCCTCCTAAAGCAAAATCAAAACAAACCCCAAAACAACCCCTCTAAAATAAAGAAAAGCCCCATTTATTTTTCTTTAAAAAAATAACACGAGCTGGGTAATGGTGGCACAAGCCTTTAAGCCCAGCACAAAAAGCAGAGGCAGGCAGATTGAAAAAAAAAAACAACCAAAAACCAAAAAAACATAAACAAACAAACAAAAAAAAACCCCATGATCATTGATCATTACTTCCCTTGCTAGGTTTGTTTCATAGAGAACAGAATCTGTGAGGTGAAACCATTTGCTAGATTTTCCCAGTTGAGGAAGAACCTCGGTAAGGATTGGGTACATGGCAAAATAGCTGGCACAGTAGGAGGAGTAGAGGTTAACTCATAAATGATTAATAGTATTAATGACTAATTAATTCAAAAAATTAAGTTGGAAAGGCGAATGATAGGGTAAAGTTTTGAGGGAAAGTACTTCAAGTTGGGAGAAAAGCAAGGGCTGCCCGAGAGTGACTTCCATATAGAAAAAGTCGAAGTAAGCAGTCAATTCAAAGACCAAACGCAGGTGAGTACCAACCAGCACCTGATCTGGTGGCGATGTTCTTCCTTCCAGACTTTCTAGCCAACCATCAATGCAATGTTC
Source organism: Myodes glareolus (assembly GCF_982192425.1). Classification (NCBI taxonomy): domain Eukaryota; kingdom Metazoa; phylum Chordata; class Mammalia; order Rodentia; family Cricetidae; genus Myodes; species Myodes glareolus. Next base: position 57,487,644 of record NC_142029.1, on the reverse strand, counting down.
TGCATTCTGTCCAGTTCAAAACAAGAGTGCCCTTCTAACCTTGTAGGCTGTGCAAAGCCATTCACGAGGGCGTTGGGAAGCCAGTCTCTCACTTGAGGGGCATCAGGAATTGTGCAGCGCAGTTCATTCACTGAAACAGTCGCTTCCTGGCCTTGCATGGGGACCATGGAGAGGATGGAGGACGCAGTTCTTGGGGACTTGGAGGAGGAGATGAAGGCAGGGGCTGCAGGGGTGAGCTGGGGAAGGGTCCCAACAGGTAGCTGTCCTGGTCCCAGATAGACCTTGGAGAATATGGCTCTGCATTCGGGGAAGGCCCCGAAGGATATGGTTCTGGGATGTGGCCCTGAGGCCAAGGACTGGGCATCCTGTTGGTGGAGGAAAAGTGCTCACTTGCCTGACCAGCTGGAGGATCCATCCAGGGTGACATCCTGCCGGAGTCCGCATCCTCATCACAGGGGTCCTCTTGGTAGGAACTTTCTAGAATGTACACACAGGAGGATCCTGGCTGTAGGACTAGGAGGTCGTCCTCTGGCAATACCAGGAAAGCGCCCCCCTGCGGGCTGGCGGACAAGAACGCAGGCTGCCCAAGATGGTAGGAATCCTGGAGGCCCTCGGGCACCAGGATGATGGTGTGTTCAGGGAGCAACACTTCCAGGACCGAGGTGGGATCCGGCTCCAGCAGCAGGTCGATGCCATCCAGCTGCAGTTGCATGGCGCAGTCGGCAGCCAAGAACACCACGGAGGTGGGCGCATCGCTGGCAGACCCTGCAGGCTGTTCCAGTCCGGGTGGCGCCAGGGGCTCTTGGAGGCTGCATTGCTCGGCAGGGCTGGGTCCTTGTGGCTGCGGTGTCCAGCAGGGCGCGGGGTCTGTGCTGGAGCTGGTAGGCTGCATGTTCAGCATGTGGACTGCGCTGTGGGGCTGTCGAGGCGCAGGGTGCAGGGAGGACAGTGGCGCTGGTGCTGGCAGAGCGGCTGCAGTCACTGGCCCTGGAGTCCTGCGCTTTATTACGTCCTACCGGATACGCCCTGGACGTCAATTAAATCCCAAGTGTTCGACCGGAAAGTGAAGTCGTGAAATATCACGCCAGGCTCCGCCCCTCGAACCTCCATTTCAGAGGGTCCACCCAGAAGTGTGAGCTGGGCTTTCCAGTAGCCTAGGCTGTACTTGAGAAATGCTTTTGTCCTAGTACCACCAGAATATCTTTCGAGTCTTTTTTGTTTTTGTTTTTGTTTTTGTTTTGTTTTGTTTTGTTTTTCTAGACAGGTTTTCTCTGTGTAACAGCCCTAGCTGTCTGAAACTCTGTCTGTAGACCGGGCAAACCTCGAACTCACAGAGATCTGCCTGCCTCTGCTTCCTGAGTGCTGGTATTAAAGGATATACCAACAGTGCTCAGCTTTTATTTATTTATTTTGTTTTTCGAGACTGGGTTTCTCTGTAGCTTTGTAACCCATCCCGGAGCTAGCTCATGTAGACCAGGCTGGCATCGAACGCACAGAGATCTGCCTGCCTCTGCCTCCGGAGTGCTGGGATTAAAGACGTGTGCCCCCAACCAGGGCCGGCTTTTTTTTTTTTTTTTTGACAGGTTTGTAATAGAACTTCAATGTGGCCGACCTTTACAATTCCTGTTTTCGAGTGGTTTCGAAATTTATAAGACCACCTAGAAATTGCCAAGCTGATCTACTAAGCTCTGGGACACTCGAGACTATAAAGAGAGGTCCTGTCTCTTCCCTCTTAAAACACACACACACACACACACCGAAAAGGTAGCTCCCCCCACTCGCCAAATATTTAGTTCTCTGAACTTCAGTGCTTATCAAATTATTTATTTTTCATTTTTCAGAGAAAATGTCATTGTGCATATGTGTCCTGTGGTTGATAATATGTGATTTCAGCATTATGAGGAGAATCTCATGTTAAATCCCGCTGGGGTCACATATTGGGACACTGTTTACAAAGCAAAACAAGCAGCCAGGTGCTGATGGCACACACCTTTAATCCCAGCACTTGGGTGGCGAGATGGGTGGATCTCAGCGAGTTTTAGGCCAGCCTCGTCTCAAAAGCAAGTTCCATGGCAATCAGTATTGTAACAGAGAAACCCCGTCTCGAGAAACCAATCCATGGCCAAAAAGAAAGAAAGAGAAAAAGAAGAATAACAAAACAATGATGAAAGATAAATAGATAGACAGACAGACAGACAGATAGATAGTTGAGATAAAGAAGGCTGGCTGTAATAGTACACCCCATTAATCATGTCAGAGGCAGAGGCAAGAAGATTTCTGTGGGTTTGAGGTATGCCTGGACTACATAATGAGTTTCAGGACATTTAGGACCGCGTAGAAAGACCTTTTTTAAAACAAAAACAAGAAGGAAGAAAGAAGAAAGTATCATTGAGATTTTAAAATTAATCCTAGCACCCTGGAGGCGAGGCAGGTAGATCTCTGTGAGTTCAAGGCCAGCCTATTGTATGCGGTGAGCTCCAGGACAGGCTTCAAAACCACAAAGAAACCCTGTCTTGAAAAATAAAAACAAACTAACAAACAAATAACAGGCTTCATGAAAGGCTGTTTTTCATGTGATATCTTTTCATTGACAATGATATCATTGGGTCCTCTCTCCCCTTCTTCATTGAGAGTTCAAGTCCATGATTAGTCATTGCAATCACATGCATCCACATGGTCACTTGGTTTCTTTTAGAAAGAATCTCAGTTACCTGAGTGAGGACTTAATTCAGAAAAAGGCATTTTGAAGACAAAAATGAATGGTACTCATTGTCTGCACTATCCAGCTATTTTCTATTATCTTTAGCAAGGAGTCTAGGCTAATTGGAGTTGGTGTTTATGCCACAGAGCAGAAGTATTTTCTGTCCCATTGTAGGCCATACTATCAATAATAGCTACGTTTTAAGCCACTTTCACATCCATGTTTACGGCAGATCTATTCCTAATAGCAAGGAAATGGAATCAGCTGAGATGTCCGTACTTTTCCTTGGCTGTGTTGAAATACCATGATGAAATGAACGTCAGGGAGAAAGAGCTGATTTCGGCTCAGAGTTCAAGGCTACATTATATCCTGGTGGAATTGGTGAGGTCACTGGTGCTGGAAGCTGCTGCTCACACTGCATTCAGTCAGAGAGAAGAGAGCAGGGAGTGCAGAGCACTTTCTCCTTCCCTGTGGATTAGGATTCCAGCCTAGGAAATGGTGCCACCTACAGTGGGCACATCTTTCCATCTCAGTGAATGTGATCAAGGTAGTCTCCCACGGACATACTCAGAACTGCATTCCCCAGGGGTTGCTAGGCCTCATCAACTTGACAGTTGAGACACCATTACACTGTCCACGAAGTGGTGGATGGTGGTGAAAATGTGTTTTCTGCATAAGGTGGGATTTTATCCAGCCATAAAGAAAACTGAAGTTACAAAATGTGAAGAATATTTACAAAACTGAAAAATATACATGTTAAGTGAGATATCCTAGGCTTATAAGAAGGAGCCCCATGATCTTGCTCATATGGACATCTTAGCTTTGAATTTTCATATTTGTACTTAAGCGGAGTAAGGTGTGTAGAGGTCAGAGAACAAGAAAGGGACATGGGAGGAGAAACACTAGACTTTAGAAGAGAGGTGGGCGGGTGGCAGAACACGTGGGACAGGAAAATGAATGGGGTCACTGAGGGTGCTTGGGAGCTCTGAAACCAAGATGGGGAACAGAGAGATGAGTGAGAGGAGGCAATGGGAGAGGGTCAACCGCAACTATGCTCGACAATATCACAAGGAAACTTGCTACTTTGTAAATAATTAAAATATCAAAAACGCAACTGTGATTTGACAGAATTGCAGCATCTTTTGAAACTTTTGTGTCTCTTCTTGAGGCTGGGAATCCGTAAATGTGACCTGTCTACTATGTCTCAGTCTCAGAACATATTGGGAGACCATTTATATAGTACAAGGGGAACTTTGAATCTTTTAAGCCTTGTTCAAGGACCTGGGAATCTGACAGAACACCAGTGAACACTGTAGGGATATAACCATCGGCCCTGGGTAAAGGAAAAGGACATTGACTTTTCTGGTCTAAAAATGCATTGAGGAAGACATTTTTAATTTTTAGATAGTTTCCTTCTCTATCGTCCAGGTTGTCTCAGATTTACAATCCTCCCTCCCTCAGCTGCCTAAGTGCTGGGATTACAGGTGTGGGCTATATCAATTCTCGTGTACACTTAGTCATACAAATTCATACGCAAAGTGGGCTATTTGCTTTTAACATCTCCTGAGTGCATCATAGAGCTCGAGGAAAATTTTCAGTCAAAGGAACAAGGTCTATAGAAAAGAAACTGTGATACTATGAAAATGCATGAATTATTTGAACTATCTTGTATTGTGGAGTCCTTTTTCTTCAGCAAAGAGGCTAGACAAAGCTAGCAGTGTTAAATCTGGAAATAATAGCATACAAATTATTGTAGACAAGGTCTGAACTGTGTAGTTCTTGTCGTTCTGGAACTTGCTAAGTAGACAAGGGATCCATTGGACTCAGAAATCTGCCTGTCTCTGTGTCCCAAGAACTGGTATTAAAGATGTCAAAACAATTGCCCAGTCTACCTGTATTGATCCTACCAAACATTTGGGATATTTATGCCTGAGAAAATGTAATATTAAGCTCACAGATACAAAATAACAATGTTTTGAAATATTTATAGAAAAAGGATCTCAAGAGGCAGGAAATTTAGGTAACGCTGACTAAAAGTTCTGACACTAAACAAGTTCATTTAAAAAATATATATATATACACACACACATTATCTATCTATCTATCTATCTATCTATCTATCTATCTATCTATCTATCTATCCATCCATCCATCCATCTAATGTGGGGTCCCATGCAGTGGGAACCAGGATCTGTCCCTGCTGCATGAGCTGACACACATATATGTATACATATACATATAATGTTTTAACTGTATGAGTGTTACTGGACACATGTGTGTCTGTTGCCCAAGGAGGCCAGAAGAAAGCTTTGGATGCCTTGGAATTTCAGTTAGAGATAGTGAAATGTTATGTGGGTCCTGTGAATTGGACCTGGGTCCTCTGGAAGAGCAGCCTGTGCTCTTAACCCCTAAGCCATCTCTCCAGTCCCAGAACAATTGAGTTTAAAGAACATTTAGTTAGACGTTTTGAAATGAACAAGGCACCAGTAAAGGGAATACTGTCTTATAAGAAAAACAAGCAGAATTTTGAAAAGGATGAGGCATCAGCTAACTGTAAGAGAGAAACATGTTAAAATCAAGTCTATGGAAACATAGACATTGACAGGGGGGAACACGTTATGGAACAGGACACCATTTCTCTCTTGGAGAGATTGGAGAGAGGTTCAGAGACTAAAAGAGTGATTTCTATTCTTCTCTTTTGTATAGAGACTTAGGATTCATACTCTTGAGCTACATCCCCAGCCTAGTGAGACATTTCATATATTGAGACCTGAAGAAGGAAGTAACCCAAAGATGTAGTTCACTGAGTTCCAAATGACAGATTTCTATGACTAACCTGATCAATGTGAAAGTGAGCAGATTAATTACAAAGCCACAGCAGTATGAATAGTGAGTCTTTTTTCAAGTTGATAAAATTCATATTTTATTTGGATAATTTTAAACTTTTTACTTATTTTACATACCACCCACAGTTTACCTTCCTTCCTCTCCTCCCTGTGCCTACCCCACCCACTTCTCAGAAATGGTAAGGCCTCCTATGAGGGAATCAGCAAGGCCTGCCATATCAGGTTGAGGCAGGACCAAGCTCTTCCCCACTGCTTCAAGGCCGAGTAAGGCATCCACCACAGGCAATGGGTTCTAAAAAGTCAGCTTAGACACCAGGGACAGATCCTGGTCCCAATGCTAGGGACCCCACAAACAGACCACTCTATCCAACTGTGACCCACATGCAGAGAACCTAGGTCAGTCCCATGCAGGCACCCTAGTTGTCAGTCTCGAGTCCACGACTCCCACGAGCGCGGGCCATCTGTCTCTGTAGGTTTGCCCATCATGATCTTGACTCTGCTTGCTCATGTCCTCCTCCTCCTCCTTCTGTTTGGCCCAGTGCTGTGCTGTGGATCTTTGCCTCTGCTTCCATCGGTTTCTGGATGAAAGCTCCATGGTGGCAATTAGGGTAGTCACCAATCTGATTACAGAAGAAGGCCAGTGCAGGCACCCTCTCCACTGTTGCTAGGAGGTTAACTGGGGCCATCTTTGTGGGTTCACAGAGGTTTCCCTGGCACCAGGTTTCTCCCTAACCCCATAGTAGCCTGATCTATCAGGATATGTCTTTCATTGCTCTCCCTCTCTGTCGTTCCCCTAAATGGACCATTCCCATCCCTCATGTTCCCATTCCCCATTACCTCCCATTATGCCCTTCCCCTGTCTACCAAAGACACTTCTTACATACATCAAAGCACAGCAGGAAAGAACAGTATCTTGAAGTAATGAGAGAAAATAGATGTGATTTTAGAATTCCAAACACAGCTAAAATATCACAAGTTAGTAGGTGTCCAAAAAACTTTTTGAGACATAAGCTAAGACTTACCACATAGGCCATGGAAGAAAGAATTCCTGAGGCTGTTTTGTAGGCTGCTCAGAGGTGGTGGCTCACGCCAATCATCTTAGCACTTGTGAAGCTGCAGCAGAAGAATTTCAAGTCTGAGGCAAGCCTGGGCTACACAAGGAAACCCTAGGTATATAAAGCTGAACATTGTAGGCTACAGAGAAGACAAACGAGGGGCCAGAGGGATGGATCAGTGGGTAAAGGTGATCGTGCCCAGACCTGACAACCTGAGTTCAAGTGTTGGGACCCGCAGGGTAGATGGAGAGAACAGACTCCTGTTAGTCTCTGACATCCACATGGTGCCAGGACACTAGTGTGCACACAAGCAAAGCAAATATATCAATCTATCTTTTTAAAAAATATTAAAAAGAAGTATGGAGAATAGAAAGAAGGAGTAAGGGAAAAGGATAGAAAAATGAGTAAAGAAACTGGCAAGGAGTTTGGAATATTTAAAATTTAATTATTGATGTTCCCAGTCTAACCTTATGTTGATTAGTTCTCAAAGTAGCTTTATGTTGATATCAGCTTTATCAGTATTGATTTATTTCATTATAAAATATGGATCAGTTTTGGAATGGGCCAGTGGTTAAGAACACTGGTTGCTATCATAGAGGACCCTAGTTTTCTTCCCCGTACCCAGATGGTAGCTCAAACCGTTTTTTACTCTCATTGCAGGAAATCCATTGCATTCTTCTGGCTAAAGAGGCATTCAGGTATTCATGTGTTATGTGTGCGTTGATGTACATATATATATATATTCTTTGTATATATATATATGCATACAAAATACACATATATGTACATGTATATGTATGTCATTTTCTTAGGTACAGTTTAATATTAGTTAAGAGTGTGTTGGATAAAGCACAAACAGCAAGCTAGGTAGTGGTGGCACATACCTTTAATCCCAGTACTCGGGAGGCAGAAGTGGGCCAGGCTATTCTACAAAACGAGTTCCAAGCATAGACAGAGTTAATCAATAAAACTCTGTCACAATAATTAAAAAAATAAAAAAATAGGGCACTGATGGCTCAAACTTTTAATCCCAGCACTCAAAATGCAGTCGGATCTCTGTGAGTTTGTGGCCAGCCTAGTCTTCAGAGTGAGTTCCAAGACAGCCAGAGATACACAGAAAAACCCTGTCTCAAAAAAAGATTACACTAAACATATTTACAAAAGTATACAATGAAGCCAGATTTGGTACCATATGCCTGTAATCCAAGCACTTGGGTAGCTGAGGCAAGTATATCCCTGTGGGTTTGAGGCTGGGCTGATCTCCCTACATGGTGAGTTTCAATGCATTCTGAACTACACAGGGATATTCTTTCTCAAAAAACCCAACCCTACCAATCAGCCCTTCAAACACTGTCTAACCTCCCAAAGCAAAACCTTCCCGGAGTATATTGTCAATCAGAAGGAAATCCTACGGACTAGCAGGGGTGCACAGGGTCTTCCGTAGTTGTTGTATGTTCTGTCTACAAGGACTGATGGAGAAAACACCGTGGAGCACGGTGCTCAAAAAAAATCCTCTTAAAATGTTACCATGTGACAGTGTAATGTGTCATTTCTCCTTCTTACCATCATTTCTGCTTCTAACCATCATTTCTGCTTCTAACCATCTCTGCTCAAGCCTCTGAAAGAGGACCTAAGTTTTACGAAGTCCTTAGCCCCAACCCCGGTCTCATTTGTGTTTTGACCGTGTTTTTTATGTGTGTGCCAAAGGCTCAGGGCTCAACATAGCTCATACATGAAGGAACACTAATACTCAAGTTTTTAATATACAAATTAATTCAATTATTAAATCCAACATTTTGACAAAGTCTTAGTACTTAACCAAAACCAAAACAATAGAATCTAACTTTTTTTAATGATCAGAAACAATATAAAGTAACATCTTCATCAGGAAAAGACTATCTAAGAACTATTTATAGAAAAGCTAATATTCTATTATAAAATTTAAGTAACTGCATTCTATATGATAGGAATGTCCCTAACAAATACACTTCAATTGAACTTAACTGTTTCATAGTAAATGTTAAGGAAAAATAAGATGTTTTAGATATGTCAAAGGCCCCCAATTTCTCAGTAGAGAAACTGTTTTTATCAAACATCCAAAAGAAGGTACATAAGATTAGTAAAGAAATTAATAAATTTTGTTGGATATCAAATCAACATGAGACATATCTATACCCTAGTTACAATGAAAAACATAAATTTGAGATGTTCTAATTATTCTAACAATATAGTTTAATAACTAATTATTGTAACATTAGAATTATGATCCCCCCAGAACTGGAGAATTACATTATTAAAAATACACAAAATAAGATCAAAAGACTTATTTCTTGTTGAAAGAAAAGGTAAAACTAACTCCTCCTAAAGCATAATCAAAACAAACCCCAGAACAACCCCTCTAAAATAAAGAAAAGCCCCATTTATTTTTCTTTAAAAAAATAACACGAGCTGGGTAATGGTGGCACAAGCCTTTAATCCCAGCACAAAAAGCAGAGGCAGGCAGATTGAAAAAAAAAACCCAAAAAAACCAAAAAACCAAAACAAAAACAAACAAAAAAAACCCCATGATCATTGATCATTACTTCCCTTGCTAGGTTTGTTTCATAGAGAACAGAATCTGTGAGGTGAAACCATTTGCTAGATTTTCCCAGTTGAGGAAGAACCTCGGTAAGGACTGGGTACATGGCAAAATAGCTGGCACGGTAGGAGGAGTAGAGGTAAACTCATAAACGATTTCTAGTATTAATGACTAATTAATTCTAGTATTAATGACTCAAAAAATTAAGTTGGGGAAAGGCGAATGACAGGGTAAAGTTTTGAGGGAAAGTACTTCAAGTTGGGAGAAAAACAAGGGCTGCCCGAGAGTGACTTCCATATAGAAAAAGTCGAAGTAAGCAGTCAATTCAAAGACCAAATGCAGGTGAGTAGCAACCAGCACGTGATCTGGTGCTGATGATCTTCCTTCCAGACTTTCTAGCCAACCATCAATGCAATGTTCTGCATTCTGTCCAGTTCAAAACAAGAGTGCCCTTCTAACCTTGTAGGCTGTGCAAAGCCATTCACGAGGGCGTTGGGAAGCCAGTCTCTCACTTGAGGGGCATCAGGAATTGTGCAGCGCAGTTCATTCACTGAACAGTCGCTTCCTGGCCTTGCATGGGGACCATGGAGAGGATGGAGGACGCAGTTCTTGGGGACTTGGAGGAGGAGATGAAGGCAGGGGCTGCAGGGGTGAGCTGGGAAAGGGTCCCAACAGGTAGCTGTCCTGGTCCCAGATAGACCTTGGAGAATATGGCTCTGCATTCGGGGAAGGCCCCGAAGGATATGGTTCTGGGATGTGGCCCTGAGGCCAAGGACTGGGCATCCTGTTGGTGGAGGAAAAGTGCTCACTTGCCTGACCAGCTGGAGGATCCATTCAGGGTGACAGCCAGCCAGAGTCCGCATCCTCATGACAGGAGTCCTCTTGGTAGGAACTTTCTAGAATGTACACACAGGAGGATCCTGGCTGTAGGACTAGGAGGTCGTCCTCTGGCAATGTCAGGACAGCGCCCCCCTGCGGGCTGGCGGACAAGAACGCAGGCTGCCCAAGATGGTAGGAATCCTGGAGGCCCTCGGGCACCAGGATGATGGTGTGTTCAGGGAGCGACACTTCCATGACCGAGGTGGGATCCGGCTCCAGCAGCAGGTCGACGCCATCCAGCTGCAGTTGCATGGAGCAGCCGGGGGCCAAGAACACCACGGAGGTGGGCGCATCGCTGGCGGACCCTGCAGGCTCTTCCAGGCTGGGTGGCGCCGGGGGCTCTTGGAGCTGGCATTGCTCGGCAGGGCTGGGTCCTTGTGGCTGCGGTGTCCAGCAGGGCGCGGGGTCTGCGCTGGAGCTGCTAGGCTGCATGTTCAGCATGTGGACTGCGCTGTGGGGCTGTCGAGGCGCAGGGTGCAGGGAGGACAATGGCGCTGGTGCTGGCAGAGCGGCTGCAGTCACTGGCTCTGGAGTCCTGCGCTTTATTCACGTCCCACCGGATACACCCTGGACGTCAATTAAATCCCAAGTGTTGGACCGGAAAGTGAAGTCGTGAAATATCACGCCAGGCTCCGCCCCTCGAGCCTCCATTTTAGAGGGTCCACCCAGGAGTGTGAGCTGGGCTTTCCAGTAGCCTAGGCTGTACTTGAGAAATGCTTTTGTCCTAGTACCACCAGAATATCTTTCGAGTCTTTTTTGTTTTTGTTTTTGTTTTTGTTTTTGTTTTGTTTTTCTAGACAGGTTTTTCTCTGTGTAGCAGCCCTAGCTGTCTGAAACTCTGTCTGTATACCAGGCAAACCTCGAACTCACAGAGATCTGCCTGCCTCTGCTTCCTGAGTGCTGGTATTAAAGGATGTACCAACAGTGCTCAGCTTTTATTTATTTATTTTGTTTTTCGAGACTGGGTTTCTCTGTAGCTATGTAGCCCATCCCGGAGCTAGCTCATGTAGACCAGGCTGGCATCGAACGCACAGAGATCTGCCTGCCTCTGCCTCCGGAGTGCTGGGATTAAAGACGTTTGCCCGCAACCAGGGCCGGCTTTTTTTTTTTTTTTTGACAGATTTGTAATAGAACTTCAATGTGGCCGACCTTTACAATTCCTGTTTTCGAGTGGTTTCGAAATTTATAAGACCACCTAGAAATTGCCAAACTGATCTACAGAGCTCTAGGACACTCGAGACTATAAAGAGAGGTCCTGTCTCTTCCCTCTTAAAACACACACACACACACACACACACACACACACCGAAAAGGTAGCTTCCCACCCACTCGCCAAATATTTAGTTCTCTGAACTTCAGTGCTTATCAAATTATTTATTTTTCATTTTTCAGAGAAAATGTCACTGTACATATGTGTCCTGTGGTTGATAATATGTGATTTCAGCATTATGAGGAGAATCTCAGGTTAAATCCCGCTGGGGTCACATATTGGGACACTGTTTACAAAGCAAAACAAGCAGCCGGGTGCTGATGGCACACACCTTTAATCCCAGCACTTGGGTTGCGAGACGGGTGGATCTCAGTGAGTTTTAGGCCAGCCTCGTCTCAAAAGCAAGTTCCATGGCAATCAGTGTTGTAACAGAGAAACCCCGTCTCGAGAAACCATGGCCAAGAAGAAAGAAAGAGAAAAAGAAGAATAACAAAACAATGACGAAAGATAAATAGATAGACAGACAGACAGACAGATAGATAGATAGATAGTTGAGATAAAGAAGGCTGGCTGTAATAGTACACCCCATTAATCATGTCAGAGGCAGAGGCAAGACGATTTCTGTGGGTTTGTGGTATGCCTGGACTACATAATGAGTTTCAGGACATTTAGGACCGCGTAGAAAGACCTTTTTTAAAACAAAAACAAGAAGGAAGAAAGAAGAAAGTATCATTGAGATTTTAAAATTAATCCTAGCACCCTGGAGGCGAGGCAGGTAGATCTCTGTGAGTTCAAGGCCAGCCTGTTGTATGCGGTGAGCTCCAGGACAGGTTTCAAAACCACAAAGAAACCCTGTCTTGAAAAATAAAAACAAACTAACAAACAAATAACAGGCTTCATGAAAGGCTGTTTTTCATGTGATATCTTTTCATTGACAATGATATCATTGGGTCCTCTCGCCCCTTCTTCATTGAGAGTTCAAGTCCATGATTAGTCATTGCAATCACATGCATCCACATGGTCACTTGGTTTCTTTTAGAAAGAATCTCAGTTACCTGAGTGAGGACTTAATTCAGAAAAAGGCATTTTGAAGACAAAAATGAATTGTACTCATTGTCTGCACTATCCAGCTACTTTCTGTTATCTTTAGCAAGGAGTCTAGGCTAATTGGAGTTGGTGTTTATGCCACAGAGCAGAAGTATTTTCTGTCCCATTGTAGGCCATACTATCAATAATAGCTACGTTTTAAGCCACTTTCACATCCATGTTTACGGCAGATCTATTCCTAATAGCAAGGAAATGGAATCAGCTGAGATGTCCGTACTTTTCCTTGGCTGTGTTGAAATACCATGATGAAATGAACGTCAAGGAGAAAGAGCTGATTTCGGCTCAGAGTTCAAGGCTACAATATATCCTGGTGGGATTGGTGAGGTCACTGGTGCTGGAAGCTGCTGCTCACACTGCATTCAGTCAGAGAGAAGAGAGCAGGGAGGGCAGAGCACTTTCTCCTTCCCTGTGGATTAGGATTCCAGCCTAGGAAATGATGCCACCTACAGTGGGCACATCTTTCCATCTCAGTGAATGTGATCAAGGTAGTCTCCCATGGACATGCTCAGAACCAGGGATTGCTAGGCCTCATCAACTTGGTAGTTGAGACACCATTACACTGTCCACGAAGTGGTGGATGGTGGTGAAAATGTGTTTTCTGCATAAGGTGGGATTTTATCCAGCCATAAAGAAAACTGAAGTTACAAAATGTGAAGAATATTTACAAAACTGAAAAATATACATGTTAAGTGAGATATCCTAGGCTTATAAGCAAGAGCCCCCTGATCTTCCTCATATGGACATCTTAGCTTTGAATTTTCATATGTGTACTTAAGTGGAGTAAGGTGTGTAGAGGTCAGAGAACAAGAAAGGGACCCACGGGAGAAGAAACAATAGACTTTAGAAGAGAGGTGGGCGGGTGACAGAACACGTGGGACAGGAAAATGAACGGGGTCACTGAGGGTGCTTGGGAGCTCTGAAACCAAGATGGGGAACAGAGAGATGAGTGAGAGGAGGCAATGGGAGAGCATCAACCACAACTATGCTCAACAATATCACGAGGAAACCTGCTACTTTGTAAATAATTTGAATATCAAAAACGCAATGTGATTTGACAGAATTGCAGCATCTTTTGAAACTTTTGTGTCTCTTCTTGAGGCTGGGAATCCGTAAATGTGACCTGTCTACTATGTCTCAGTCTCAGAACATATTGGGAGATCACTTATATAATACAAGGGGACCTTTGAATCTTTTAAGCCTTGTTCAAGGACCTGGGAATCTGAGGGAACACCAGTGAACACTGTAGGGATATAACCATCGGCCCTGGGTAAAGGAAAAGGACATTGACTTTTCTGGTCTAAAAATGCATTGAGGAAGACATTTTTAATTTTTAGATAGTTTCCTTCTCTATCGTCCAGGTTGTCTCAGATTTACAATCCTCCCTCCCTCAGCTGCCTGAGTGCTGAGATTACAGGTGTGGGCTATATCAATTCTCGTGTACACTTAGTCATACAAATTCATATGCAAAGTGGGCTATTCTCTTTTAACATCTCGTGAGTGCATCATAGAGCTCGAGGAAAATTTTCAGTCAAAGGAACAAGGTCTATAGAAAAGAAACTGTGATACTATGAAAATGCATGAATTATTTGAACTATCTTGTATTGTGGAGTTCTTTTTCTTCAGCAAAGAGGCTAGACAAAGCTAGCAGTGTTAAATCTGGAAATAATAGCATACAAATTATTGTAGACAAGGTTTGAACTGTGTATTTCTTGTCGTTCTGGAACTTGCTAAGTAGACAAGGTATCCATTGGACTCAGAGATCTGCCTGTCTCTGTCTCCCAAGAACTGGTATTAAAGATGTCAAAACAATTGCCCAGTCGACCTGTATTGATCCTACCAAACATTTGGGATATTTATGCCTGAGAAAATGTAATTATTAAGCTCACAGATACAAAATAACAATGTTTAGAAATTTTTATAGAAAAAGGATCTTAAGAGGCAGAAAATTTAGGTAACGCTGACTAAAAGTTCTGACACTAAACAAGTTCATTTAAAATATATATATATATATATACACACACACACGCACACATTATCTATCTATCTATCTATCTATCTATCTATCTATCTATCTATCTATCTATCCATCTAATGTGGGGTCCCATGTAGTGGGAACCAGGATCTGTCCCTGCTGCATGAGCTGACACTCATATATGTATACATATACATATAATGTTTTAACTGTATGAGTGTTACTGGACACATGTGTGTCTGTTGCCCAAGGAGGCCAGAAGAAAGTTTTGGATGCCTTGGAATTTCAGTTAGAGATAGTGAGATGTTATGTGGGTCCTGTGAATTGGACCTGGGTCCTCTGGAAGAGCAGCCTGTGCTCTTAACCCCTAAGCCATCTCTCCAGTTCCAGAGCAATTGAGTTTAAAGAACATTTAGTTAGACGTTTTGAAATGAACAAGGCACCAGTAAAGGGAATACTGTCTTATAAGAAAAACAAGTGGAATTTTGAAAAGGATGAGGCATCAGCTAACTGTAAGAGAGAAACATGTTACAATCAAGGCTATGGAAGCAGACGGAGATGGGGGGAACACGTCATGGAACAGGACACCATTTCCCTCTTGGAGAGATTGGAGAGAGGTTCAGAGACTAAAAGAGTGATTTCTAGTCTTCTCTTTTGTGTAGAAATTCAGGATTCATACTCTTGAGCTACATCCCCAGTCCAGTGAGACATTTCATATATTGAGACTTGAAGCAGGAAGTAACCCAAAGATGTAGTTCACTGAGTTCCAAATGACAGATTTCTATGACTAACCTCATCAATGTGAAAGTGAGCAGATTAATTACAAAGCCACAGCAGTATGAACAGTGAGTCTTTTTTAAAGTTGATAAAATTCATATTTTATTTGGATAATTTTAAACTTTTTTACTTATTTTGCATACCACCCACAGTTTACCTTCCTTCCTCTCCTCCCTGTGCCTACCCCACCCACTTCTCAGAAAAGGTAAGGCCTCCTATGAGGGAATCAGCAAGGCCTGCCATATCAGGTTGAGGCAGGACCAAGCTCTTCCCCACTGCTTCAAGGCCGAGTAAGGCATCCACCACAGGCAATGGGTTCAAAAAGTCAGCTTAGACACCAGGGACAGATCCTGGTCCCAATGCTAGGGACCCCACAAACAGACTAATCTATACAACTGTGACCCACATGCAGAGAACCTAGGTCAGTCCCATGCAGGCACCCTAGTTGTCAGTCGAGTTCACGACTCCCACGAGCTCAGGCCATCTGTCTCTGTAGGTTTGCCCATCATGATCTTGACTCTGCTTGCTCATGTCCTCCTCCTCCTCCTTCTGTTTGGCCCAGTGCTGTGCTGTAGATCTTTGCATCTGCCTCCATCGGTTACTGGATGAAAGCTTCATGGTGGCAATTAGGGTAGTCACCAATCTGATTACAGAAGAAGGCCAGTGCAGGCACCCTCTCCACTGTTGCTAGGAGATTAACTGGGGCCATCTTTGTGGGTTCATGGAGGTTTCCCTGGCACCAGGTTTCTCCCTAACCTCATAGTAGCCCGATCTATCAGGATATGTCTTTCATTGCTCTCCCTCTCTGTCGTTCCCCTAAATGGACCACCCCCCATCCCTCATGTTCCATCCCCCATTATCTCCCATTATGCCCTTCTCCTGTTTACCCAGTACACTTCTTACATACATCAAAGAGCAGCAGGAAAGAACAGTATCTTGAAGTAATAAGAGAAAATAGTTGTGATTTTAGAATTCCAAACCCAGCGAAACTAGCACAAGTTAGTAGGTGTCCACAAAACATTTTGAGACATAAGCTAAGACTTACCACATAGGCCATGGAAGAAAGAATTCCTGAGGCTGTTTTGTAGGCTGCTCAGAGGTGGTGGCTCACGCCAAACATCTTAGTCTTTGTGAAGCTGCAGCAGAAGAATTTCAAGTCTGAGGCAAGCCTGGGTTATCAAGGAAACCCTAGGTATATAAAACTGAACATTGTAGGCTACAGAGAAGACAAACGAGGGGCCAGAGGGATGGATCAGTGGGTAAAGGTGATCGTGCCCAGAGCTGACAACCTGAGTTCAAGTGTTGGGACCTGCAGGATCGATGGAGAGAACAGACTCCTGTTAGTCTCTGACATCCACATGGTGCCAGGACACTAGTGTGCACACAAGCAAAGCAAATATATCAATCTATCTTTTTAAAAAAATTAAAAAGAAGTATGGAGAATAGAAAGGAGTAAGGGAATAGAATAGAAAAATGAGTAAAGAAACTGGCAAGGAGTTTTGAATATTTAAATTTAATTATTGATGTTCCCAATCTAACCTTATGTTGATTAGTTCTCAAAGTATCTTTATGTTGATATCAGCTTTATCAGTATTGATTTATTTCATTATAGAATATGGATCAGTTTTGGAATGGGCCAGTGGTTAAGAACACTGGTTGCTATCATAGAAGACCCTAGTTTTATTCCCCGCACCCAGAGGGTAGCTCAACCTGTTTTTAACTCTCATTGCAGGAAATTCAACGCTGTCTTCTGGCTAAAGAGGCATTCAGGTATTCATGTGATATGTGTGCATTTATGTACACACATATATATATTCTTTGTATATATATATGCATACAAAATACATATATATGTACATGTATATGTATGTCATTTTCTTAGGTACAGTTTAATATTAGTTAAGAGTGGTTTGAAAAAAACACAAACAGCAAGCTAGGTAGTGGTGGCACATACCTTTAATCCCAGTACTCGGGAGGCAGAAGTGGGCCAGGCTATTCTCAAAAACGAGTTCCAAGCATAGACAGAGTTAATCAATAAAACTCTGTCTTAATAATTAAAAAAAATAAAAAATAGGACATTGGTGGCTCAAACTTTTAATCCCAGCATTCAAGATGCAGGCGGATCTCTGTGAGTTTGTGGCCAGCCTAGTCTTCAGAGTGAGTTCCAGGACAGCCAGAGATACACAGAAAAAACCCTGTCTCAAAAAAAGATTACACTAAACACATTTACAAAAGTATACAATGAAGCCAGATTTGGTACCATATGCCTATAATCCCAGCACTTGGAAAGCAGAGGCAGGTAGATCCCTGTGGGTTTGATACTGGGCTGATCTCCCTACATGGTGAGTTTCAAGACACTCTGGACTATATAGGGATATCCTTCCTCCAGAAACCCAACCCTACCAATCAGCCATTCAAACACTCTCTAACCTCCCAAAGCAAAACTATCCCAGAGTATAATGTCAATCAGAAGGTATTTTCCCAGTCTCCATGCTTGCCGGCTCTGTTTGTTTCCATTCCCCGGCTGGACTATCTTCTCAGATCTTCTTTCAAAGCTTTTTATTTTGACATAAGGTCTAGCTAAATTACCAGACCTGCCATGAAAATGCTCTATAGAACAGGTTGGCCTTGCACCCGTGATTCTTTTGCCTCAGCCTCCCTCATAGCTGGTCAGACTTACTCACAGGACTTAGCCATAAGGCTTGGCTCCTCTAACCAACTCTATGCTCCTCCTACTTCATTAGCTGTTGACTCTATTATCCCTACTTGGAATTCTTCCTTAATCACAATTTCAGACAGCTTATTCTCAGTGCATCTTCTTCTAAAATCCCAACTCAGTTCTTAAATATAAAAGTTCTATCATAGCTGGGTGGTGGTGGCACACACCTTTAGTCCCACCACTTGGGAGACAGGCAGATGTCTGAGAGTTTGAGGATAGCCTGTTCTATAGAGTGAGCTACAGACAGGCTCCAAAACTACAGAGAAACCCTGTCTTGAAAAATAAAAACAAACAAACAAATAACAGGTTTCATGAAGGCTGTTTTTTGTAATATGTTTTTATTAATAATATCATTGGGTCCTCTCTCTCTCCTTGTTACTTGAGAGTTCAAGTCCATGAGTAGTCATTGCAATCACATGCATCCTCATGAACACTTGGTTTCTTGCAGGAAGAATCTTAGGTAATCTGAGTGAAGACTTCATTCAGAAAAAGGCATTTGATGGCAAAAATGAATTGTACTCATTGTCTGCACTATCCAGCTATTTTCTATTATTTTTACTAAGGAGTCTAGACTATTTGGGGTTCACATCTATGCTACAGAGCGGGAAGTATTTTCTGTGACAATGTAGGCCATACTCAAAAAACCCCCATAAATATAATCAAAGCAAGAAATACAGCAAACACCTGCACAAAAATATACAAACAAGTCATACTTGGTGGTATATGCCTCTTATCCCAGCACATGGGAGGCAGAGAAAGGTAGATCCCTGTGGTTCTGAGGCTGGTCTGTTCTCCCTACGTGGTGAGTTTCAGGACATTTAGGACTATATAGGGAGACCCTGTTTCAAAAAACCCAACCTACCAATAAGCCAATCAAACACTCTCTAACCCACCAAAGCTAAACCATCCCAGAGTATAATGACAATGAGAAAGAAATCCTATGGACTAGCAGGGGTGCGCAGGGCCTTCCTTAGTCGTTGGATGTTCTGTCGACACGGACTGATGGAAAGGACACCATGGAACACCGTGCTCAAAACGAATCTTCCTAAAATGTTACCATGTGACACTGTAATGTGTCATTTCTCCTTCTTACCATCATTTCTCCTTCTAACCATCTCTGCTCAAGTATCTAAAGAGGACCTAGGTTTTACAATGTCCTTAGCCCCAACCCCAGTCTCATTTGTTCTCTAACTGTGTTTTTGTGTGTGTGTCAAAGGCTCAGGGCTCAACATAGCTCATACACGAAGGTACTCTAATACTCAAGTTTTTAATATACAATTTAATTCAATTATTAAATCCAACATTTTGACAAAGTCTTAGTACTCAACCAAAACCAAAACAAAAGAATCTAACTTTTTTTATGATCAGAAACATTATAAAGTAACATTTTCAACAGGATAAAGACCATCTAACATGTATTTACAAAAAGCTAATATTCTATTATAAAATTTAAGTAATTCCATTCTACATGCTAGGAATGGCCCTAACAAATACACTTCAAGTGAACTTAACTATTTCATAGTAAATGTTAAGGAAAAAATAAGATGTTTTGGATATGTCAAAGGCCCCCAATTTCTCAGTAGAGATACTGTTTTTAACAAACACCCAAAAGAAAGTACATAAGATTCGTAAAGAAATTTATAAATTTTGTTAGATATCAAATCAACATAAGACATATCTATACCCTAGTTACAATGAAAAACATATTTGAGATCTTCTAATTATTTTAACAACGTAGACTTATAACTAATTCTTGTAACATTAGCATTATGACCCCCCAGAACTGGAGAATTACATTATTAAATATACACAAAATAAGATCAAAAGACTTATTTCTTGTTGAAAGAAAAGGTAAAACCAACTCCTCCTAAAGCAAAATCAAAATAAACCCCCAAACGACCCTAAAACAAAAAAAAGTCCCATTTATTTTAAAAAAATATAACATGTGCTGGGTAGTGGTGGCACAAGCCTTTAATCCCAGCACAAAATGGCAGAGGCAGGCAGATCTCAAAAAAAAAAGAACATAATCATTACTTCCCTTGCGAAGTTTGTTTCATACAGAACCGCATCTGTGAGGTGAAACCATTTGCTAGATTTTCCCAAATGAGGAAGAATCTCGGTTAGGACTGGGTACATGTGAACATAGCTGGCACAGTAGGAGGAGTAGTGGTAAAGTCATAAACAATTTTCACTATCAATGACTAATTAATTCAAGAAATTAAGTTGGGGAAAGGCGAATGATAGGGTAAAGTTTTGAGGGAAAGTACTTCAAGTTGGGGTGAAAACCAGGATTGCAGTAATGCGGTTGTCCGAGGGTGACTTCTGTAGAGAAAAAGTCTAAGTAAACAGTCACTTCAAAGACCAAATGCAGGTGAGTACCAACCAGCACGTGATCTGGTGCTGATGATCTATCTTCCTTCCAGACTTTCTAGCCAACCATCAATGCAATGTTCTGCATTCTGCCCAATTCAAAGACAAGAGTGCCCTTCTAACCTTGTATGCTGGGCAGAGACAGTCACAATGGCATAGGGAAGCCAGTCTCTCTCTTGAGGGGCATCAGGAATTGTGCAGCGCAGTTCATTGAACAGTCGCTTCCTGGCCTTGCATGGGGTCCATGGAGAGAATGGAGGGCTCTGCTCTTGGAGACCTGGAGGAGGAGATGGAGGCAGGGGCTGCAGGGGTGAGCTGGGGAAGGGTCCCAACAGGTAGCTGTCCTGGTCCCAGATAGACCTTGGAGAATATGTTTCTGCATTCGGGGAAGGCCCCGAAGGATATGGTTCTGGGATGTGGTCCTGAGATCAAGGACTGGGCATCCTGTTGGTGGAGGAAAAGTTCTAACTTTCCTGACCAGCTGGAGGATCCATCCAGAGTGACAGGCTGCCAGAGTCCGCATCCCCACCACAGAAGTCCTCATGGTAGGAACTTTCTAGAATGTACTCACAGAAGGATCCTGGCTGTAGGACTAGGAGGTCGTCCTCTGGCATTTCCAGGACAGCACCCCCCTGCGGGCTGGTGGACAAGAACGCAGGCTGCCCAAGATGGTAAGAATCCTAGAGGCCCTCGGGCACCAGGATGATGGTGTGTTCAGGGAGCAACACTTCCATGACCGAGGTGGGATCCGGCTCCAGCAGCAGGTTGATGCCATCCAGCTGCAGGTGCATGGCGCAGTCGGCAGCCAAGAACACCACGGAGGTGGGAGCATCGCTGACGGACCCAGCAGCCTCTTCCAGGCCGGGTGGCGCCGGGGGCTCTTGGAGGCTGCATTGCTCGGCAGGGCTGGGTCCTTGTGGCTGCGGTGTCCAGCAGGGCGCGGGGTCTGCATGGAGCTGCTAGGCTGCATGTTCAGCATGTGGGGCTGTCGAGGTGTAGGGTGCAGGGAGGATAGTGGCGCTGGTGCCGGTGGTGCGGCTGCAGTCACTGGCCCTGGAGGCCTGCGCTTTTTTCACGTGCCACCGGATACAACCTGGACATCAATTAAATCGCAAGTGTTGGACCGGAAAGTGAAGTCGTGAAATATCACGCCAGGCTCTGCCCCTCAAGCCTTCATTTCCGCTTTGTAGTGTGGGCTGGGCTTTCCAGTATCCTAGGCTGTACTTGAGAAATGCTTTTGTCCTAGTATATTTTGTCCAGAATATCTTTCTTGTCTTTTATTTTTTATTTTTTGGTGTCGAGACAGGTTTTCTCTGTGTAATAGCCTTAGCTAACCTGATACTATCTCCGTAGACCAGGCTGGCCTCCAATTCATAAAGATCTGCTTGACTCTGCTTCCCGAGTGCTGAAATTAAAGGCATGTACCAGCACCGCTTGGTTTTCATTTTTAATTTTTTTGGTGTTTGGAGAATGATTTTGTCTGTAGCTTTGGAGCCCATCCTGGAGATAGCACTTGTAGACCAAGCTGGCCTGCGAACACACAGAGAACTGCCTGCCTCTGCCTCTGTAGTGCTGGGAATAAAGAGGTGTGCTACCAGCGCCTGGCCGGCTTTTTTTTTTTTTTTTCTGATTCGGAATAGGACTTTAATATGGCTGATCTGTAGAATTCCTGTTTTTGAGTGGTTCTGAAATTTAAAAGACCACCTAGAATTTGCCAGGCTGGTTTACAAGGCTCTAGAACATCTAAGACTATAAAGAGAGGTTCTGTCTATTCTCTGTTAAAAAAATAATCACTGCAAAGGATGCTTCCTCCACTTCCCCAATTATTCAGTTCTCTTAACTTCAGTGCTTATCAAATTATTTATTTTGTTTTCATTTTTTTCAGAGAAAATGTCACTGTGTACGTGAATCCTGTGGTTGATAGAAAGTGATTTCAGCATCATGAGAAGGAGAATATCAAGTTTGAGTCCAGCCTGAGTCACATATTGGGACACCATTTTCACAACCAAACAAGCAGCCAGGTGGTGGTGCCACACACCTTTAATCCCAGCATCTGGGAGGCAGAGACAGGAGGATCTCAGAGAACTTGAGGCCTGCCTGGTCTCAAAAGGGAGTTCTAGTCCAACCAGTTCTGCTACACAGAGAAACTCCACCTGAAGAAACTTGCCTTAAAACCAACCCAAGCCTAAATAAATAAATAAATAAAGCCAAAAAGTGAAAAACCAAAAGAAAACAAAAGAAAACCCACCAAGCATGGGTTAGAATGCTGGCTTAGTGGTTAAGAGCATGTGCTATTCTTCCAGAAAATCTGGGTTCAGTTCCCAGAACCCAAATAGCTGTTCACAGTCATGTTTAATTCCAGTTCCAGGGGATCTGATACCTTCTTCTGGCCTGCACTGGCAACATGCAAGTAGATGATATAAGACAAACATGCAGACAAAATATCCACACACACTGAGATAATATATATATATATATATATATATATTACAAAAAAAAGAAATAGTATATAAGGGAGAAAAATTTACTGAATGCTTGAGTTTCATGAGGGGACCACCACACTCGAATTATAGCCTGCTGTGGATAGAACTTGGAACTTTGTGTAAGCATCCTAAGCATCTCTTGGAACACATATCCTGCCCCGTGGTTTGTGAACTACACAGGTGTTTCTCCATCTCTCTGAGAAGGGCCTTTAAAATACTAAGGAAGAGCATTCAGGCAAAGATTTCCTGAGGATTGAGGGCTGTAATAAAATTGTTAAAGTTAGGCCCAGTGTGTTGGATGGTCACCTAGAATCTGTCCCCAGGGTGGTAGAAGCAGTAATTCCATCCTAGACGTCAGTCTCAGTTGAATGAGCCCCTGTTTAAAAAAAAAAAAAAAGGATAAGGAAAAGAAAATGAAAGACAAAGAGAGCGGGAGAGATAAATAAATTTACCCCCCCCCCCAACATCTGGAAGTGGTGGTACCTAATGCTTTTAATCCCAATTCTAAAGAGTCAGAGGCAGGCAGATCTCTGTGATTTTGAGGTTGGTCTTGTACTACATAGTTTCAGGACAGCCGGAGTTACACAGAGAAACATGTCTCAATAAATAAGCAAACAATAATGAGAGGGAGAGAGAGAGAGAGAGAGAGAGAGAGAGAGAGAGAGAGAGAGAGAGGGAGAGGGAGAGAGAGAGAGGGAGGAGGCTGGCTGTAGTTGTAAACCCATTAATTTTGTTAGAGACAAGAATATTTCTGCGGGTTTGAGAGAGGTCTTTCCAACATAGTGAATTCCAGGACTGCAAAGAAAGACCTTTCTTAAAACAACAATAAGAAGAAAGAAAGCAGAAGGTATCATTGAGAGCATTAAATATTGAAACAACATTAAGCTGTCGATGATGGCACACGCCTTTAATCCTAGCACCCAAGAGACAGAGGCAGGTGGATCTCTGTGAGTTCGAGGCCAGCCTGGTCTACAATAGCTAGCTCTAGGTCAGGCTACAAAACTTCACAAAAAAAATTTGAGGCACTAAAAATAAAAATTTAGTATTCTAAGTATATGTTCTATATTCTATTATTAATTAATTATATTTTGAAACATAATTTAACCATGATCCAATGTGGTATGCGGAGGAGGATGACCTTTAACTTCTGATCCTCCTGCCTCAACAACCACACTGACAGGAGCACAGGGATGCAGTGTCCTATCTGGTTTCCGTTGTGCTGGGTATTGGACACAGCGTTTATTGCAGCCTAGGTGAGTGTTCTGCAGCCAAAGTGTATCTCCATCTCCAACTGTAGCACTATTAAAAACTATACATTCAATCCCCAAACACCTAGTGTTTACTTTCTAGTTTAGTTACTGTGGGAATATGATGCAGACCTGTATTTTAATTTAAACCAAAGACACATCATCTCTGTCTGATAACCTCCTGTGACATGCTCACTGGTACTTTGCGTGACTTCTGAATTAACACGCAATGTCTCCCCCACTTTCTCCTTCCTTCTTTCTCCTCCCTCTCTTCTTCCTTTTCTTCCCTCTTTCCTTCTCTAATTCAGTATTAGGGATCAAACTCCCAGCCTTCTGCATTCTAGGCAGCTGGTTGAGCACCTAGCCCCACCTCCAAGCCCTTTGCCCCACTTGAATGTGTTTTCCCAGTCTCCATGTGCCGGCTCTGTTGGTTTCCATTCCCTGGCTGGACCATCTTCTCAGTTTTTCTTTCAAAGCTTTTCATTTTGACACAAGGTCTAGGTAAATTACCAGACCCGGCTTGAAATTGCTTTAAAACAGGTTGGCCTTGTGATGGACCGGAAAGTGAAGTCATGAAATGTATGCTTGCCTCCGTTCCTCAAGCCTCCATTTCAGAGGCTCTGCCCAGGAATGTGGGCTGGGCTTTCCAATATCCTAGGCTGTAGTTGAGAAGTACTTTTGGCCTAGAGTGCCCAGAATATCTTTCGTGTCTTTTTTTTTCTTTTTTTTTTTAATTTTTGGGTTTTTTGAGACAGGTTTTCTCTGTAGCTTTGGAGACCATCCTGGAGCTAGCTCTTGTAGACCAGGCTGGCCTCGAACTCACAGAGATGTTTGCCTGGCACCAGGTCTCTCCCTAACCCCATATGGCACCTTCTATCAGGATATGTCTTTCATTGCACTCCCTTTCCATCGTTTCCATAAATGAGCCACCCCACACCTAATCTTCACAATTCCCATTACCTCTCATAATGCCCTTCCCCTGTTTTACCCAGGACACTTCTTACATACATCAAAGAGCAGCAGGAAAGAACAGTATCTTGAAGTAATGAGAGAAAATAGATGTGATTTTAGAATTCCCAACCCAGCTAAAATAGCACAAGTTAGTAGGTGTCTATGAAACATTTCCAGACATAAGCTAAGACTTACCACATAGGCCATGGAAGAAAGAATTCCTGAGGCTGTTTTGTAGGCTGCTCAGAGGTGGTGGCTCACACCAAACATCTTAGCCCTTGTGAAGCTGCAGCAGAAGAATTTCAAGCAGGGTAGATGAAGAGAACAGACTCCTGTTCGTCTCTGACATCCACATGGTGCCAGGACACTAGTGTCACACGGAAGCAAAGCAAATGCATAAATGTGTTGTTTTTTAAATTAGAAAGAAATATGGAGAATAGAAAGAAGGAGTGAAGGAAAAGAATAGAAAAGCGAGTAAAGAAACTGGCAAGGAGTTTGGAATATTTAAAATTTATTTATTGATATTCTCAATGTAACTTTATGTTGATTAGTTCTCAAAGTAGCTTTATGTTGATATCTGCTTTATCAGTATTGATTTATTTCATTATTAGAAATGGATCAGTGGTTAAGAACACTGGTTGCTATCATAGAGGACCCTAGTTTTATTCCCTGCACCTAGATGGTAGCTCATACTGTTTTTAACTCTCATTGCAGGAAATCCAATGCATTCTTCTGGCTAAAGAGGCATTAAGTCATTCATGTGATATGTGTACATTTATGCACATATATATATAATATACATGAATACAAAATACATATATATGTACATGTATATGTATGTCACTTTCTTAGGTACAGTTTAATATTAGTTAAGAGTGGTTTAAATAAAACACAAACAGCAAGCTAGGTAGTGGTGGCACATACCTTTTATCCCAGCACTCAAGATACAGGCGGATCTCTGTGAGTTTGTGGCCAGCTTAGTCTTCAGAGTGAGTTCCAGGACAGCCAGAGATACACAGAAAAACCCTGTCTCAAAAAAAGTGTACACTAAACATATTTACAAAAGTATACAATGAAGCCAGATTTGGTACCATATGCCTGTAATCCCAGCACTTGGGAAGCAGAGGCAGGTAGATCCCTGTGAGTTTGATGCTGGGCTGATCTCCCTACATGATGAGTTTCAATGCATTCTGAACTACACAGGGATATCCTTCCTCAAAAAACCCAACCCTACCAATCAACCATTCAAACACTGTCTAACCTCCAAAAGTAAAACCATACCAGAGTATAATGTCAATCAGAAGGAAATCCTATGGACTAGCAGGGGTGCACAGGGCCTTCCTTAGTTGTTGTCTGTTCTATCTACAAGGACTGATGGAGAAAACACCGTGAAGCACGGTGCTCAAAAAAACTTCTTAAAATGTTACCATGTGACACTGTAATGTGTCATTTCTCCTTCTAATCATCATTTCTGCTTCTAACCATCTCTGCTCAAGCCTCTGAAAGAGGACCTAAGTTTTACGAAGTCCTTAGCCCCAACCCCGGTCTCATTTGTGTTTTTGTGTGTGTACCAAAGGCTCAGGGCTCAACATAGCTCATACATGAAGGAACACTAATACTCAAGTTTTTAATATACAATTTAATTCAATTATTAAATCCAACATTTTGACAAAGTCTTAGTACTTAACCAAAACCAAAACAATAGAATCTAACTTTTTTTTAATGATCAGAAACAATATAAAGTAAGATCTTCATCAGGAAAAGACTATCTAAGAGCTATTTATAGAAAAGCTAATATTCTATTATAAAATTTAAGTAATTGCATTCTATATGATAGGAATGGCCCTAACAAATACACTTCAAGTTAACTTAACTATTTCATGGTAAATGTTAAGGAAAAATAAGATGATTTAGATATGTCAAAGGCCCCCAATTTCTCAGTAGAGAAACTGTTTTTATCAAACATCCAAAAGAAGGTACATAAGATTAGTAAAGAAATTAATAAATTTTGTTAGATATCAAATCAACATAAGACATATCTATACCCTAGTTACAATGAAAAACATAAATTTGAGATCTTCTAATTATTCTAACAACATAGTTTTATAACTAATTATTGTAACATTAGAATTATGACCCCCCCAGAACTGGAGAATTACATTATTAAAAATACACAAAATAAGATCAAAAGACTTATTTCTTGTTGAAAGAAAAGGTAAAACTAACTCCTCCTAAAGCAAAATCAAAACAAACCCCAAAACAACCCCTCTATAATAAAGAAAAGCCCCATTTATTTTTCTTTAAAAAAATAACACGAGCTGGGTAATGGTGGCATACGCCTTTAAGCCCAGCACAAAAAGCAGAGGCAGGCAGATTGAAAAAAAAAACAACCAAAAACCAAAAAAACATAAACAAACAAACAAAAAAAAACCCCATGATCATTGATCATTACTTCCCTTGCTAGGTTTGTTTCATAGAGAACAGAATCTGTGAGGTGAAACCATTTGCTAGATTTTCCCAGTTGAGGAAGAACCTCGGTAAGGATTGGGTACATGGCAAAATAGCTGGCACAGTAGGAGGAGTAGAGGTTAACTCATAAATGATTAATAGTATTAATGACTAATTAATTCAAAAAATTAAGTTGGAAAGGCGAATGATAGGGTAAAGTTTTGAGGGAAATTACTTCAAGTTGGGAGAAAAGCAAGGGCTGCCCGAGAGTGACTTCCATATAGAAAAAGTCGAAGTAAGCAGTCAATTCAAAGACCAAATGCAGGTGAGTAGCAACCAGCACGTGATCTGGTGCTGATGATCTTCCTTCCAGACTTTCTAGCCAACCATCAATGCAATGTTCTGCATTCTGTCCAGTTCAAAACAAGAGTGCCCTTCTAACCTTGTAGGCTGTGCAAAGCCATTCACGAGGGCGTTGGGAAGCCAGTCTCTCACTTGAGGGGCATCAGGAATTGTGCAGCGCAGTTCATTCACTGAACAGTCGCTTCCTGGCCTTGCATGGGGACCGTGGAGAGGATGGAGGACGCAGTTCTTGGGGACTTCGAGGAGGAGATGAAGGCAGGGGCTGCAGGGGTGAGCTGGGGAAGGGTCCCAACAGGTAGCTGTCCTGGTCCCAGATAGACCTTGGAGAATATGGCTCTGCATTCGGGGAAGGCCCCGAAGGATATGGTTCTGGGATGTGGCCCTGAGGCCAAGGACTGGGCATCCTGTTGGTGGAGGAAAGGTGCTCACTTGCCTGACCAGCTGGAGGATCCATCCAGGGTGACATCCAGCCAGAGTCCGCATCATCATCACAGGGGTCCTCTTGGTAGGAACTTTCTAGAATGTACACACAGGAGGATCCTGGCTGTAGGACTAGGAGGTCGTCCTCTGGCAATACCAGGAAAGCGCCCCCCTGCGGGCTGGCGGACAAGAACGCAGGCTGCCCAAGATGGTAGGAATCCTGGAGGCCCTCGGGCACCAGGATGATGGTGTGTTCAGGGAGCAACACTTCCAGGACCGACGTGGAATCCGGCTCCAGCAGCAGGTCGATGCCATCCAGCTGCAGTTGCATGGAGCAGCCGGGGGCCAAGAACACCACGGAGGTGGGAGCATCGCTGGCGGACCCTGCAGGCTCTTCCAGGCCGGGTGGCGCTGGGGGCTCTTGGAGGCTGCATTGCTCGGCAGGGCTGGGTCCTTGTGGCTGCGGTGTCCAGCAGGGCGCGGGGTCTGTGCTGGAGCTGCTAGGCTGCATGTTCAGCATGTGGACGGCGCTGTGGGGCTGTCGAGGCGCAGGGTGCAGGGAGGACAGTGGCGCTGGTGCTGGCAGAGCGGCTGCAGTCACTGGCCCTGGAGTCCTGCGCTTTATTACGTCCTACCGGATACACCCTGGACGTCAATTAAATCGCAAGTGTTGGACCGGAAAGTGAAGTCGTGAAATATCACGCCAGGCTCCGCCCCTCGAGCCTCCATTTCAGAGGGTCCACCCAGGAGTGTGAGCTGGGCTTTCCAGTAGCCTAGGCTGTACTTGAGAAATGCTTTTGTCCTAGTACCACCAGAATATCTTTCGAGTCTTTTTTGTTTTGTTTTGTTTTTCTAGACAGGTTTTCTCTGTGTAACAGCCCTAGCTGTCTGAAACTCTGTCTGTAGACCGGGCTATCCTCGAACTCACAGAGATCTGCCTGCCTCTGCTTCCTGAGTGCTGGTATTAAAGGATGTACCAACAGTGCTCAGCTTTTATTTATTTATTTTGTTTTTCGAGACTGGGTTTCTCTGTAGCTTTGTAGCCCATCCCGGAGCTAGCTCTTGTAGACCAGGCTGGCATCGAACGCACAGAGATCTGCCTGCCTCTGCCTCCGGAGTGCTGGGATTAAAGACGTGTGCCCCCAACCAGGGCCGGCTTTTTTTTTGACAGATTTGTAATAGAACTTCAAAGTGGCCAACCTTTACAATTCCTGTTTTCGAGTGGTTTCGAAATTTATAAGACCACCTAGAAATTGCCAAGCTGATCTACTAAGCTCTAGGACACTCGAGACTATAAAGAGAGGTCCTGTCTCTTCCCTCTTAAAACACACACACACACACACACCGAAAAGGTAGCTCCCCCCACTCGCCAAATATTTAGTTCTCTGAACTTCAGTGCTTATCAAATTATTTATTTTTCATTTTTCAGAGAAAATGTCATTGTGCATATGTGTCCTGTGGTTGATAATATGTGATTTTAGCATTATGAGGAGAATCTCAGGTTAAATCCCGCTGGGGTCACATATTGGGACAGTGTTTACCAAGCAAAACAAGCAGCCGGGTGCTGATGGCACACACCTTTAATCCCAGCACTTGGGTGGCGAGTCGGGTTGTTCCCAGTGAGTTTTAGGCCAGTCTCGTCTCAAAAGCAAGTTCCATGGCAATCAGTATTGTAACAGAGAAACCCCGTCTCGAGAAACCAATCCATGGCCAAGAAGAAAGAAAGAGAAAAAGAAGAATAACAAAACAATGATGAAAGATAAATAGATAGACAGACAGACAGACAGATAGATAGACAGTTGAGATAAAGAAGGCTGGCTGTAATGGTACACCCCATTAATCATGTCAGAGGCAGAGGCAAGAAGATTTCTGTGGGTTTGAGGTATGCCTGGACTACATAATGAGTTTCAGGACATTTAGGACCGCGTAGAAAGACCTTTTTTAAAACAAAAACAAGAAGGAAGAAAGAAGAAAGTATCATTGAGATTTTAAAATTAATCCTAGCACCCTGGAGGCGAGGCAGGTAGATCTCTGTGAGTTCAAGGCCAGCCTGTTGTATGCGGTGAGCTCCAGGACAGGCTTCAAAACCACAAAGAAACCCTGTCTTGAAAAATAAAAACAAACTAACAAACAAATAACAGGCTTCATGAAAGGCTGTTTTTCATGTGATATCTTTTCATTGACAATGATATCATTGGGTCCTCTCTCCCCTTCTTCATTGAGAGTTCAAGTCCATGATTAGTCATTGCAATCACATGCATCCACATGGTCACTTGGTTTCTTTTAGAAAGAATCTCAGTTACCTGAGTGAGGACTTAATTCAGAAAAAGGCATTTTGAAGACAAAAATGAATTGTACTCATTGTCTGCACTATCCAGCTACTTTCTATTATCTTTAGCAAGGAGTTTAGGTTAATTAGAGTTGGTGTTTATGCCACAGAGCAGGAAGTATTTTCTGTCTGTCCCATTGTAGGCCATACTATCAATAATGGCTACGTTTAAAGCCACTTTCACATTCATGTTTACGGCAGATCTATTCCTAATAGCAAGGAAATGGAATCAGCTGAGATGTCCGTACTTTTCCTTGGCTGTGTTGAAATACCATGATGAAATGAACGTCAGGGAGAAAGAGCTGATTTCGGCTCAGAGTTCAAGGCTACATTATATCCTGGTGGGATTGGTGAAGCCACTGGTGCTGGAAGCTGCTGCTCACACTGCATTCAGTCAGAGAGAAGAGAGCAGGGATGCTGGTGCTCAGAGCACTTTCTCCTTTCCCGTGTGGATTAGGATTCCAGCCAAGGAAATGGTGCCACCTACAGTGGGCACATCTTTCCATCTCAGTGAATGTGATCAAGGTAGTCTTTCACGGACATACTCAGAACTGCATTCCCCAGGGGTTGCTAGGCCTCATCAACTTGACAGTTGAGACACCATTACACTGTCCACGAAGTGGTGGATGGTGGTGAAAATGTGTTTTCTGCATAAGTTGGGATTTTATCCAGCCATAAGAAAACTGAAGTTACAAAATGTGAAGAATATTTACAAAACTGAAAAATATACATGTTAAGTGAGATATCCTAGGCTTATAAGCAGGAGCTCCATGATCTTCCTCATATGGACATCTTAGCTTTGAATTTTCATATGTGTACTTAAGCGGAGTAAGGTGTGTAGAGGTCAGAGAACAAGAAAGGGACCCATGGGAGGAGAAACAATAGACTTTAGAAGAGAGGTGGGCGGGTGGCAGAACACGTGGGACAGGAAAATGAACGGGGTCACTGAGGGTGCTTGGGAGCTCTGAAACCAAGATGGGGAACAGAGAGATGAGTGAGAGGAGGCAATGGGAGAGGGTCAACCGCAACTATGCTTGACAATATCACGAGGAAACCTGCTACTTTGTAAATAATTAAAATATCAAAAACGCAACTGTGATTTGACAGAATTGCAGCATCTTTTGAAACTTTTGTGTCTCTTCTTGAGGCTGGGAATCCGTGACCTGTCTACTATGTCTCAGTCTCAGAACATATTGGGAGACCATTTATATAGTACAAGGGGACCTTTGAATCTTTTAAGCCTTGTTCAAGGACCTGGGAATCTGAGGGAACACCAGTGAACACTGTAGGGACATAACCATCGGCCCTGGGTAAAGGAAAAGACATTGACTTTTCTGGTCTAAAAATGCATTGAGGAAGACATTTTTAATTTTTAGATAGTTTCCTTCTCTATCGTCCAGGTTGTCTCAGATTTACAATCCTCCCTCCCTCAGCTGCCTAAGTGCTGGGATTACAGGTGTGGGCTATATCAATTCTCGTGTACACTTAGTCATACAATTTCATACGCAAAGTGGGCTATTTGCTTTTAACATCTCCTGAGTGCATCATAGAGCTCGAGGAAAATTTTCAGTCAAAGGAAAAAGGTCTATAGAAAAGAAACTGTGATACTATGAAAATGCATGAATTATTTGAACTATCTTGTATTGTGGAGTCCTTTTTCTTCAGCAAAGAACTAGACAAAGCTAGCAGTGTTAAATCTGGAAATAATAGCATACAAATTATTGTAGACAAGGTCTGAACTGTGTAGTTCTTGTCGTTCTGGAACTTTCTAAGTAGACAAGGGATTCATTGGACTCAGAGATCTGCCTGTCTCTGTCTCCCAAGAACTGGTATTAAAGATGTCAAAACAATTGCCCAGTCTACCTGTATTGATCCTACCAAACATTTGGGATATTTATGCCTGAGAAAATGTAATATTAAGCTCACAGATACAAAATAACAATGTTTTGAAATATTTATAGAAAAAGGATCTCAAGAGGCAGGAAATTTAGGTAACGCTGACTAAAAGTTCTGACACTAAACAAGTTCATTTAAAAAATATATATATACACACACACATTATCTATCTATCTATCTATCTATCCATCCATCCATCTAATGTGGGGTCCCATGCAGTGGGAACCAGGATCTGTCCCTGCTGCATGAGCTGACACACATATATGTATACATATACATATAATGTTTTAACTGTATGAGTGTTACTGGACACATGTGTGTTTGTTGCCCAAGGAGGCCAGAAATAAGCTTTGGATGCCTTGGAATTTCAGTTAGAGATAGTGAGATGTTATGTGGGTCCTGTGAATTGGACCTGGGTCTTCTGGAAGAGCAGCCTGTGCTCTTAACCCCTAAGCCATCTCTCCAGTCCCAGAAAAATTGAGTTTAAAGAACATTTAGTTAGACGTTTTGAAATGAACAAGACACCAGTAAAGGGAATACTGTCTTATAAGAAATACAAGCAGAATTTTGAAAAGGATGAGGCATCAGCTAACTGTAAGAGAGAAACATGTTAAAATCAAGTCTATGGAAACATAGACATTGACAGGGGGGAACACGTTATGGAACAGGACACCATTTCTCTCTTGGAGAGATTGGAGAGAGGTTCAGAGACTAAAAGAGTGATTTCTATTCTTCTCTTTTGTATAGAGACTTAGGATTCATACTCTTGAGCTACATCCCCAGCCTAGTGAGACATTTCATATATTGAGACCTGAAGAAGGAAGTAACCCAAAGATGTAGTTCACTGAGTTCCAAATGACAGATTTCTATGACTAACCTCATCAATGTGAAAGTGAGCAGATTAATTACAAAGCCACAGCAGTATGAACAGTGAGTCTTTTTTCAAGTTGATAAAATTCATATTTTATTTGGATAATTTTAAACTTTTTACTTATTTTACATACCACCCACAGTTTACCTTCCTTCCTCTCCTCCCTGTGCCTACCCCACCCACTTCTCAGAAATGGTAAGGCCTCCTATGAGGGAATCAGCAAGGCCTGCCATATCAGGTTGAGGCAGGACCAAGCTCTTCCCCACTGCTTCAAGGCCGAGTAAGGCATCCACCACAGGCAATGGGTTCTAAAAAGTCAGCTTAGACACCAGGGACAGATCCTGGTCCCAGTGCTAGGGACCCCACAAACAGACCACTCTATCCAACTGTGACCCACATGCAGAGAACCTAGGTCAGTCCCATGCAGGCACCCTAGTTGTCAGTCTCGAGTCCACGACTCCCACGAGCGCGGGCCATCTGTCTCTGTAGGTTTGCCCATCATGATCTTGACTCTGCTTGCTCATGTCCTCCTCCTCCTCCTTCTGTTTGGCCCAGTGCTGTGCTGTGGATCTTTGCCTCTGCTTCCATCGGTTCCTGGATGAAAGCTCTATGGTGGCAATTAGGGTAGTCACCAATCTGATTACAGAAGAAGGCCAGTGCAGGCACCCTCTCCACTGTTGCTAGGAGGTTAACTGGGGCCATCTTTGTGGGTTCACAGAGGTTTCCCTGGCACCAGGTTTCTCCCTAACCCCATAGTAGCCTGATCTATCAGGATATGTCTTTCATTGCTCTCCCTCTCTGTCGTTCCCCTAAATGGACCATTCCCATCCCTCATGTTCCCATTCCCCATTACCTCCCATTATGCCCTTCCCCTGTCTACCAAGGACACTTCTTACATACATCAAAGCACAGCAGGAAAGAACAGTATCTTGAAGTAATGAGAGAAAATAGATGTGATTTTAGAATTCCAAACACAGCTAAAATATCACAAGTTAGTAGGTGTCTAAAAAACTTTTGAGACATAAGCTAAGACTTACCACATAGGCCATGAAAGAAAGAATTCCTGAGGCTGTTTTGTAGGCTGCTCAGAGGTGGTGGCTCACGCCAATCATCTTAGCACTTGTGAAGCTGCAGCAGAAGAATTTCAAGTCTGAGGCAAGCCTGGGCTACACAAGGAAACCCTAGGTATATAAAGCTGAACATTGTAGGCTACAGAGAAGACAAACGAGGGGCCAGAGGGATGGATCAGTGGGTAAAGGTGATCGTGCCCAGAGCTGACAACCTGAGTTCAAGTGTTGGGACCCGCAGGGTAGATGGAGAGAACAGACTCCTGTTAGTCTCTGACATCCACATGGTGCCAGGACACTAGTGTGCACACAAGCAAAGCAAATATATCAATCTATCTTTTTAAAAAATATTAAAAAGAAGTATGGAGAATAGAAAGAAGGAGTAAGGGAAAAGGATAGAAAAATGAGTAAAGAAACTGGCAAGGAGTTTTGAATATTTAAAATTTAATTATTGATGTTCCCAGTCTAACCTTATGTTGATTAGTTCTCAAAGTAGCTTTATGTTGATATCAGCTTTATCAGTATTGATTTATTTCATTATAAAATATGGATCAGTTTTGGAATGGGCCAGTGGTTAAGAACACTGGTTGCTATCATAGAGGACCCTAGTTTTCTTCCCCGTACCCAGATGGTAGCTCAAACCGTTTTTTACTCTCATTGCAGGAAATCCAATGCATTCTTCTGGCTAGAGAGGCATTCAGGTATTCATGTGTTATGTGTGCGTTGATGTACATATATATATATTCTTTGTATATATATATATATGCATACAAAATACACATATATGTACATGTATATGTATGTCATTTTCTTAGGTACAGTTTAATATTAGTTAAGAGTGTGTTGGATAAAGCACAAACAGCAAGCTAGGTAGTGGTGGCACATACCTTTAATCCCAGTACTCGGGAGGCAGAAGTGGGCCAGGCTATTCTACAAAACGAGTTCCAAGCATAGACAGAGTTAATCAATAAAACTCTGTCTCAATAATTAAAAAAAATAAAAAATAGGACATTGGTGGCTCAAACTTTTAATCCCAGCATTCAAGATGCAGGCGGATCTCTGTGAGTTTGTGGCCAGCCTAGTCTTCAGAGTGAGTTCCAAGACAGCCAGAGATACACAGAAAAACCCTGTCTCAAAAAAAGATTACACTAAACATATTTACAAAAGTATACAATGAAGCCAGATTTGGTACCATATGCCTGTAATCCAAGCACTTGGGTAGCTGAGGCAAGTATATCCCTGTGGGTTTGAGGCTGGGCTGATCTCCCTACATGGTGAGTTTCAATGCATTCTGAACTACACAGGGATATTCTTCCTCAAAAAACCCAACCCTACCAATCAGCCCTTCAAACACTGTCTAACCTCCCAAATCAAAACCTTCCCGGAGTATATTGTCAATCAGAAGGAAATCCTACGGACTAGCAGGGGTGCACAGGGTCTTCCGTAGTTGTTGTATGTTCTGTCTACAAGGACTGATGGAGAAAACACCGTGGAGCACGGTGCTCAAAAAAAATCCTCTTAAAATGTTACCATGTGACAGTGTAATGTGTCATTTCTCCTTCTTACCATCATTTCTGCTTCTAACCATCATTTCTGCTTCTAACCATCTCTGCTCAAGCCTCTGAAAGAGGACCTAAGTTTTACGAAGTCCTTAGCCCCAACCCCGGTCTCATTTGTGTTTTGACCGTGTTTTTTATGTGTGTGCCAAAGGCTCAGGGCTCAACATAGCTCATACATGAAGGAACACTAATACTCAAGTTTTTAATATACAAATTAATTCAATTATTAAATCCAACATTTTGACAAAGTCTTAGTACTTAACCAAAACCAAAACAATAGAATCTAACTTTTTTTAATGATCAGAAACAATATAAAGTAACATCTTCATCAGGAAAAGACTATCTAAGAACTATTTATAGAAAAGCTAATATTCTATTATAAAATTTAAGTAACTGCATTCTATATGATAGGAATGTCCCTAACAAATACACTTCAATTGAACTTAACTGTTTCATAGTAAATGTTAAGGAAAAATAAGATGTTTTAGATATGTCAAAGGCCCCCAATTTCTCAGTAGAGAAACTGTTTTTATCAAACATCCAAAAGAAGGTACATAAGATTAGTAAAGAAATTAATAAATTTTGTTGGATATCAAATCAACATGAGACATATCTATACCCTAGTTACAATGAAAAACATAAATTTGAGATGTTCTAATTATTCTAACAATATAGTTTAATAACTAATTATTGTAACATTAGAATTATGATCCCCCCAGAACTGGAGAATTACATTATTAAAAATACACAAAATAAGATCAAAAGACTTATTTCTTGTTGAAAGAAAAGGTAAAACTAACTCCTCCTAAAGCATAATCAAAACAAACCCCAGAACAACCCCTCTAAAATAAAGAAAAGCCCCATTTATTTTTCTTTAAAAAAATAACACGAGCTGGGTAATGGTGGCACAAGCCTTTAATCCCAGCACAAAAAGCAGAGGCAGGCAGATTGAAAAAAAAACCCAAAAAAACCAAAAAACCAAAACAAAAACAAACAAAAAAAACCCCATGATCATTGATCATTACTTCCCTTGCTAGGTTTGTTTCATAGAGAACAGAATCTGTGAGGTGAAACCATTTGCTAGATTTTCCCAGTTGAGGAAGAACCTCGGTAAGGACTGGGTACATGGCAAAATAGCTGGCACGGTAGGAGGAGTAGAGGTAAACTCATAAACGATTTCTAGTATTAATGACTAATTAATTCTAGTATTAATGACTCAAAAAATTAAGTTGGGGAAAGGCGAATGATAGGGTAAAGTTTTGAGGGAAAGTACTTCAAGTTGGGAGAAAAACAAGGGCTGCCCGAGAGTGACTTCCATATAGAAAAAGTCGAAGTAAGCAGTCAATTCAAAGACCAAATGCAGGTGAGTAGCAACCAGCACGTGATCTGGTGCTGATGATCTTCCTTCCAGACTTTCTAGCCAACCATCAATGCAATGTTCTGCATTCTGTCCAGTTCAAAACAAGAGTGCCCTTCTAACCTTGTAGGCTGTGCAAAGCCATTCACGAGGGCGTTGGGAAGCCAGTCTCTCACTTGAGGGGCATCAGGAATTGTGCAGCGCAGTTCATTCACTGAACAGTCGCTTCCTGGCCTTGCATGGGGACCATGGAGAGGATGGAGGACGCAGTTCTTGGGGACTTGGAGGAGGAGATGAAGGCAGGGGCTGCAGGGGTGAGCTGGGAAAGGGTCCCAACAGGTAGCTGTCCTGGTCCCAGATAGACCTTGGAGAATATGGCTCTGCATTCGGGGAAGGCCCCGAAGGATATGGTTCTGGGATGTGGCCCTGAGGCCAAGGACTGGGCATCCTGTTGGTGGAGGAAAGGTGCTCACTTGCCTGACCAGCTGGAGGATCCATTCAGGGTGACAGCCAGCCAGAGTCCGCATCCTCATGACAGGAGTCCTCTTGGTAGGAACTTTCTAGAATGTACACACAGGAGGATCCTGGCTGTAGGACTAGGAGGTCGTCCTCTGGCAATGTCAGGACAGCGCCCCCCTGCGGGCTGGCGGACAAGAACGCAGGCTGCCCAAGATGGTAGGAATCCTGGAGGCCCTCGGGCACCAGGATGATGGTGTGTTCAGGGAGCGACACTTCCAGGACCGACGTGGAATCCGGCTCCAGCAGCAGGTCGACGCCATCCAGCTGCAGTTGCATGGAGCAGCCGGGGGCCAAGAACACCACGGAGGTGGGCGCATCGCTGGCGGACCCTGCAGGCTCTTCCAGGCTGGGTGGCGCCGGGGGCTCTTGGAGCTGGCATTGCTCGGCAGGGCTGGGTCCTTGTGGCTGCGGTGTCCAGCAGGGCGCGGGGTCTGTGCTGGAGCTGCTAGGCTGCATGTTCAGCATGTGGACTGCGCTGTGGGGCTGTCGAGGCGCAGGGTGCAGGGAGGACAATGGCGCTGGTGCTGGCAGAGCGGCTGCAGTCACTGGCTCTGGAGTCCTGCGCTTTATTCACGTCCCACCGGATACACCCTGGACGTCAATTAAATCGCAAGTGTTGGACCGGAAAGTGAAGTCGCGAAATATCACGCCAGGCTCCGCCCCTCGAGCCTCCATTTTAGAGGGTCCACCCAGGAGTGTGAGCTGGGCTTTCCGTAGCCTAGGCTGTACTTGAGAAATGCTTTTGTCCTAGTACCACCAGAATATCTTTCGAGTCTTTTTTGTTTTTGTTTTTGTTTTTGTTTTTGTTTTGTTTTGTTTTGTTTTTCTAGACAGGTTTTCTCTGTGTAACAGCCCTAGCTGTCTGAAACTCTGTCTGTAGACCGGGCAAACCTCGAACTCACAGAGATCTGCCTGCCTCTGCTTCCTGAGTGCTGGTTTTAAAGGATGTACCAACAGTGCTCAGCTTTTATTTATTTATTTTGTTTTTCGAGACTGGGTTTCTCTGTAGCTTTGTAGCCCATCCCGGAGCTAGCTCATGTAGACCAGGCTGGCATCGAACGCACAGAGATCTGCCTGCCTCTGCCTCCGGAGTGCTGGGATTAAAGACATGTGCCCCCAACCAGGGCCGGCTTTTTTTTTTTTTTTAACAGATTTGTAATAGAACATCAATGTGGCCGACCTTTACAATTCCTGTTTTCGAGTGGTTTCGAAATTTATAAGACCACCTAGAAATTGCCAAACTGATCTACTAAGCTCTAGGACACTCGAGACTATAAAGAGAGGTCCTGTCTCTTCCCTCTTAAAACACACACACACACACACACACACACACACACACACCGAAAAGTTAGCTTCCCACCCACTCGCCAAATATTTAGTTCTCTGAACTTCAGTGCTTATCAAATTATTTATTTTTCATTTTTCAGAGAAAATGTCACTGTACATATGTGTCCTGTGGTTGATAATATGTGATTTCAGCATTATGAGGAGAATCTCATGTTAAATCCCGCTGGGGTCGCATATTGGGACAGTGTTTACAAAGCAAAACAAGCAGCCGGGTGCTGATGGCACACACCTTTAATCCCAGCACTTGGGTGGCGAGACAGGTGGATCTCAGTGAGTTTTAGGCCAGCCTCGTCTCAAAAGCAAGTTCCATGGCAATCAGTGTTGTAACAGAGAAACCCCGTCTCGAGAAACCATGGCCAAGAAGAAAGAAGGAGAAAAAGAAGAATAACAAAACAATGACGAAAGATAAATAGATAGACAGACAGACAGATAGATAGATAGTTGAGATAAAGAAGGCTGGCTGTAATAGTACACCCCATTAATCATGTCAGAGGCAGAGGCAAGAAGATTTCTGTGGGTTTGTGGTATGCCTGGACTACATAATGAGTTTCAGGACATTTAGGACCGCGTAGAAAGACCTTTTTTAAAACAAAAACAAGAAGGAAGAAAGAAGAAAGTATCATTGAGATTTTAAAATTAATCCTAGCACCCTGGAGGCGAGGCAGGTAGATCTCTGTGAGTTCAAGGCCAGCCTGTTGTATGCGGTGAGCTCCAGGACAGGCTTCAAAACCACAAAGAAACCCTGTCTTGAAAAATAAAAACAAACTAACAAACAAATAACAGGCTTCATGAAAGGCTGTTTTTCATGTGATATCTTTTCATTGACAATGATATCATTGGGTCCTCTCTCCCCTTCTTCATTGAGAGTTCAAGTCCATGATTAGTCATTGCAATCACATGCATCCACATGGTCACTTGGTTTCTTTTAGAAAGAATCTCAGTTACCTGAGTGAGGACTTAATTCAGAAAAAGGCATTTTGAAGACAAAAATGAATGGTACTCATTGTCTGCACTATCCAGCTACTTTCTGTTATCTTTAGCAAGGAGTCTAGGCTATTTGGAGTTGGTGTTTATGCCACAGAGCAGGAAGTATTTTCTGTCCCATTGTAGGCCATACTATCAATAATGGCTACGTTTTAAGCCACTTTCACATCCATGTTTACGGCAGATCTATTCCTAATAGCAAGGAAATGGAATCAGCTGAGATGTCCGTACTTTTCCTTGGCTGTGTTGAAATACCATGATGAAATGAACGTCAGGGAGAAAGAGCTGATTTCGGCTCAGAGTTCAAGGCTACATTATATCCTGGTGGGATTGGTGAAGCCACTGGTGCTGGAAGCTGCTGCTCACACTGCATTCAGTCAGAGAGAAGAGAGCAGGGATGCTGGTGCTCAGAGCACTTTCTCCTTTCCCGTGTGGATTAGGATTCCAGCCTAGGAAATGGTGCCACCTACAGTGGGCACATCTTTCCATCTCAGTGAATGTGATCAAGGTAGTCTCCCACGGACATGCTCAGAACCAGGGATTGCTAGGCTTCATCAACTTGATAGTTGAGACACTATTACGCTGTCCACGAAGTGGTGGATGGTGGTGAAAATGTGTTTTCTGCATAAGGTGGGATTTTATCCGGCCATAAAGAAAACTGAACTTACAAAATGTGAAGAATATTTACAAAACTGAAAAATATACATGTTAAGTGAGATATCCTAGGCTTATAAGCAGGAGCCCCCTGATCTTCCTCATATGGACATCTTAGCTTTGAATTTTTATATGTGTACTTAAATGGAGTAAGGTGTGTAGAGGTCAGAGAACAAGAAAGGGACCCACGGGAGGAGAAACAATAGACTTTAGAAGAGAGGTGGGCGGGTGACAGAACACGTGGGACAGGAAAATGAACGGGGTCACTGAGGGTACTTGGGAGCTCTGAAACCAAGATGGGGAACAGAGAGATGAGTGAGAGGAGGCAATGGGAGAGCGTCAACCGCAACTATGCTCAACAATATCACGAGGAAACCTGCTACTTTGTAAATAATTAAAATATCAAAAACGCAACTGTGATTTGACAGAATTGCAGCATCTTTTGAAACTTTTGTGTCTCTTCTTGAGGCTGGGAATCCGTAAATGTGACCTGTCTACTATGTCTCAGTCTCAGAACATATTGGGAGACCATTTATATAGTACAAGGGGACCTTTGTATCTTTTAAGCCTTGTTCAAGGACCTGGGAATCTGAGGGAACACCAGTGAACACTGTAGGGATATAACCATCGGCCCTGGGTAAAGGAAAAGGACATTGACTTTTCTGGTCTAAAAATGCATTGAGGAAGACATTTTTAATTTTTAGATAGTTTCCTTCTCTATCGTCCAGGTTGTCTCAGATTTACAATCCTCCCTCCCTCAGCTGCCTGAGTGCTGGGATTACATGTGTGGGCTATATCAATTCTCGTGTACACTTAGTCATACAAATTCATATGCAAAGTGGGTATTCTCTTTTAACATCTCCTGAGTGCATCATAGAGCTCGAGGAAAATTTTCAGTCAAAGGAACAAGGTCTATAGAAAAGAAACTGTGATACTATGAAAATGCATGAATTATTTGAACTATCTTGTATTGTGGAGTTCTTTTTCTTCAGCAAATAGGCTAGACAAAGCTAGCAGTGTTAAATGTGGAAATAATAGCATACAAATTATTGTAGACAAGGTTTGAACTGTGTATTTCTTGTCGTTCTGGAACTTGCTAAGTAGACAAGGTATCCATTGGACTCAGAGATCTGCCTGTCTCTGTCTCCCAAGAACTGGTATTAAAGATGTCAAAACAATTGCCCAGTCTACCTGTATTGATCCTACCAAACATTTGGGATATTTATGCCTGAGAAAATGTAATTATTAAGCTCACAGATACAAAATAACAATGTTTAGAATTTTTATAGGAAAAGGGTCTCAAGAGGCAGAAAATTTAGGTAACGCTGACTAAAAGTTCTGACACTAAACAAGTTCATTTAATATATATATATATATATACACACACACACATTATCTATCTATCTATCTATCTATCTATCTATCTATCTATCTATCTATCTATCTATCTATGTATCTATCTATCTATCCATCTAATGTGGGGTCCCATGCAGTGGGAACCAGGATCTGTCCCTGCTGCATGAGCTGACACACATGTATGTATACATATACATATAATGTTTTAACTGTATGAGTGTTACTGCACACATGTGTGTCTGTTGCCCAAGGAGGCCAGAAGAAAGTTTTGGATGCCTTGGAATTTCAGTTAGAGATAGTGAGATGTTATGTGGGTCCTGTGAATTGGACCTGGGTCCTCTGGAAGAGCAGCCTGTGCTCTTAACCCCTAAGCCATCTCTCCAGTTCCAGAGCAATTGAGTTTAAAGAACATTTAGTTAGACGTTTTGAAATGAACAAGGCACCAGTAAAGGGAATACTGTCTTATAAGAAAAACAAGCGGAATTTTGAAAAGGATGAGGCATCAGCTAACTGTAAGAGAGAAACATGTTACAATCAAGGCTATGGAAACAGACGGAGATGGGGGGAAAACATCATGGAACAGGACACCATTTCCCTCTTGGAGAGATTGGAGAGAGGTTCAGAGACTAAAAGAGTGATTTCTAGTCTTCTCTTTTGTGTAGAAACTCGGGATTCATACTCTTGAGCTACATCCCCAGTCCAGTGAGACATTTCATATATTGAGACTTGAAGCAGGAAGTAACCCAAAGATGTAGTTCACTGAGTTCCAAATGACAGATTTCTATGACTAACCTCATCAATGTGAAAGTGAGCAGATTAATTACAAAGCCACAGCAGTATGAACAGTGAGTCTTTTTTCAAGTTGATAAAATTCATATTTTATTTGGATAATTTTAAACTTTTTTACCTATTTTGCATACCACCCACAGTTTACCTTCCTTCCTCTCCTCCCTGTGCCTACCCCACCCACTTCTCAGAAAAGGTAAGGCCTCCTATGA
Source organism: Myodes glareolus (assembly GCF_982192425.1). Taxonomy (NCBI): domain Eukaryota; kingdom Metazoa; phylum Chordata; class Mammalia; order Rodentia; family Cricetidae; genus Myodes; species Myodes glareolus. The sequence continues at coordinate 57,444,581 of NC_142029.1, read as the reverse complement.
GGGAATCAGCAAGGCCTGCCATATCAGGTTGAGGCAGGACCAAGCTCTTCCCCACTGCTTCAAGGCTGAGTAAGGCATCCACCACAGGCAATGGGTTCTAAAAGTCAGCTTAGACACCAGGGACAGATCCTGGTCCCAATGCTAGGGACCCCACAAACAGACCAATCTATACAACTGTGACCCACATGCAGAGAACCTAGGTCAGTCCCATGCAGGCACCCTAGTTGTCAGTCTCGAGTCCACGACTCCCACGAGCGCGGGCCATCTGTCTCTGTAGGTTTGCCCATCATGATCTTGACTCTGCTTGCTCATGTCCTTCTCCTCCTCCTTCTGTTTGGCCCAGTGCTGTGCTGTAGATCTTTGCATCTGCCTCCATCGGTTACTGGATGAAAGCTCCATGGTAGCAATTAGGGTAGTCACCAATCTGATTACAGAAGAAGGCCAGTGCAGGCACCCTCTCCACTGTTGCTAGGAGGTTTACTGGGGCCATCTTTGTGGGTTCATGGAGGCTTCCCTGGCACCAGGTTTCTCCCTAACCCCATAGTAGCCTGATCTATCATAATATGTCTTTCATTGCTCTCCCTCTCTGTCGTTCCCCTAAATGGACCACCCCCCATACCTCATGTTCCCATCCCCCATTACCTCCCATTATGCCCTTTCCCTGTTTACCCAGGACACCTCTTACATACATCAAAGAGCAGCAGGAAAGAACAGTATCTTGAAGTAATGAGAGAAAATAGATGTGAGTTTAGAATTCCCAAACCAGCAAAAATAGCACAAGTTAGTAGGTGTCCACGAAACATTTCGAGACATAACCTAAGACTTATCACATAGGCCATGGAAGAAAGAATTCCTGAGGCTGTTTTGTGGCTGCTCAGAGGTGGTGGCTCATGCCAAACATCTTAGTCTTTGTGAAGCTGCAGCAGAAGAATTTCAAGTCTGAGGCAAGCCTGGGCTACACAAGGAAACCCTAGGTATATAAAGCTGAACATTGTAGGCTACAGAGAAGACAAACGAGGGGCCAGAGGGATGGATCAGTGGGTAAAGGTGATCGTGCCCAGAGCTGACAACCTGAGTTCAAGTGTTGGGACCTGCAGAATCGATGGAGAGAACAGACTCCTGTTAGTCTCTGACATCCACATGGTGCCAGGACACTAGTGTGCACACAAGCAAAGCAAATATATCAATCTATCTTTTTAAAAAAAATTAAAAAGAAGTATGGAGAATAGAAAGGAGTGAGGGAATAGAATAGAAATATGAGTAAAGAAACTGGCAAGGAGTTTTGAATATTTAAAATTTAATTATTGATGTTCTCAATCTTACCTTATGTTGATTAGTTCTCAAAGTATCTTTATGTTGATATCAGCTTTATCAGTATTGATTTATTTCATTATAGAATATGGATCAGTTTTGGAATGGGCCAGTGGTTAAGAACACAGGTTGCTATCATAGAAGACCCTAGTTTTATTCCCCGCACCCAGAGGGTAGCTCAACCAGTTTTTAACTCTCATTGCAGGAAATCCAATGCATTCTTCTGGCTAAAGAGGCATTCAGGTATTCATGTGATATGTGTGCGTTTATGTACACACATATATATTTTTTGTATATACATGCATACAAAATACATATATATGTACATGTATATGTATTTCATTTTCTTAGGTACAGTTTAATATTAGTTAAGAGTGGTTTGAAAAAAACACAAACAGCAAGCTAGGTAGTGGTGGCACATACCTTTAATCCCAGTACTCGGGATGCAGAAGTGGGCCAGGCTATTCTCAAAAACGAGTTCCAAGCATAGACAGAGTTAATCAATAAAACTCTGTCTTAATAATTAAAAAAAATAAAAAATAGGACATTGGTGGCTCAAACTTTTAATCCCAGCACTCAAGATGCAGGCAGATCTCTGAGTTTGTGGCCAGCTTTGTCTTCAGAGTGAGTTCCAGGATAGCCAGAGATACACAGAAAAACCCTGTCTCAAAAAAAGATTACAATAAACACATTTACAAAAGTATACAATGAAGCCAAATTTGGTGTCATATGCCTGTAATCCCAGCACTTGGGAAGCAGAGGCAGGTAGATCCCTGTGGGTTTGATACTGGGCTGATCTCCCTACATGGTGAGTTTCAAGACACTCTGGACTATATAGGGATATCCTTCCTCAAGAAACCCAACCCTACCAATCAGCCATTCAAACACTCTCTAACCTCCCAAAGCAAAACTATCCCAGAGTATAATATCAATCAGAAGGTATTTTCCCAGTCTCCATGCTTGCCGGCTCTGTTTGTTTCCATTCCCCGGCTGGACTATCTTCTCAGATCTTCTTTCAAAGCTTTTTATTTTGACATAAGGTCTAACTAAATTACCAGACCTGCCATGAAAATGCTCTATAGAACAGGTTGGCCTTGCACCCGTGATTCTTTTGCCTCAGCCTCCCTCATAGCTGGTCAGACTTACTCACAGGACTTAGCCATAAGGCTTGGCTCCTCTAACCAACTCTATGCTCCTCCTACTTCATTAGCTGTTGACTCTATTATCCCTACTTGGAATTCTTCCTTAATCACAATTTCAGACAGTTTATTCTCAGTGCATCTTCTTCTAAAATCCCAACTCAGTTCTTAAATATAAAAGTTTTATCAGAGCTGGGCAGTAGTGGCACACACCTTTAGTCCCACCACTTGGGAGACAGGCAGATGTCTGAGAGTTTGAGGATAGCCTGTTCTATAGAGTGAGCTACAGACAGGCTCCAAAACTACAGAGAAACCCTGTCTTGAAAAATAAAAACAAACTAACAAACAAATAACAGGCTTCATGAAGGCTGTTTTTTGTAATATGTTTTTATTAATAATATCATTGGGTCCTCTCTCTCTCCTTGTTACTTGAGAGTTCAAGTCCATGAGTAGTCATTGCAATCACATGCATCCTCATGAACACTTGGTTTCTTGCAGGAAGAATCTTAGGTAATCTGAGTGAATACTTCATTCAGAAAAAGGCATTTGATGGCAAAAATAAATTGTACTCATTGTCTGCACTATCCAGCTATTTTCTATTAATTTTACTAAGGAGTCTAGACTATTTGGGGTTCACTTCTATGCTACAGAGCGGGAAATATTTTCTGTGACAATGTAGGCCATACTCAAAAAACCCCCATAAATATAATCAAAGCAAGAAATACAGCAAACACCTGCACAAAAATATACAAACAAGTCATACTTGTTGGTATATGCCTCTTAACCCAGCACATGGGAGGCAGAGAAAGGTAGATCCCTGTGGTTCTGAGGCTGGTCTGTTCTCCCTACGTGGTGAATTTCAGGACATTAGGACTATATAGGGAGACCCTGTTTCAAAAAACCCAACTTACCAATCAGCCAATCAAACACTCTCTAACCCACCAAAGCTAAACCATCCCAGAGTATAATGACAATCAGAAGGAAATCCTATGGACTAGCAGGGGTGCGCAGGGCCTTCCTTAGTCGTTGGATGTTCTGTCGACAAGGACTGATGGAAAGGCCACGTGGAACACCGTGCTCAAAACGAATCTTCCTAAAATGTTACCATGTGACACTGTAATGTGTCATTTCTCCTTCTTACCATCATTTCTCCTTCTAACCATCTCTGCTCAAGTATCTGAAAGAGGACCTAGGTTTTACAATGTCCTTAGCCCCAACCCCAGTCTCATTTGTTCTCTAACTGTGTTTTTGTGTGTGTGTCAAAGGCTCAGGGCTCAACATAGCTCATACACGAAGGTACTCCAATACTCAAGTTTTTAATATACAATTTAATTCAATTATTAAATCCAACATGTTGACAAAGTCTTAGTACTTAACCAAAACCAAAACAAAAGAATCTAACTTTTTTTATGACCAGAAACATTATAAAGTAACATTTTCAACAGGACAAAGACCATCTAACATGTATTTACAAAAAGCTAATATTCTATTATAAAATTTAAGTAATCACATTCTATATGATAGGAATGGCCCTAACAAATACACTACAAGTGAACTTAACTATTTCATAGTAAATGTTAAGGAAAAAATAAGATGTTTTGGATATGTCAAAGGCCCCCAATTTCTCAGTAGAGATACTGTTTTTAACAAACACCCAAAAGAAAGTACATAAGATTAGTAAAGAAATTTATAAATTTTGTTAGATGTCAAATCAACATAAGACATATCTATACCCTAGTTAAAATGAAAAACATATTTGAGATCTTCTAATTATTTTAACAACGTAGACTTATAACTAATTCTTGTAACATTAGCATTATGACTCCCAGAACTGGAGAATTACATTATTAAATATACACAAAATAAGATCAAAAGACTTATTTCTTGTTGAAAGAAAAGGTAAAACCAACTCCTCCTAAAACAAAATCAAAATAAACCCCCAAAACGACCCTAAAACAAAAAAAAGTCCCATTTATTTAAAAAAAAAATATAACATGTGCTGGGTAGTGGTGGCACAAGCCTTTAATCCCAGCACAAAATGACAGAGGTAGGCAGATCTCAAAAAAAAAAAAAAGAACATAATCATTACTTTCCTTGCGAAGTTTGTTTCATACAGAACCGCATCTATGAGGTGAAACCATTTGCTAGATTTTCCCAAATGAGGAAGAACCTCGGTTAGGATTGGGTACATGGCAAAATGCCTGGCACAGTAGGAGGAGTAGTGGTAAAGTCATAAACGATTTTCACTATCAATGACTAATTAATTCAAGAAATTAAGTTGGGGAAAGGCGAATGTTAGGGTAAAGTTTTGAGGGAAAGTACTTCAAGTTGGGGTGAAAACCAGGATTGCAGTAATGCGGTTGTCCGAGGAAGACTTCTGTAGAGAAAAAGTCTAAGTAAACAGTCAATTCAAAGACCAAATGCAGGTGAGTACCAACCAGCACGTGATCTGGTGCTGATGATCTATCTTCCTTCCAGACTTTCTAGCCAACCATCAATGCAATGTTCTGCATTCTGCCCAATTCAAAAAACAAGAGTGCCCTTCTAATCTTGTATGCTGGGCAGAGACAGTCACAATGGCATAGGGAAGCCAGTCTCTCACTTGAGGGGCATCAGGAATTGTTCAGCGCAGTTCATTGAACAGTCGCTTCCTGGCCTTGCATGGGGTCCATGGAGAGAATGGAGGGCTCTGCTTTTGGAGACCTGGAGGAGTAGATGGAGGCAGGGGCTGCAAGGGTGAGCTGGGGAAGGGTCCCAACAGGTAGCTGTCCTGGTCCCAGATAGACCTTGGAGAATATGGCTCTGTATTTGGGGAAGGCCCCGAAGGATATGGTTCTGGGATGTGACCCTGAGGCCAAGGACTGGGCATCCTATTGGTGGAGGAAAAGTTCTAACTTTCCTGACCAGCTGGAGGATCCATCCAGAGTGACAGGCAGCCAGAGTCCACATCCTCATCCTCACCACAGAAGTCCTCATGGTAGGAACTTTCTAGAATGTACTCACAGAAGGATCCTGGCTGTAGGACTAGAAGGTCGTCCTCTGGCATTTCCAGAACAGCGCCCCCCTGCGGGCTGGCGGACAAGAAGCCAGGCTGCCCAAGATGGTAGGAATCCTGGAGGCCCTCGGGCACCAGGATGATGGTGTGTTCAGGGAGCGACACTTCCAGGACCGAGGTGGGATCCGGCCCCAGCAGCAGGTCGATGCCATCCAGCTACAGTTGCATGGCGCAGTCGGCAGCCAAGAACACCACGGAGGTGGGCGCATCGCTGGCGGACCCTGCAGGCTCTTCCAGGCTGGGTGGCGCCGGGGTTCTTGGAGGCTGCATTGCTCAGCAGAGCTGGGTCCTTGTGGCTGCGGTGACCAGCAGGGCGCAGGGTCTGTGCTGGAGCTGCTAGGCTGCATGTTCAGCATGTGGACTGCGCTGTGGAGCTGTCGAGGCGCAGGGTGCAGGGAGGACAGTGGCGCTGGTGCTGGCAGAGCGGCTGCAGTCACTGGCCCTGGAGTCCTGCGCTTTATTTTGTCCTACCGGATACACCCTGGACGTCAATTAAATCCCAAGTGTTGGACCAGAAAGAGAAGTCGTGAAATGTCACGCCAGGCTCCGCCCCTCGAGCCTTCATTTCCGCTCAGTAGTGTGGGCTGGGCTTTCCAGTATCCTAGGCTGTACTTGAGAAATGCTTTTGTAGTAGTGTGGCCAGAATATCTTTCTTGTCTTTTATTTTTTATTTTTTGGTTTGTCGAGACAGGTTTTCTCTGTGTAATAGCCTTAGCTAACCTGATACTATCTCCGTAGACCAGGCTGGCCTCCAATTCATAAAGATCTGCTTGACTCTGCTTCCCGAGTGCTGAAATTAAAGGTATGTACCAGCACCGCTTGGTTTTTATTTTTAATTTTTTTGGTGTTTGGAGAAGATTTTGTCTGTAGCTTTGGAGCCCATCCTGGAGATAGCACTTGTAGACCAAGCTGGCCTGCGAACACACAGAGAACTGCCTGCCTCTGCCTCTGTAGTGCTGGGAATAAAGAGGTGTGCTACCAGCGCCTGGCCGGCTTTTTTTTTTTTTCTGATTCGGAATAGGACTTTAATATGGCTGATCTGTAGAATTCCTGTTTTTGAGTGGTTCTGAAATTTAAAAGACCACCTAGAATTTGCCAGGCTGGTCTACAAGGCTCTAGAACATCTAAGACTATAAAGAGAGGTTCTGTCTATTCTCTGTTAAAAAAATAAT